>NW_020837946.1:53141055-53286571 GCF_003676395.1 Aethalodelphis obliquidens | reverse complement strand
TTTTTTTTTTTGCGGTACGCGGGCCTCTCACTGCTGTGGCCTCTCCCGTTGCGGAGCACAGGCTCCGGACGCGCAGGCTCAGCAGCCATGGCTCACGGGCCTAGCCGCTCCGTGGCATGTGGGATCTTCCCGGACTGGGGCACGAACCCGTGTCCCCTGCATCGGTAGGCGGACTCTCAACCACTGCGCCACCAGGGAAGCCCGTGAGTTTAACATTTTGACTGAAAAACTACAAATGTAAATTTGATACTGACAGGTTTAACAACATGGTAAATTACTTCTGAGGGCAAGTCAACCAGAGGAAATCTTAAAATATTCTAATCAAAGGAGTATTGCATAGCTTCCTCGGTACTTTCCGAATGAGAAAAATATTTATCTGAATATGGAAGTCTGGGGAAATTATTATGTATCCATTTCTATATCTTTTAGATCAAACATTTTACCTCTCAAATCTTTGCACAGGTATACTCCTTTAAATTGAAAGGATAAGCAACGTAATCCTTTATGTTGCTTCTACAGAGGGGCATAGTCATTAAAATTGCTTAACAAAACTAAAGTGACTATCTTACATTTCTTGTTTTGTAAGATGCAGCTTGTTTGCACAGCAATCTTGACTACTACACTGTGAGATACTTGAAGGCAAGAACCAATCTTGTATTTTTTCTTCCTCCATCACTGAGACCAGCATGTGGAGAATGCCCAGCAAAAGTTCCCAGAATTACATCACTCTCATAGAAAGACCCACATTCCATTTAGGGAAAATGTTTCCAACTTTCACATTCCCTACATAATAATAGCATATAAATTCCCACTGGAGAAGGAAATGGTGAGGTGCAGCTAAGTTTCTCAAAAGTTTTATGAATATATGTGGATAGAAGGGAAAAAACCCAACAAGGTGAAAGTAACATAAACACATAGACCATTTCATTCTTGGATGAATGAAGGCATATAACCCACTTGGGTATCCCAGTCAGCACCATTTTCTTTGAATATACAAGATGAAACTGCAGTCTTACAATCCTGTGAAAGCATTAGAGATTCTGGGTATAATTCTTTGGCAACATCTAGAAACCGCGTTTAGATTCGGGGATGCTGCCAGCTCATTTGATAGCTTTATGCTGAGGAAGGAAGAGTTAGGTTTTAGGCTGGGTAAAGCAAGAATAAGAGATTTTGAAGTTCATAAGTAAATTCTGAAACTATCCCAAAGCAATAATAAAATATACATTTCATGTATAAAATTCTTGGTTATAATCTAGGATTGTCATTTTTATGCCTTTATGAAAGTAAATAATAGGTATGGAATAAATAATTTTCTGACATAACATGTACATAAAGTTTCTAAATATGATAAAAATTTTATATTGCTGATTCTGGTTTTTTTAAATAGCTCTGGCATTATGTAAAAAATAGAACCTGACATAAAAATCTCATTTTGCCTTGTGTCTAAGTGATCTGAAGAATCCTCTGCTTTCAAACTCACATTTACCACTTGGATTTAGGACACAGTTATGACAGATGTGCATATTTCTGAGTTACTTGAAATTTTGTATTAATTGCAATACATCTATTACAAATATTTCTTGGGGTCAATTGCTACAAGGTCCTTTAGAACCAACAGAGCCAGTGATACTGTTATACTAAAATGTCATGATCAAAAGGAAAAGTTTTTAAACATCTTTTCTCCCAAATATGCCATTAGGACAATTTGCTTTTTAAAAGCTATGAACTGCTGTACCTTTTACTATGACAAGATCCAAAGAGTCAGCAAGAGAGAGAATTCAGACCAGGATCAAAATGATTCCATTTTTACCACTTAGTGACTAACCTACAATTCTCATCACATTGATAGGAGATGTACATAATGTCTATAGCATCAAATAAAACTAAATGTCTCTTTATAGTAGGTTCTAAAACAAAGAAGGAATATAACAATAGTTTTGTATATCAGGATCTACAGGATTATTGACCACTGACATATTGCTTAGACTCACTTTAGAAGTAGTTATTTTATTTTATAAACTCTCTAGGACTTCATTAGGAAACACCCTGAGAAGATATTTATGCAATACTTGAAAATGTCCACTAATAAAATGAGCAATTAGGATCAGACCATTTTTATGTGTTTGTTTTTAAGACACTGAACAATTATGGGTTCACAGTCTCATTAACCAAAATAAAACATGCAAGCTTTCTTTTCTTCTTTTAAAGTGTTACAGTAATTATAAACATTCTACTTAGCAAATCACCTAAGACTACCAAATTGGAACTGCACTTTTCAGAGTTTGTTTCTCTTTTAGCCTTCCTAGTTGTAAATTAAATTTTTTTGCCTTCTCTATAATGGTAACTACCCTGCAATTTTTCAAGAGAAAATATCATACATATTGCCAATAAATGAGAGTCTGGGAAACCAGAATGATTTTTCAACTGGAGTATTATTATTTTTTAATGGAAGTTATCATAATTCAAATGTTGCATTAGAGAACAAAATCCTGACATTATAACATAAATTACATATTTGGAAAATTCATGCATTTCCAACAGGCATGTCTTAAGGCATAACTCATTAAAGAAGTGTATTTTGATATTTAGATTTCATTATTGATTATTATTTTTAAAACTCTTTATTTGCAAAGATGCTAAAATTTTCCTTAACTACCGCTAAAGATCCATGTGATTCCACAGGTCTCTTCAAATCAATTTGAGATTAAATAATGTGATTCTTACTATTTAATTTTCTTCCTCATGGATTTGGACTGCTAGAAAATTGATTAGGCTTTCGCTAATAGTATTGCCAGGCCAGAAAAGAGCAAATGAGCATTGTTTCTGGAGTAAGACAAATGTGGATTCAGGTCTGGCTCTGCCCCTTTTGATCTGTATAGCCTTAGACACATTAGTCTATCTAAGCCACAATTTCCTCACCAACAAATTGAGTTCAGTAATAGTGTTCACTTTTACAGGACAGTATTGAGGATTAAATGAGACAGTGTGCCTTCAGCTGTCAACCCAGGGCTTAACAGAGTGCACACACTCAGTATGTATTAGCTGGTGTTAGTACAATCTTCCAAGGCAGCCCCCCCAAAATAGTTTGGGTGTGTTGCGGTCTAGGTCAAAGTATAAGCATTGGTAAAACTTGGATCTTTTATTTATTTATTAATTTTAATTTTTTTTTAGGGTCTCAATTTTTCTAAAGAAATTTTTTTCCATCCCAACAACAATGCAATGGCCAAGGACCTTAGACCGACAATATTACTTTATAACATTCAGCTTGTCATGGCAAAGACATAGTATAATCATACTGCCCATTTTTATGGTGCTTTTGAGTACTCAAAGTGCTATCTTATACATTATCACATGCAATTGTAGCAACAGTTCTATGAGGCAGGCCAAGTAAAGGCAGGATGACAGTGGCTGCTTACTTGGAAAAGCTCACAGGGCTAGTCACTGATGGTGCCGCCACTGGAGTTCAGCTCTTCTTAGTCCGGTACTTCATCCTTACTCCCTTCCCACCTGAACTACATAACTCTCTATTTATGAGGGAGTAAAACAATTCTACAAAACACACCAATATTTATCAGAAGTTAAATGAGAGTCTTTCTTCAGAAAATGCCTCTGTGGTAATGTGTTTTAAAGCTGAGTCCACTCAGAACTCTTTTATTGAAAGCCTTCTCTAAGGATTGGCACTGTGGGAGATGGCAAAGTGAGCTCCCAGAGACTCTGGTCTCAAATAAGTGTAAAAGCCAAATAGAAAAACTGCCAAAAGGCCAAAAAAAAAAAAAAAATCCTAAAAGTCTAGGGCAGATTATTAAAAAAAAAGTAAATTAAAAAAAATGGATTTCTAAGAAAGGGCTAATTATGACTAGGAAAAAGAAGCAATCTAGGGCTTCCCTGGTGGCGCAGTGGTTGAGAGTCCGCCTGTCGATGCAGGGGACATGGGTTCGTACCCCGGTCTGGGAAGATCCCACATGCCGTGGAGCGGCTGGGCCCGTGAGCCATGGCCGTTGAGACTGTGCGTCCAGAACCTGTGCTCCACAACGCGAAAGGCCACAACAGTGAGAGGCCCACATACCGCAAAAAAAAAAAAAAAAAAGAAGCAATCTAAAGAAAGGGTGGAACTGAATAGAAATAATAAAAATAATTCTGTCCCAGTAAAACACCTGCCCTATTATCTAGACCTTCTGAATTAATTGACAAGAAATAACTAGCTGGAACCCACAACTTCCATCAACTATTCCTACAATTAAAAAGTATTTATGTTGGTAATTGTTTTTGAATTCTGTTCATCATATAAATTCAAATGCAAATAATAAACCAGCAGGTCTTAGTATTTGGAGAAGTTTTTCCAAAGTAAATATTTTTGTATGTTGTAAAAATTCATAACTATATTATAGGGTTTATTCTATACATATTTTAATTTGTTGCGAAGTAAACTAGCAAGATTGTTTTTGAGGAAACTTTTCTTGCCTGCTTATAAATACTACCCTTGTCACAATATACCCTTGTGGTTTCTGGAGGGAATGTCTCAAATTGTATTTCCAGAGAGTACTATTACATTTAAAATTGTAAAATGTCACTGAGCCTACACACACCTTTTAACTGAATCCAAACCGTTTATATTCAGTAGCACAAGGGAATAGTATTTTCTTCTCATACAAGGTACATAATTATGAAGTGATTTGTTTTCTACATTGCCTATTTTAAGAAGTACTCACATTTTGTTTCCAACTCCATATCTGTTGAAACATTATATCTTTAATATAACAAAGCCCCTTTCCCCATTTCAAGTGCCTGATGGAAGCATGTTTAAAGCATACGGTAAAATTTTTTAAATGCAATCTATTTTGACATGTTAGAAATAGGTTTTTAAAAATATATAAATCTTTTAATTCCACCACATATCACTCTTAGGCTGACTAGAAATATTTTATAATTCTTTATTCTGTGATGTCTACTTTCTCATTCAAATAGGACATCAAGACATACTGCTTCTTGTGCTATTTCATCTGTCATATGCTTTGGTTTATAAATCAACCCAAGTTATCTACCAACTGAAGAGTTATTTTTTAAACACGAAACAACTGAAAATTTCATTAGAATTACCAATTGTTAACAAGTAGTTTTTTTTTCCCAAATGGAAGAGACCAAGAGATGGTCTTAGATTTAAAGTGTATTTATGGGTAGTCAGTCATGAAGGTGAGACCTAAAAGCAGTCATTCATGTTGGATTACCAAAGTGACTATCACACTCCACTGTTTAACCAACAGGGTGACAACTGGTCCCAATGCTTATAAAATGTGTGCACTGGCAGGTACCTATATGAATACTTTCTGAGTGATTTGGTTCAATGTGAAAAGTCAGGAATCTTACTCCTCATCCCTTAAGCTGAATTTATTTTCACACATTATTAAATAAGCTTAATTATTACAGGGAGTCCAAATGGCCATTACAAATTCATGTACTGAAGAATAGTATCCTCAAGTGAATGAACTGGTTATACCTAGTAAACATCAATGGTATTAGAGCCCTGAAGCCTCCAGTGTTCAAGTAAATAAGGGCAGCGAACACAGTGAGAAAGCCAACACTTCCTTCTTCTCCACAGGAATTTTATCCCAAGGTCTATGAAATCTTCTGAAGAGAACATTAATATCTGGGTTAGGAGGCTTTTTAGTACCAATGAATTCTGAACTGATTTGTAAACTCTCTTTGGAAAATAAGGCTCCATTATTTTGTAAATCTGAGTAGAGATGATTGGTTTTTTGTAACAGCATACGAAGTATAAGTAGTAGCTGGGAGTCAACAAATTCACAGGAATAAACTAACCGTGTCTATTAACATTTATACAAAATTACCTCTGGTGTGCTGGTCAAAACTGATCAAATGTTCAACTAGTGGAAAACATATTTCTGCTAATTGTGGAGCCTATAAGTTGAGGTTAGAACCTGAAGTAGAATTTGAAAAGGACTCTCCTTGTTCAGAGAAAAATAAAAACGGTTAAGAGTATCCTGTGACACTGTGACACCTCCTTAAAAGGTGTCTGGACTTTAGTGTTGACCACCATCACCCACTGACATTTTTTATGGCTCTTCTTACTGTAGGGCTGGGTAGTAGTTTCACCAGTACATGAGAGTCACAGACATTTAAGAAATGCCTCATTAGACATTTGGCTGTACAGTATTGCCTTCAGATAGCACAATTTCTGCTTTCTGATTCATCTATTTCTTCTCTTTTGCTGTGAGAAAAAGACTTCCTCCTTAAGGTTTTTAGAGCTGTGGAATCTAGAGTGTTTCAAACTCTAGACTGGAGTTTAAGGAGATTTACTGAGTGTCTATAAAATATGCAAATAATTTAAAATTTAATGGATGCCATGTCATTCTGGTTTTTCATTAATCTGTTCTTAAAACAGTTTCCTTGACAAAATAGATTATTTTATAAAAATAATTGAAGAGTTTATTTCTCATTATAACAGCAATACAGCTTTATCAGAGAAATTTTGAAAAGTACAGGAATTGATAAAAATGAAAATCTATATTTCCATTGCTTGGGGATAACTATTTATGGCATTTAGGTATTGGTCTCGTTTTCATAGATTCTAGACAGAGTAGAATCTGGATGACCTGAATGAGAGTTTCTCATAATGGAAGCACTCATGGAGGGCACACACCTGGCAGAGTATGTGCAGTGGTATCTGCTGGGTCTTGGGTCTGTCTCACTCTGGGATATGTGTCTTCTCCTTTGATACCTACTCTAAATTTACTGACCCAGATTATTTGGTCTATCTGGATCTGGTTTCTGGCTTGTACAAAGATGAGGATACGGGCACGATGACATCAAAGCAAACGTGTATAGTGTGGGCCAGTAGGTGGGGTGCATAGGGTTGAAACTGAATATTTGAGACTCAGAAGGTATTGGTAAATGCACCAGAGGTATCAATAAATATGGGGAAGAAATCTAGGGATGGCTAAAAATCTAGGGGTGGGAAGGAACTAGTAAAATAATAGGTATGTAGAAATCCCGAGTGCTGGCAAAGCAATAGAAGGTCATAAAACAGGGTGTCAGAGAGTGACTAGTAAACGTTAAAAAAGACTTCAGTAACTGCTACCCATGATGACAAAATTTAACATTCAAAATTCTAATATTCAAATTTCTGTGTTTCTGCTGGCTGACAAATAAATGTCATTTCTATTCTCTTCTACTAATTTATCTTGATGGAATTTTCTGTATACATTGTATTGAGACACAAACTTCCTATCTTCTTATTAAACCTTAACTGCTCCCTTCTTTTTCTCTTTCTTGGTCTGTACCCACCCCTCCACTTTCAGGCTTGGACACTGTAACCCAGGAGTACAGGGCTGGCACCTCTCAGTGGAGTGAACCTCAATCAGCACAAAGCAAAGGTCAGGAGGGATCCTGGTGTGAATCTTTCTGGAGAAGAAATTCCACTTGCTGAGGCAACCTACCTGCTGACTGGGCTGCTGTGCCCCTTCCAAATTCATTTTAACGTAGCAGCCAGCACAGAATCTCATTACTTTGCAGCTGCCCTTGCCTGTCTTCCCTTTCCCCTTATTTGTACTTCCCTGGGCTTGTACTCTCAAATAAAATCAGAATTTTAATCCTTGCCTCAGGCTCTGTTTTCTAGAGCAGTGATTCTCAAATTTTAATGTGGAAACAAATCACTTGGGGATCTTGTGAAATAAAATACAGATTCTGTGTTAGGAGATCTGGGGTGTAGACTGTGATGCTGCATTTCTCACTGCTTCCCAAGTGACACCCACACTGTTGGTCCTTTACATAGCAAGGTTCTAGAAGGCAAAGAGTAAGACAAAACTCACCACAACTACAATGGATTCTCCTTCAGGGTCAAGGCTATGTCTCTCTGTCTGTCTGTCTGTCTCTCTCTTTCTCTTGCTCTCTTTTTTTTTTCACTGTTCTATCCCCTGAATCTAAACAATGCCTGGAATATATAGGAAGTGTTCAACAGGTATCTACTGACTGAGTAATAAATGAATGAATTCTCCCAGGTGACTTTGGTAATTTTTACCGGTCATGGTAAAAATTTCTAATTTTAACATGCAAAATTTTCAGGTGGATTACATTGTCTGGCAGTGGGTTTTCTGCATTTCTGGTGACTTACAAATGAATGTTGCAGTGGTTGAATTTTTATGTCCCCCAGAATGCATATGTTGATATCCTAACCCCCAAGGTAATGGTATGAGGAGGTGGGGCCTTTGGGAAGTAATTAGGTCATGAGGGTGAAGCCCTCCTTAGTACCCTTATCAAAGGAACCCCAGAGAGATCCCTTGCCCCTTCCACCACGTGAGGTTACAGCAAAAAGACAGCCACTTAGGAGATGGGCTCGTACCAGACACCAAATCTGCCAGCACCTTGATCTTGAACTTCCTGGCTTCCAGAACTGTGAGAAATAAATTTCTGTTCTTAAAATCCCCCCGGTCTATGGTATTCTGTTTTAGCAGCCCAAATGGACTAAGACAACATTGAATGCCAAATACAGCTGCACATTTATACTTCCCCAGCGTCAAGGGGTTAAAGCCAAAAGTCAATTAAACCTAAGAGTTACATTTCAGAAATTGGTTGGTGATTTGGAAGCATGGATAGACAGTCCTGAGGTATATAGTTCAGGAAAGCTTCTATTAGGTTCCCAGAGGCCAACCTTTCTTTTTTAAAAGCCTAGTTGTCTTCTGTCAGGTGCTAGAGTGCAAAGAGAAGTATGCTTAAGATACATTATATTGGTAGCTTCTCATGTTTTCTCACCCAGCACTTCACTTTTCATATAATGCCTTTTATTATAGAGGGTAAATGGCAGTTTTCCACTGAATTTTAAAATAGTGCATCATGTATAATTCATAAAAACTGCCAGTAGCATCAACATCCTCCTCTGGTATTTGTCCTACTCAAGAAATATCACACATTAGACTGCTGTGATAGGTGTTATGCCTATTATTGGATGCAACTGACCTTGTCCGACTGTCCCTTCTGTTGCTACCAACAATCATTTGGACATTTAAGAATTTTTAGCTGACAAACTCAGAAGCTGTTCTTTCCTTGTTACACTTTTACTGTCGTCATAGAGACACAGACACAGCTGAATAGAGTTTTCATATATGGAAGACCTGATGAAGGGGTGATACTAACCACGCTACTATATGTCACTGAATTTGTTTCTAAATGGGCAAGGTTAGACACTTGCCCTTGATTTTTAAGGAATTTCCAAAGACCACAAGACTTTTTACCAGGAATTCTCGTTTGGAAGTACTCTCTCTTACAGTGGTTCTCAAACTGAGGTCCTGTACCAGTGGCATCTACATCAGTCTTGAACTTGTTAGAAATGAAAATTTGGGGGCCCTGTAATGTTTTACCAGCCCCGTTAGCTGGCAAAACATTATTTCGAGATGTATCTGTGAGGGTGTTTCTGGAAGAGATTAGCATTTGAATCAGTAGACTGAGTAAAGAAAATCTGCTGTCTCAAATGTGGGCAGGCATCGTCCAATCTGTTGAGAGCCCACATAGAACAAAAGATGGAGGGAGGAGGGTGAATTCTCTCTCTCCTCCTGAGCTGGGACATTCATCTTCTCCTGCCCTCGGACACTGGAGCTCCTGGTTCTCAGGTCTACAGACTAGGACTGAATTATACCACGAGCTTTCCTGGGTCTCCAGCTTGCAGACGGCAGATCATGGGACTTCTCAGCCTCCAATACCATGTGAGCCAATTCCTATAATAAATCTCCTCATATAGATCTATATATATCCTATTGGTTCTGTTTTTTGGAGAGCCCTTACTTAATAGAAGCCCCATCCCAGGCCCATTAAATCAGACACTGTAGTCTGTGTTTTAACAAGTACTTCAGGTGATGACGATGCATGCTAAAGTTTGAGAACCATCTCTCTACTATCTTCCTGTCTCTAAAAGATAGCTTTGATGAGAAACATTAAAGTATGTAAGAATTCAGAGATAAACTGTATATAAGATGTTCTACTTAGGGATATTTGAAAATCAAAGGTATAGTATAGTGTTTTTAGAACTGGGCTTAAACTATATACAGAACCATGGGAGAGGGATTTATTGAAAATACATAAGGCTTGACCCTACCCCGAGCTACTGAATCAGAGTGTCTGAGTCGGGGCTCATTGCCTCTTAAAGGGCCCTCCAGACAGTTCTGAGGCACCAAGTACGATAACTGTAAGAATAAAGTGTCGCTTATGCTAACATTAGTTATTTCTGGGTGATGGGACCAAAAATGATCTTTATTTCCAAATAATTTTTGAATTTTTTGAGTTGGATGCAATAATTACTTATTACTTTTATAATCAGAAAATTACAATGCAAGCATTTTAAAAGGATGGAAGAACACAGAATAGCATTGAGTCATCTTGAAGACCTGAGAACATGAGGGATTTATGTATTTTCCTTATATTACATATATCAGAGTAGTGAAGAGCTCAGTTTCTGAAGTAGGACTGCCTGGGTTCAAATCCTAGAGGCTTACTTATTAGCTGTGCAACTTTCCTCCTAAAAGCCTCAGTTTCCTCATCTCTTGTGCTGAGATAGTAATAACCGTATCTCTTTCCCGGGATTGTTGTGAAAATCAAATGAGAATACAGTAAGTCCCCTACATATGAATGAGTTCTGTTCCAAGAACACGTTCGTAAGTACAATTTGTTCATAAGTCCAACAAAGTTAGCCTAGGTACCCAACTAACACAATTGGCTATGTAGTACTGTACTGTAATAGGTTTATAATACTTTTCACACAAATAATACATAAAAAACAAACAGAAAAAATAAAGAAAACATTTTTAATCTTACAGTACAGTACCTTGAAAAGTACAGTAGTACCAGCTGCATCACCACTGCTTTTACGCTTGCTTCCAGACATCCTGGGCTTGAAATAAAGATACTCTACTACTGTACTCTATACAGTACTGTACAGTAAAGTACACAAAAGCACAACCACTTGTAGAGGATGCATGCATGTGACAATGTACGCCAGACATGTGAACTAACTTATGTGATTCGACATGTGCACTCACATTTGCATTTTTGAAAGTTCACAACTTGAAGGTTCGTATGTAGGGTTACTTACTGTACTTACTACAGTGCTTGACACATAATGAAAACTCAGACTGTTAGCTATTAGTACTGCAAGGATATGTATGTTTTATGGCTATTCTTAGCTCTATTTTCTCTGAGTCATATGTTAATGAATCAATCCATTTTTATTATAATGCTTAAATGAAAAAGAACTGACCATGACTCTGGGTGGAAGATGTCCCTCTTCATGGGTAGTAACTCTTCTGCCTCACCCTGGACTCCCACTCCTCTCATCTGACTCTTGTTCATTGCCATGACTCGCATCTCTCATTTTCCCTCCTTGTGACAAAAAGCCATATCTTAGCTTTTCTCCCATCCAGGGCCACACACCTTCATATGTCTACTTTTCCCTTTCGGCTTGGTGTCTGTTACCTTTACCATACTTATTTGATCCCTGAAGGTTGTAATTGCCAGTTATCTCTGTGTATTTAATAAATGTTTACTAAATTCTATTAGATCTAAAGTTCAGCATCACTAGCTATTTTTTTTTCATTCTGGACATAATGATTTGAGTTTCTGAGGCTCTGTCAAATAGAACACTTCTAAGTCTCAGATTAAGAATTGATTTTTTTTTTTTTTTTTAAATTATCCCTGAGTTTGTACATCCAGGGCAGGGACTGATGTGGTCCTGATGCAGCCCAGCTGGGCGCTCCTGCAGCTGCTGTTTTGTAGAGCCACAGCCCAGCCACACCTCTCTTTTTCAGACAGAGATTTGTATGTGTAAAAGGCTTAGCACCTAATTGGGACTTTTTCTCCTAGGTTTAATCAGAGAATTGTAAATAATTGAGAAAAGGAGTTTAGGAGAGAAAGTTACCAACCTTCTACTTTCTGGAGATTTTTCATATTGAAAACAAATACTTTAAGGCAGTAGCGCTGCTATATGTTATATGCTGTGTCCTCCCTGCCCCCAAATTCCTATTTTTAAATCCTAGCCCCTAAGGTGATGGCGTTAGGAGGTGGGGCCTTTGGCAGATGCTTAGGTCATGAGGGCAGAGCCCTCATGATTGGGATCAGTGCCCTTATAAGAGAGACCCCTCCCCCCCAAACTCCCTAGTCCCCTCTGCCTTGTGTGGGTACAGTCTGTGAGGAAGTGGGCCCTCACCAGACACTGAATCTATAGTGATCTTGGACTTCTCAGTCTCCAGAATTGTGAGAAATAAATTTCTGTTGTTTGAAAGCCACCCAGCTTATTGTATTTTTGTTAGAGTGGCCTGAAGGGACTAAGACAGGGACTTATTAAAACACTGGCTGCTGGGTTCTGTCTCAGTTTCTGATTCAGTTGGCTTAGTCTGGGGCCTGAAAATTGCCATTTATAACAATTTCCCAGACGATGCTGATGCTCTAGTTCAGAAAACCTCACTTTAGAACTATTCTTTTAAAGAATACTTTTTAAAAATATTTATTTTATTTATTTATTTTTTTGGCTGCGTTGGGTTTTCGTTGCTGTGTGTGGGCTTTCTCTAGTTGCAGTGAGCGGGGACTACTCTTCGCTGTGGTGCGCGGGCTTCTCACTGCGATGGCTTCTCTTGTTGCAGAGCACAGGCTCTAGGCACGTGGGCTTCACTAGTTGTGGCATGCGGGCTCAGTAGTTGTGGCTCACAGGCTCTAGAGTGCAGGCTCAGTAGTTGTGGAGCATGGGCTTAGTTGCTCCACAGCATGTGGGATCTTCCTGGACCAGGGCTTGAACCCATGTCCCCTGCATTGGCAGGTGGATTCTTAACCACTGCGCCACCAGGGAAGCCCTAAAGAATGTATTCATAAGAATCTTGAGAAGTTGTTCCCCCTAAAAGGGGAGGAAAGTTAGTATTAGTTATGCTAGGAGCCCTCCAGTAACACTTTTCTCTGTTTCTCTCTTTTCTTCCTCCTGCTTACTGAATATTACTCAGATTTGACTATTGCAGCCTGAGAAGGTGATCACTCCAAATTCCAAAGAACCTTATAAAGAAGAATCATAAAAATTTCTAATCTTTGCCTTAGAAAGACTGATACCAGTCTACCAATGATTATAATTTTAACAGCAAAACGTAAAATTTAGCTCTACTGATGCCAACCTCTTTACTTTTGCCTGCTTATTTATCATCTCTTTTTATTTTTTGTTAAAATTTTTATTTTTATTTATTTATTTTTACAGTAGGTCCTTGTTGGTCATCTATTTTAAATATAGCAGTGTGTACATGTCAATCCCAAACTCCCAATCTATCCCCGCCGACCCTTCCCCTCAGTAACCTTAAGTTCATAAGTTCGTTCTCTAAGTCTGTTTCTATTTTGTAAATAAGTTCATTTTATCATTTTTTTAGATTCCACATATAAGCGATATCATATGATATTTGTCTTTCTCTGTCTGACTTATTTATCATCTCAACATACCTTTCTATAGTCAGTATCTGTGGTTCATTCCTATTTTAGCTTTCGTCAGCTTCCCCTGACCTGAATGTCACTCCATTTTCCTGTCTATCCACATCCACAACTTCTTTTACAACAGTTTCCTAAGATTCAATGCCTCCAAAATACCTTTCTTTAGAAACTTTGAGTCACACAAATAATTCACTTGTTTTGCTTTCCAGTGGGTAAATACAGTTCATAGTTCCTATATTCATTTAATATTATTTTCTAGTAACTTCTGGCCAATTTGTCTCTTTATTTTTTATTTTGCTATCTTCCTCTGACCAGGGCACTCTTCTAAAACTAGGAGATTACAGGGAATCAAAACTAATGACAGTATCTCCTTTCATTGCCTTAGCTTTTCCACAAATGATACATGGGGTAGGGGACAGGCAGGTTATGCTGGATGGGAGACGGGGGGGAAGCAGGAAAGCACCAGACTTGGCTTTCTTACCTCTAAGTCACAAAGTCCACACTCCCACTGCCAGCAATGACAAAGTACCCCTAAATATCTTGGCTTCATCGGCCCCCAGATCCTAAGTGTAACCTGCTCATTCTTCCCTTCCACTTAGAACAGTCAGAATTACCATGCTCAGGAAGGCAGGACAGCCAGAAGGGTAGTGGCTTTGGTTTTGTACTTAATTTTTGCTTCATTGTTCAGAGAATATATTATGTAGCTACTATGAAACAGCACCTGGTCTGTTTACTACCACAATATTGTAAAAGTAAAACATAATTAAAAAAAAAAAAAAGAACTGGATGGCTGGGCCCCAGGACAAAACTCAACCACAAATGATCACATCACACTCATAATTACTACAATAATCTGAGTGTGAAATAAATGCCAAATGATTCAGGCCAGCCAGGTTAGATTCCCCTGCTGTGCTGTGAACGTTTCAGGTGCATCTTAACACTGCATTGATGTGAATATCACAAGCACAGCAAGGGTCCTGGGAAGCTGGCAATGGCCAATAAACTCAGGGACTCACAGGCTTCCAGGAGCAAAATATATTTAGCATTTGTTTTATAGAAATAATTTATTCTATTAGGTCAGTAGATTTCACATTTTAGCTACCTTTTTAGTGACCTTTACTTTGATGTTCAACACATATAACCCAAAAGCTCTGGAAGAAGCTGGGTTACCAATCTTCACCTGATTTCTGTTCTGACCTTCAATCCAGCCAAGGACCTCTGTGAGGATCTCAAAGCACCTCCTTAAAACTGTTATAGCCCCACAGAGCAGAGGTGAAAAAACAACAATGATAAAACTCATTGATTTACAGCAAGAACAGTCGCTAAATATGAAGCCACTAGGATACAATCCCAAATTTTTCTCTACTCATTCACTTGAAACATAGATTTATTTATGGGGAAGGAGGCACACTCTTAATATGAACCAGTTTGAACAGATTTCTAAACATTTACACCTGGTTCTTTGAAGGCTCTTCTCTCCAAACTAGGTAGTATGCATGAAAACATACATATAGACAACAAATGAGAGTTCCATTAACCTTAAAAATTACTATTAAAGCATTCATCCAGTACAATGTGAGTTTTGTAGCATAATAAAAGGAGAGTCAGAGACAGAAAGATATGGAATGAAATTCTAGTTCTTTACCAGATATGTGGCTTTGGCAACATTCAACCTCTCTGAATGTCAGTTTCTGATTTTTTAAAAAGAATTTTTAAAATGCTGATAATAGTGTATTTCAGAGTAACTGTGAGGTTTCAATATTGACTAGTCAATTTCCTGTTCTGTGTTTCATGAATGATTAGCCAAGATTAGAATTGCTTTCCCCTTGAATCTAGCTAGACACAGAGAAAAACATTTTCCATTCATCTGACTGAGACTTTCCCTGGTTGCAAACCCCAATCGTAAATCCCCCCATCTCTAATTTGTCTATTCCTTCCTATAAAGACTAATGCAAAACCACTCTGCAGAGACATACTCTGATCTGGGGTACTCTCCCTACTGCAATAGCCTGAATAAAATCAATTTCCTTACTTTTCTGGGTTTTGTCTTTGATGTTATTGTACATGTAAAAGTCCCTGACATAATTACTCCTCAGTAACTGGGAGCTTTTATTAAAGATGTTCTATAAACAGTGTTCTCAGTATAACCTATGCAGGACCACAGATGACCAGAATGCATCTTCTGCATTGTCATCTGCTAAATCTAGGAAAAATTCCATATATTTATGCCATTAAAATCTTATTTTTATTAAGTTTTCCTGACTCCCATGACAATAAGCTAATTTTGGCAGATCAGTAAACAATATGAATTAACCCACAAATTATTTTAGCATGAACATTATAGTCATCTATTCATAAAAACTATAAATAGAGTTGGGCTTTAAAATGCATACCAGTTCTTTAAGACTTGGTTAAAAACGTCTCTGTCTCTATGAAGCCTTCTCTAATTTCTGCAGTCAGAAATAATCTCTAGTCTTTGTGGTCTAGCTTGCATTTTTCTTTACTTTTTCTAACAGCATCTTTCACATTATGCTCTACATTAGTCTCAGCTGTGTACATGTCTGATTTTCTCCCTAGATTTTACATTGCTTGCGACTAGGTACTGTGCCTTATTTTCTTTGGCATGATGTCTCAGGCGAAGAAGATATTCAATCAGTGTTTGCTGAATTGAGTCTATAATACTCTTTGATGGCTTGTATCATACTAACTAGGCAGTGTACATCTGAATATTTCATAAAATGTCAGTCTATGCTTAGAAGACTAAATAATCAAGACAGGATAATAGAAAATGGAGTAAAAAAAAAGAGGAGTGGGTGTGAAAAGATAACTAACAATGCATTGAGAAATTCAAACAAGGTAAAATTACACAGGAAACAAATGCATCCTGAATAACTTTTAAATAGAACACTTTATTCCAATTCTACATATCTCTAGTACACAAAGGTCTGGATAAGACAGACTATAGTCAAGGTTGTTAGCAATGTCACCTACACCGACAAGTCAGAATCAGGAAGTGATAATAATGATAAGGTTGTGATTAACAAAGTTCCCCTCAGCAGCAGGTCACCAGTGGAATGCTAGTCAACGTTAACAACCTACTCCTGGGGGAGAGGGAGCCCTGATTTGTAGCACTGCCAATTTTTATGGTGTAAATATGCCCACCATGGCTGATTTTAAGCTATCAGCATGTTACTTAATGTAAGTTTAGGAAGAGATGCACACAACTGGCTCTCCCAAGCCAGCGCCAGCTGGTGCCATTACACTACGCCAGTTCCCTTTCTCTTTCCCTTCCTTCCTTTACTTCCTTCCAATGAAGAGGAAAGGAAGTTACAGCTGGTGTAGGGGAAAGGGCAGCCAAGGAACAGGGCTCCACATGGAGTTTTGCTTCTTGGTTTCCCTTTTGGGGTTGTGTTTTGGATCACCTCCAATTCATACCTTCCATCTCACTTTGCAGTGCAACCTGAAAATCCAAGAATCACTTCAGAAACAAAATGAAAACCTACCGTCTTCTTTTAGGCCACAGATGAAAATGTAAGAAAGACTTGTTTCTTGATAAATGTTACTCTCAATTTGACAAAATGATGTGTGTTTAGTTTCTCTGTATCTTACAGAAACTATAAAATTATGCATGAGAAAGACTGAAGCCAGGCTTCCCTGGTGGTGCAGTGGTTAAGAATCCGCCTGCCAATGAAGGGGTCACAGTTCAATCCCTGGTCCAGGAAGATCCCACGTGCCGTGGAGCAACTAAGCCCGTGTGCCACAACTACTGAGACTGCACTCTAGAGCCCGCATGCCACAACTACTGAAGCACTTTCACCTAGAGCCCGTGCTCCGCAACAAGAGAAGCCACCGCAATGAGAAGCCCGCGCACCACAACGAAGAGTAGCCCCCGCTCCCTGCAAGCAGAGAAAGCCCACACGCAGCAATGAAGACCCAACAGAGCCAAAAATAAAATAAAAAATAAAAAAAAAAGACTGAAGCCACTGAATTATCAGGAGTTTTAGCTTCTTCACTTTTTTTTTTGGCTGCGCCGCGTGTCTTGTGGGATCTTAGTTCCCCAACCAGGGACTGAACCCGGGCCCTTACAGTGAGAGCATGGAGACCTAACCACTGGACCGCCAGGGAATCCACTTCTCCGGGTTATACGAAGCTGTAACTTTCTAGCTACAAGCTACAGCTCATCAGTTGAGCCAACATTTGCTTATCAAAAATCTATATGCTTGTTTTCTCTTAACACAAAATATGCTGAAATAAAATGGAAAAAAATTAGCAGGGTTCTGAGCACTTATGCAAATAAGTAAAAGCTCAAAGACCCATGAATAGGAATGAATCAGATCTCAAGACATGCAACTATTAATAAAAATGTAATAAAACAGCCCATCCTGGAACTTATTCAGGGTTATCACCATCGGATGTATCACCACCCTGACATCTTTCAGCCTAGCTCGGGCTGGTTTAAAAAATAAGCCCATGGCGTTTCCTGGATTTACCTTCAGGATATGCAGATGAGATCCAGCTTTTTGCAGCACATACTTTGTGGCATTTATGATGCTGAAACATCCCTTAAAAAAACCTTCCTGGAATAACTCAGAGAGGTACCAAAGTCAAATATAAGCCTTATTTTCTAAATTTAGGCTAGCATGACTTGGGAGGGCATGCTCCCAGGAAGGATTACAGAAGTTATTTTGGTCCCAACCCCACGTTTTAGAACTTACAGGAGTTATTTATGTTCTTATTCTGCATTTTCAGAACCTTGTATCATTTTAAACTACATATATATAAGAATAAGAATTTTTAATCATTAGTCAGATAATCTTTCCATGTCGTCACTTGTACAACTGCCACAGTGTGGCCTGGCATGATTCTCTGTAACTAGCATTGTCAAATAAAAAGAGACAGAAAGAAGACTGGTCCACACTCTGGAAGAGCAGCAGCTGTAGAAAGGACTGGGTGGCTGGCAGAGTGCTCAGTGAAGTGCAATCTGCCTACATAGCTGGCGCCTGCAAGGGCCGGTTTGTGCAGTAGCATCACTACCGAGGCTTTCCTGGGAGCCCGCAGACGCCGTATGCATGGTAAAACCCCAAACATCTAGATTTATTTTCAACTATTCCATTTAAAATAGAGGCACCAACAACAGAATGAATTCGATGTCAAAACTTAAAACGTTGGCACTCGACGCTAAGAAATTGTGAGGCATGAGGCTTAACTAGATCTTCAAACTGGCAGTGGCTCTGGGCAGGTCTGAATCTCATCATGTAAATTGGAACAGAAAATTAAGACTCACTGGATTGCCTTTTCTAGGGTGACCTGAAGAATTCAGCTTTAAAAACCATTCAAGGACTCAAGAATATATGAAGGTTTAAAAGACATAGTACAATTGTCTTTTCTGGAGGGAAAGGAGTGCCCAGAATCTAAACCTTATGTCTCTTTGAGGAATTCACACCTCACTAGTCTTGGCTGGAGGCAAAGTCTGGTCCTCCCTATAAGCGCCTGTTATGTATGGATTGAATGTTTATGTCCCTTCAAAACTCATATGTTGAAACCCTACCGCTTAATGCAATGGTATTAGTAGGTGAGGCCTTTGGGAAGTAATTAGGATTAGATGAGACCATGGCAGTACTGTCCTCCTGAATGGGATTAGAGCTTTTATAAGGGTCACAGGAGAGCTTTCTTCCTCTCTCAGCTCTCTGCCAGGTGAGGATACAAGGAGAAATTGGTAGTCTGCAACCCAAAAGAGGGCTCTCACCAGAGTCTTATCATGCTTGCACCTTGATCTCAGACTTCCAGCTTCCAGAATTATGAGAAAGAAATGTCTGTTGTTTATAAGTCACCCCAGCCCAAATGGGCTAACAGCCCCAAAGGCCAGATTTTCGTTTTCTCAGCCTTCCTTGAGGCTAAGACCATGTGCATTCCATGGCATGAAACTAGGTTCTGTTTCTAGCTTCTCCCAATTGTTCTGAACCTGGTTCTGCAGGCTTTGTGGCAAGTCTGTGAGCTCCATAATGTCTTTTCAACAAGTTTCTTTTCTGCTGTAAACAGCCAGTTTTGTGACTAGCAACTACCATCCCCCCCGATTATTATAAAACAAATTACAGTCAAAAAATTTATTCCTCAAAACAGTTGTCTGTTAAACACCCCCCACATTAGACAACTTTTCTTTCCTTCTAAATGATTCATATGCAACCATATTTAAAAAATAAAATGGCAACCTGGTAGTTGTTTCCATGCTTTCCTGAAAATGACCTCTCCTTAGGTTCACTAGAACCAGCCCAGAGAACTTCTGTTTCATCATTTCTTCCTTACTCTCCCCACCTCTCACTTTTAAGAGCCTACTCTCCCTCCAAGTAAATTAGGAGTAAAATTTACCTGATCATTCCTATATACCTTCCTTTATCCATATTTGCCATTCTTCTCCTGCCCAACTTACTTTGAAGCCTCAGTCCAACACCCTCTATCCCACAGCCTGTGTTTAATCACAGATTTCCTGTGATTCCTCCCAGAGGTGCCTGGACCCTCCTTTGTTACCCCCATGTTTGTGGCCCATCTCTACTTGGGATACTGTTTACTATGAACTTTCAAGTTGTAGAAGTGATTCTTCCACCCCCGCCTGAAGCAGATGATCCATAAATACCTGAACATTCTAATGATCCTATCTGGTGCCTCAAACACCAGGTCCTCTGTCTTTCAAGTTCACTACCAAATTTTTTATCCATTTTTGTATGGAAACTAATAGGACTCCATGACATACACAAAGCCTAGCAAAACAATAATATTACTACTAGATTGAATGAAAGCTGGTGATTAGTGACATAGAGAAAAAACAACAAAGTACAGGAAAAGTTATTCCCATATATTTTGAAACTGCTCTGGAATGATGCTATGGATTCCAGCCTTCAAAACATTGTCACAGAATAGCCCATCTTTGTGTAGAGGTCGGGTGGCTGCCTTATCAGACAGGAACCTTGGTAAAGATGCCAATTTCTATCAAAGAATATTGATTTGATCCCCTAATCGTAACTTTCTCTAGAACAGATGCATTTTTTTCAACCAACAGCCCTAAGTGCCTATTGGCTCAGTCCTTGCCAGGAAATGTGATCGTACCCTCTCTACCATCCAGTTTAGTTAAAAATCTGGTTGAGATAGGTGATACTTGGGGAGGACTGTTTAAACAATTTCTTCTAAATATTCTAAATGATATCTTTAGAACATTAGATTAGACAAAAGTTTATCTTATTGGATTACACTTTTCTGTCTTTTTACATATTTAAATTTCTTTTGGTTTTATCACAAAACTTTTAGCCTTTTTGGTGGAGCAGAAGTGACAGAAATAAAATCTATTACCACAGTTTCTTCAGGAGTGGTAGTATGGATATTTTCTAGCCCAGACACTGTCTCCTATATGAAACTTCATGTGAGAAATGACTTTTAGTCATGTTCTTGTGTATACAAAGGAGAAATGACTTTTAGTCATGTTCTTGTGTATACAAAGAAACCTTTGCTTCCCCTGCAGGTGTCTCTTTTTTTTTTTAATAATAAAAATTATGTAAGTGACATACATTCCTTTTTACTTGGCTGACTGGGAAGTTCAGACACAAGAATGAGGCTCAAATAGAGAAATATGAAGGAATTCAGAGCCTGATTATTTATACTTTTTCCTCTGACTTTACTTTTATTTATGATATATAAGAGTGTGTGTGTATGTGTGTAGGAATATATATTTACAAATGTGTATGTTTGTATATATATTATGGTTTTTTTAGGTATAATTCAGCCATTATTTTCTTATTTATGCCATAAGCTACAGTAAACTCTTTGTGGAAGGTATAATATGAATAAATATAGAAACATATGAATAAATATAGCCAAATACTATGTTGGGGTGAACTTTAGCAATTACCACTATTAATAGTAATTACTTAGTAAGTGCTTACTACTGTGTGTGCAAAGCACATGCTGGGCAAGAAGATAAGAGAGCTTAAGGCAAAGCTCCTGACCTCAAAAGGCTTGAAATCTAATTGAGCTAATAGGGCTGGTACATAAGACTATAATGTAATAAATGTACATAAGACTACAGTATAATAAATGTACTCTACTATAATAAATTATATAGCTACACATATATATATATATATGCATGTGTATACATGGACAGGCCAAGTAGTAGTATCCTTCCTGCTTAAGACAGAAAGAAATGAAAGCAGACAGAAGGTGCAGCTCCCCAAGAGTGCAACTCCCCTGTCTTTATTGATCTCTGCTGTCCCAATGAGGCCCAGGCAAAACTGTGAAACTCACAACTCCCCTAGGACTCCCCTAAATCCAGGGTGGTTTTGTTTAAAGCAACAACAACATTTCAAGAGGTTCTGTTAATCTAGATATATTTTGATATCTACCACAAAAGGAAGAGTTATTTTATTTTCAGGAAGTTTTTTATCGCACATTTTAAAACATTAAAAAATTTTTTCTTTTTTACCGTGACTCACTGAAAGATAAATTTTACTTCACGACTTAGAATGTACACACACATACACACACGACAGAATCCTAAGTTTCACAAAACACTATTGATCCTTTCCATATTTGACACACTCTATTTTCTTCTCTGTTTTGTTCCATTTTAATTCTTGAAGCATTCCTATTATGACCCATTAAAGTAAATTTAGTATAAATAGCATTGTTTTAAAGAAAAAGGAAGTTCAAATTTCCAAGGGGCAAATGTTTTAATTTACTGAAGGAAAACTGTTCTTTTAAAGATCAAAGGAGATTGGGTCAACTTCAGATGGACGATACAGTATACTGCTTATCTCATAAGTATTTGCTCAGAAATCCAAAATATGTAAAGTTATGATTCATGCAACTCTTCCAAAGAGAGAAAAGAGGGGAAAATACAGCCCCAAATTGTATTCCCATTAGAAACCCATCACCCCACACACACAAATCACATTTCAAATGCCTTTAGTATCAGTGTCTCCACATTCTAAATATGGGCTTGACTTATAATTCAGCTTCTCTCTAGCCTTGATTATAATGAACTTAAGATTTTCATATATGCACATAATTCACTAATTCTGAAAACTGCATCATTACTGACTCATCAGTGTTGACCTTAATCTTAGGTTTCTACACAGAAAGAATAAAATTTTCAGGAAACAGTGGAAAAATTCCTCTTTAGCTGAGACCATGGTTATCACCCAACTTAAATAAAGAATTTGGAAAGTAAAATGCTACTGTTATTAATAACTCAAATAATCATCAAAATTTTGAATGGAAACATTTCCAGTTTGCCAACATAACCCTATGCTTATTCATGCCAAAACATCTCAGGGTATGTTAACATTCCCTAGAAGAAGACTAAATAATTTATAGGATTTTTACCGTGTCAACTCTAAGATAATACTTAATTCTTACTGTGTATTTGCAGTGCCAGATCACACTGGACGGAGCCTCTACCTATAACAGATTCTAGTCATGATCATGTCACATTAACTTGCCAGCCTACCTATTAATATTCAACCAAATTAGAGCTTGGTGAACTTCTGGCAGGTTTGTGACACTGTGCCTGATATCTGCAATTTTAATTAATTATAGAAATTCTGGGCAGGAAGCCCTTTGAAAAGATGACCAGCGTCATCCCTTTCTTTGGAAACTCTGAAACTACCCCAAATCAAGAGTCCTCTGTTCTATTTTAACTGGAAGAGAAGAAAGGATATTAGCATGAAAGATCACTCACTGTGTAACTGGAACCATTCCAAGTCCATTACATGTGTGGTCTCATTAGATCATTACATCTGAATGAGGTAGAAATTATCATCTCCATTTACAGAGGGGAAACTAAGGTTCAGAAAAAGTAGGTAAGATAATCACGGAGAGTGCGTGTTAGAGTTAGGATCTGACCAAGAGTCTGACTCCAGAAACTAATGCTTTTCTGTCCATCTCCCCGAGTAGTGGGCTGCATGCAGCTGGCCATACAAACAACTCATCTCCTCCCAAGTCCACATTCAGTGATGTCACACCAATAGCTTGAAATTAGCCATTGTGGGCCTATTTACATTGTGCAAACTGGCAAGCACTACAAATCAGGGCTTTCTTCTTCAGAGAGTCATTTACTAGCATACCACTACCTCTGACATTTGTATTTAATATTTCACAAATGTCACAATGGGATGTTTCTACTGGTCATTTTTTTCATTTTCCAAAACAATAAGAGTATAGGTATAATATCCTCCAGTGTACTTCCCACATTTATTTCCTGTGTACATTTACCTACCATTAAGAAAAAACTTCAGAGAAAGTAGTTTAAAAATATAATAAATCCCAAATATCCATATCCACATTTAACAACAATCAACATATACCAACCCTGTATCATTTATACTTCCCACTTTTTTCTCCCTAGCTAGATTATTTTTTTTTAAATCTCAGATATTATATAATTTTATTTATAAATACATCAGTTTGTATCTCTGAGAAATAAGCTCATTTTAATAACACCATTAAACTGTCAGTAATTTCTTAATATCATCTAATACTCTGTCCACATTCAAGTTTCTCCAACTGCCTCAAAGCTGTCTTTTACCAAGTTGCTTTGTTCAAATGAAGAACCAAAGTTCACATATTACATTTGGATGAAATGTCTCTTAAATATTAATTTATCTTAATATGTTAAATAATTTAATTTTTATAGTTTTACTCTTTTTTTGCTGTTTATTTGTAATAGAAACTGAGTCATCTGTGTTGTAGAATATCTTACATTTTGGATTTTGATGACTGATTCCATGGTTTCATATAACATGTTCCTCTTTCTTCTGTATTTCTTCAAAATCGACAGTTAGACTTACAGGCTTGGATGGATTCATTTTCTACTTTTTGGCAAGTATATTTCATGGCTGGGACTGTGTACTTTCTACTACATCACATTAGAAGGTACATAATATATACTGTGTCTATTTTTGTAATCAGTGGGTTTTGGTGTTCCCAGCCTAATCCATCTCTTATAAAGACCTTCTATCAACCCTTCACCAAATGGTTTGGGCAGCGTTGATGATTATTCCCTAGATTCATTATTTCATTAGGGGTTTCAAAACAGTGATGGCTTAGTTCTTTCATTCCTTCTGCATTTATTGGCTGAAATTCATCTATAAAGCAGACTTTTTTCTTATCAACTATTTGGTTAGTCTGAATTACAGTTTGTCAGGAAAAACAGGATAAATATTTGTTTCTTCCCCTTTATCAACCAATTTTAAGAATGAGTTTATGCCCCCATACCCTCAGAAAGTGGTCAAGAAGGTTTCGGGTTTTTTTTTTAACAATTTTATTGGTGTATAATTGCTTTACAATGTTGTGATAGTTTCTGCTGTATAACAAAGTGAATTAGCTATATGTATACATATATCCCCATATCCCCTCCCTCTTGCATCTCCTTCTCACCCTCCCTATCCCACCCGCTAGGTGGTCACAAAGCACCAAGTTGATCTCCCCATGGGATGCAGCTGCTTCCCACTAGCTATGTATTTTTACATCTGGTAATATATATATATATCAATGCTACTCTCTCACTTCGTCCCACCTAACCCTCCCCTCTCCCCATGTCCTCAAGTCCATTCTCTACGTCTGCATCTTTATTCCTGTCCTGTCCCTAGTTTCACCAGGACCATTTTTTTTTTTTTTAGATTCCATATATATATGTTAGCATATGGTATTTGTTTTTCTCTTTCTGACTTAATTCACTCTGTATGACAGACTCTAGGTCCATCCACCTCACTACAAAAACCTCAACTTCATTTCTTTTTATGGCTGAGTAATACTCCATTGTATATATGTGCCACATCTTCTTTATCCATTCATCTATCAATGGACACTTAGGTTGCTTCCGTGTCCTGGCTATTGTAAATAGTGCTGCAATGAATGCTGTGATACGACTCTTTTAGAATTATGGTTCTCAGGGTATATGCCCAGTAGTGGGATTGCTGGGTCATATGGTAGTTCTATTTGTAGTTTTTTAAGGAACCTCCATACTATTCTCCTTAGTGGCTGTATCAATTTACATTCCCACCAACAGTGCAAGAGGGCTCCCTTTTATCAACACTCTCTCCAGCATTTATTGTTTGTAGATTTTTTGGATGATGGCCATTCTGACCAGTGTGAGGTGATACCTCATTGTAGTTTTGATTGGCATTTCTCTAATGATCAGTGATGTTGAGCAACTTTTCATGTGTTTGTTCTCAATCTGTATATCTGCTTTGGAGAAACGTCTATTTAGGTCTTCTGCCCATTTCTGGATTGGGTGTTTGTTATTTTGATATTGAGCTGCATGAGTTGCATGTAAATATTGGAGATTAATCCTTTGTCAGTCGATTAATTTGCAAATATTTTTTCCCATTCTGAGGGTTGTCTTTTCATCTTGTTTATGGTTTCCTTTGCTGTGCAAAAGCTTTTAAGTTTCATTAGGTCCCATTTGCTTATTTTTGTTTTTCTTTCCATTACTCTAGGAGGTGGGTCAAAAAGAATCTTGCTGTGATTTATGTCATAGAGTGTTCTGCCTATGTTTTCCTCTAAGAGTTTGATAGTGTCTGGCCTTACATTTAGGTCTTTAATCCATTTTGAGTTTGTTTTTGTGTCTGGTGTTAGGAAGTGATCCAATTACATTCTTTTACATGTAGCTGTCCAGTTTTCCCAGCACCACTTATTGAAGAGGCTGTCGTTTCTTGCCTCCTTTATCAAAAATAAGGTGACCATATGCTCATGGGTTTATCTCTGGGCTTTCTATCCCGTTCCATTGATCTATATTTCTGTTTTTGTGTCAGTACCATACTGTTTTGATTACTGTAGCTTTGTAGTATAGTCTGAAGTCAGGGAGTCTGATTCCTCCAGCTCTGTTTTTCTTTCTCGATTGCTTTGGCTGTTTGGGGTCTTTTGTGTTTCCATATAAACTATGCAATTATTTGTTCTAGTTCTGGGAAAAATGCCATTGGTAGTTTGATAGGTATTGCACTGAACCTGTAGATTGCTTTGGGTAGTATAGTCATTTTCACAATGTTGATTCTTCCAATCCAAGAACATGGTATATCTCTCCATCTGTTGGTATCATCTTTAATTTCTTTCATCAGTGTCTTATGGTTTTCTGCATAAAGGTCTTTTGTCTCTTTAGGTAGGGTTATTCCTAGGTGTTTTATTCTTTTTGTTGCAGTAGTTAGTGGAGTGTGTCCTTAATTTCTCTTTCAGATTTTTCATCATTAGTGTATAGGAATGCAACAGATTCCTGTGCATTAATTTTGTATCCTGCTACTTTACCAAATTCATTGATTAGCTCTAGTAGCTTCCTGGTAGAGACTTCAGGATTCTCTATGTATAGTATCATGTCATCTGCCAACAGTGACAGGCTTACTTCTTCTTTTCTGATTTGGGTTCCTTTTATTTCTTTTTCTTCTCTGATTGCTGTGGCTAAAACTTCCAAAATTATGTTGAATAAAGTGGTGAGAGTGGGCATCCTTGTCTTGTTCCTGATTTTAGAGGAAATGGTTTCAGTTTTTCACCACTGAGAGCGATGTTGGCTGTGGGTTTGTCATATATGGCCTTTATTATGTTGAGGTAAGTTCCCTCTATTCCTACTTTCTGGAGAGTTTTTATCATAAATGGGTGTTGAATTTTGTTGAAAGCTTTTTCTGAATCTAATGAGATGATCATATGGTTTTTATCCTTTAGTTTGTTAATATGGTGTATCACATTGATTGGTGTGTATTGAAGAATTCTTGTATTCCTGGGATAAACCCGACTTGATTATGGTGTATGATCTTTTTAATGTGCTGTTGGATTCTGTTTGCTAGTATTCTGTGGAGGATTTTTGCATCTACGTTCATCAGTGATATTGGCCTGTAGTTTTCTTTTTTTGTGACATCTTTGTCTGCTTTTGGTATCAGGGTGATGGTGGCCTTGTAGAATGAGTTTAAGAGTGTTCCTCCCTCTGCTATATTTTGGAAGAGTTTGAGAAGGATAGGTGTTAGCTCTTCTCTAAATGATACAATTCACCTGTGAAGCCATCTGGTCCTGCACTTTTGTTTGTTGGAAGATTTTTAATCACATTTTCAATTTCAGTGCTTGTGATTGGTCTGTTTATATTTTCTATTTCTTCCTGGTTCAGTCTCGGAAGGTTGTGCTCTTCTAAGAATTTGTCCATTTCTTCCAGGTTGTCCATTTTATTGGCATAGAGTTGCTTGTAGTAATCTCTCATGATCCTTTGTATTTCTGCAGTGTCAGTTGTTACTTCTCCTTTTTCATTTCCAATTCTGTTGATGTGAGTCTTCTCGCTTTTTTTCTTGATGAGTCTGGCTAATGGTTTATCAATTTTGTTTATTTTCTCAAAGAACCAGCTTTTTGTTGTATTGATCTTTGCTATTGTTTCCCTCATTTCTTTTTCATTTATTTCTAATCTGATCTTTATGATTTCTTTCTGCTAACTTGGGGGTTTTTTGTTCTTCTTTCTCTAATTGCTTTAGGTGTAAGGTTACGTTGTTTATTTGAGATTCTTCTTGTTTCTTCAGGTAGGACTGTATTGCTATAAACTTCCCCAAGAAGGTTGTTGGAATTTACTTTGTCCTATCATTATGCACTCATGGATTTTAATTTATTTTATGTGTTATAATAAATTTCAGTCACGTTTTTGAAATTCATTCAGATTGGTTCCTTAATCTTTTTTTTTATATGATCCCAGTAACTTTTTGATAGCTTTCTTGCTATCCGGTATATTCCAGGCTCCTGTACATTTCCTTCCCCAGTCCTAGAAACAGACATTTTGTTGAGGAGCCTGATTTCTTGTTGTGGGAAATGGTTCCGACCACCATATAAACTGATTCTGTCTCATTCAGGAGAGATTCTCAATCAGAATACTCTGAACACTCATAGGATACAGATGAAGTACAAAAAAACTGGCAGCCAGAATCTAATATTTCATTTTTTAGAGCGAAAGTTGTAATACTAGGTTAAATGTATATGATGTAATCTTTACCATAATTTAACTCATTATTGACTGACTAATGAGTTAAGCATATGAATGAGTGATTATAAGATTACATGTGAGTACACTATATATTAGTAGTAGAGGATTGGACAGATGCAGATTTTGTAACACCTGAAGTCTAAACAATTGTGGGGGGGGGTCTCTCTTTTAGAAAATGAATATGAAATTACAAATACAAAATTAGATGAGAAAATGAATATTTATAATTTTTCTCTTATCCAAACTCTTCACTGGTGGAATCAATAGTTTATATGAATCTATAGTATATAAGAAGCTGTATGTGGATTAAAAATACAGGACATCTGTTGAAATATATCTAGCTACTCTTGACAGTAACCCAAGAGTACTACAAGTAAAACATAAAGAAGTCATAGCAAATGATTTCTAGCTATTACTTTGGTTAGTACTACAGCACATGTACTAGCAAGAGTAGAAGCAATGCACTTGCTTTAGTTACAGTATGCTGCACCTCTCAAGCCTGGGAGTTGCCGGCAAGCATTTCAGAAAAAATTCCAGAGCTATTATTAGACATAATAGACTTTCCTACCTAGTTTTCAGCCCTGAGATCTCTGGCAGATGCCTTGATGATTATAGTGGCAGTAATGCTCGGCATCCCAACAGACATTCTGCCCCAGCACCAGCAGCAGCAACTAACTGGGGTTTTGCAGGAGGAATTTTTATTTTTATTTTTCAGATACTTCAAAAGAAGGACAAGATCATTCCCTATGCCAGAACTTCTAGCTAAGTCATAACTTTTCCTTGTGTATCAAAAGTACTGAGAGAAAAAAATAAAATATAAAAACAAAAGTCACAAAAAAACCCAGTTACCAAGAAAATAAGCCTTTAAATTTAGTATTAGGAACTCTGGATATCCAGAATACACTGTTTCAAATTTAACACCAGCATCACCACCAGCACCTGCAAAATCACAGGTAATATTTATTTTTGCACTATTCATCAGGCACTGAGCCAAGTGCCTTATATTGAACTTTGCAGTATCTCGATTTTACACAAGAGGTGGACAAGACAGTGAAAGAATAATAAACTCTACCTAGTTGTAACCAGTATGTGTGTGGTGGGGACCAGGATTTGCACCCAGACAATCTAATTATGGAGACAATTTGTTAACTCTTGCTGTATACTACCCTGCAGTTTCCTATGCTTGAAAAAAACTTCTCTTGATCCTAAACTTGTAGAAGTAATAAAAATTTAAATCTTTATTATTACAAGAAAGAAAAATATTAATGCCTCCCCTCTTTTAGTTTCTAAACTGTTCTTACATATGATGACAACACTGGATTTTGCATATAGTTAGTAATGTAACATTTGTGTTTAGTGTTTAAAACAGCAGTTTTTGCATACTCAAAAATACACTAACTCAACAACATTGGAAAATAAATTCTTAAATCGATTGTATTAAAAAATACAAGTAAACCTAAACTTTTATCAAGTTGATAAGAGAAGAAAAAATAGAACTAATCCACATAAAATATTTTAAAAAATATTCTGACTATATTGAGAGACATATATTCTGAGGATAAAAAGAGCTGTAGGAAATTTTGAACCTGACACAGTAAATTTGTTGTTGGTAGAGGTATTGATGTAGTAGATCTAAAACTATTTTGTGTGCATTGTAGAACTGAAGAAATAAGTAAATACATTGATATTGTGGGGTGTGAGGATTCTCACTTGGGAGAAGAGAAATAGAAATATGCAATGGGGGAAGGAGAGGAAGGACCCTATGACGTTGGAATGAAATTGATGGTAGCAGCATAGCAGTATTATACTATACAGCTACAGCAGTACCATATACATATAGGGATGTGTGTGTGTGTGTGCACGTGGGTGTGGGTGTGGGTATACATTTTAGCATCCACTGAAAGGGCCTAGAAGCAAGGACACTCACGTAGTGATGAGCAAACCTAGTGTCCAGATCTAGGATTTAGAACTAGGTCAGTTCTAAAAGGAGCTAAGACTCTTGGAACAGGAAAGTACAAACCTGAAGTGTCTGGATGTGCCATGGAAAACGAATTCAAACTGATGAGGATACATCAAAAAGAAACAGAAGCCAACTCTGAAGGGCTCCCAGTGGTCAAACTTGGTACAATTTGAGTATCAAAGGAATAATAATAAGAATAGATTATGATAATATTGAATTGAAAAAGTGTGCTGTAAGTACATAGTGATCTTAAAATTTTTTTAAGGAGAGAAGGAGGAGAAGAAAAAACAAAGCAAATCAGCTTATAAATGTAAAAGTCATGATAGAAATAGAAAAGCAGAATTTTACAACCACATATTAATAAACAATTCAGGTAACATCAATGGTTACTATAACCACTACGTTAAAAAATAGGCAATGAACTATTCACGCAATCTCAAAGTATCACTGTACAGACTGTATTTGAATTAAAAAGGGGAAAAAGTTGCTTTACAATGGAAAAATCATGCAGCCACTACCTTTACCTTAACATGACCAGTAATAGAGCACACTGAGATCCTAGCTCTCCTGAGGACACTGTGAAGGACACAGAATTACCTAGGAAGATATCCTGACAAAATTCTTAATCTGAATCTAATCATGAAGCAAAAATCAAACAAATCCAAAATGAAGGACATTCTGCAGAACAACTAGACTGGATTTTTCCGTAACATTGACAATATGTAGAACAGCAACACCATCAAAAAAAGCTGGAGACCTGTTTAGGTTAAAGGAGACTAAGGAGATATGACAACTAGTACAATGTACAATCCTGGATTGGATCCTAGATTGACAAAAAAGAAAACGACTATAAATGATATTAGTGGGACAACTGGGGAAATGTGAATAGACTGAGTGTTACATAATGGTACTCTATTAATACTGCTCTATTAGCACTCACAGGGATTTTGCAGAGAATATTCTGGTTCTCAGAACACCCATGCTGAAACATTTAGGGGTAAAGTATCCTAATGTCTGTAATAATTCTCAAGTGGTTCAGCAGGAGTATATATGTATTTATATGCATATTAATAATGTATAAATCTATGAAGACAAATATGTGAAACATAAGTCAATATTCTATATACTTTAGAGTGTAAGAAAGTTAATGCAAGTGTGGAAAAATTAGTATTTAGTAAAGTTAGGTGATGGGGTATATGGGTGTCCCTTGTGCTATTTTCGCAGTTGGATATGGTTTGAAATTGATCAGAATAAAAAGTTGGGGGTAATTACAATGGGGGAGATTTAGGTTCAATTTGAAAAGAACGACCAGCAAATTGCTAAGTGGTGAGAATCTATTGCTAGGGAGATGATGGAAAAGTAGACAATGTTTCTCTGAAACAGCTTTCAGTCAACAGTGGAATGGGCCAAGTGAACTCGGGAGGTCCTGTCTGGTGTTATAATTGGTAAACAGAGAAAACATAAAACGAAGAAAAAATTTAAATAACATTTTAATAATAGCTTGATTAGAATTTAAATTTTTAGTTTTTTCTTTGTGAATACAGTGGTACAATAGCCGCCACCTTAGGTCAAACCCACGGATTATTTGATCCATGGGTTTGACTTTCTCTAATTTCTAGTTCAAAAGTTATGAATGCATTTTATCCCTCAGAAGATATATTTTCCCTTAACATTTATTATAACTCTATTAAACATAAATTTTCCTAAATCCTTTTTGAATCTTTTTTTAGAGGTCTGTGCCACCTACTGTAGCAATGATTTCTATAAAGTGACTACTGCATGAAAAAAGTGATTCTTTTTAATTTATATTTTATTTGCCTTTTTAGAACTCCAAAGGTTTCCCTTTGTGGTAATTTTCAGGAATTTGAGCAACAGGTGTGTTAGATCCTATCCACACGCTATAAAATTTTACAGTCTTTAATCATATTCCTTTGATTTTCCAACCTGAAGAAATGATAATAATCTTTTAAATCAGTCTAGCTATTGCCACTTCCATGTCACCTCACTCACCTTAATTGCCTCTTTTTCAATCTTCTCTATGCAGTTTGTTATATTTTTCCAGAGACAAGACAACTGTAAGAGTACACACTTCTCTACATCACTTTATATGTACCAAGGCAATTTACAGTTTAATTTCTGAGGCCTTAATGATGTCCAGAAGTTTTTATTCTTTTAATGAAAGGTAACTTTTGTTTGCAACTGCTCCTTGGCTTATCACATCAAGGGACAAATCATAGGGCTTTTCTCAAAGCAGAAATGGACTCTTGGAAACTACTATTTTTTAAGTATAAAATATAATTTAGATGTTCTCCCCTAAATGCATTCTGTTACACACGCACATAGCAAAATTGAACTTCTATGGTCTCTAAATATTCAGAATTTATTTCTGATACTTTTAACTTTATCATATAGTCCCCAGATTCAAAGGTGGAAAGGGGTCAAAGAATCAATTTACAGCCTGCTTGTCCCTGTAGAGAAATCTTGCCAACCAGAGCAAAGCCTGTCTAACCCTTGTAGTTGGTGAGCCAAATGAAGGCCAAGCCCTTTCATCCCAGGAGCCACATGTAGAATGGACAGTGCTCAGAGGCCCTCCTGGCCTGAGATGCTCTTAACGTCAGTGAGAAGAAGGCAGAGCTGTCAATGACTATCTGCCCCCACTCACCTCGGGCATGTGTGTGAGCAACATTCGGCTCCCTGAGCACCACTGACCGTCCCAAAGAATCTGATTGAATTCTAACCTGCAAGTTATTAAGAACAGCATCTTGCAAGGGGCTCTCTAAGAAACCATAATAAACCTGAAGACTGATTTAGAATGAAATTGAGTTTTCAGAGGTATGAAAAACTTCAGTCTGAAAAAAATTGTTTAAAACAAAGACAAGTATACTTAGCGATATTATAAGCTACACATTCTTTGGGACCACAAAATCATAATATTTAACTTGGAGGAACGGCAAAAAGTCATTTGATCTGGTCTTCTACCTTCAGATATGTGAAATGTTTTAGGACAGTAAATAGGATTCTCTTTTGAAGATCTCTTAGGGTATGAGACCCATTACCCTCCCTTCTAAAAGTTAATAAGGTTCTTCCCCTTCACCCATGTCTTCTTGTGCCTACACAACCCTATCCCTCTTCTTTTTTCCTCATAGGACCTGTATTCCATAATGACCTTAGTTATTCTTCTTTGAACCAATATGAAGTATAATTTAACTGGCAATTCTCCAAGTGTGGTCTATAGATGGTATGGGTCCCAGGATACACTTGAGAGGTCTGTGAGGTCAGAACTATTTTCATAATAACACTAAGACTTCTCTTTTTATCCTGCCTTTTTCACTTTGTTGACATTTGTACAGATGGTACAAAAGGAATAGTGTGTAAATTTGCTAATGAGTAAAGGCAGTGGCACCAAACCCTACTACTAGTTCTTATCTTCACCACCATACACTCACAGTTTAAAAAAAAAAAGAAAAAAAATTGTCTTAAGAATGTCCTTGATAAAGCAGTAAAAATTGGTTAATTTGTTTAAATTTCAACCCTTCAGTAAACATCTTTTGAAGAGTCTGTGTGACAAAATGGGAAGTACACATAAAGCATGCTTGCATATAACGAAGCCCCTGGGTGATTGAGTTGCGAGCTGAACTAGCCACTTTTTTCATGGAACACCATTTTTATTTGAAAGAGTGACTGGCAGACAAACTATGGTTATTTAGACTTGGCCCTCTGGCAGACATTTTCTTAATAACAAATGAAGTGAATATATCCCTTCAAGGAAAATTGACAGAATGTTTTTTTGCCCATTATAAAATTCAAGGTTTCAAGTAAAAAAATTAAGATTTTTGGAAAACTAGTACTTACTAACATGAGCTTGACAGCTTTCTAATATTTAAAGACTTTTCTGATGAGATTGATAATGATAGTAACAAATGTGATTTTTTTGTATTGTACAAGGAAATGTATCTACATTTGCAGGATCTACACATCTCAGGAAACAAATATTCTTCAAATGACCAATGCAGGATGTTACTGAATCATTCATAGTTAAAAGACCCACTGAAATTACAGACAGATCAATACATTTCTTATCACATAGCATGAAAACCTCACTGATATGATTTCACATACCATGGTGCTACTAACATTTAAAAAACGACCGCTTGTCAAATTCTGACATAGTATTAAATGGAATGGAATTCTACTCAGCAGTAAAAAGGAACGAACGATTGAACTACTGATGTATGCAACTATAAGAATAAATTTCAAAGACTTTATTCTGAGTGAAAGGGGCCAGTTTCAAAAGGTTAGATACTGTATAATTCCCTTTAAAACACTCTAGAAAAGGGGAAATTACAGTGATGGAGAACAGCTCACTGGTTGCCAGGGATTAGGGATAGAGAGAGGGTTTGACTACAAGGGTGCAGTAGAAAAAAAAATTTTAGGGTAATGGAACTGTTTGAATCATGATTGTGGTGGTAGTTACATGAATCTATATATGTGTTAAAACTCCTAGAACAATAAAGGTCCATTTTATTGTATGTTAATTAAGAAATAAAAGACACGACACGACATCATAAAACTCCTAGAAAAGAACGTAGGGAAAACATTCTCTGACATAAATCATACCAATGTTTTCTTAGGTCAGTCTCCCAAGGCAATAGAAAAAAAAAAAGCAAAAATAAATGGGACCTAATCAAACGTACAAGCTTCTATACAGCAAAGGAAATCATAAACAAAATGAAAAGACAACCTATAGACTGGGAGGAAATATTTGCAAATGATGTGATTGACAAGGGCTTAATTTCAAAAATACACAAACAGCTCATACAACTCAATAACAAAAAAACAAACAATGCATTTGAAAAATGGGCAGAAGACGGAAATAGACACCTCTCCAAAGAAGACATACAGATGGCCAAATAGGCACATGAAAAGATGCTCATCATTGTTAGTTATTAGAGAAATGAAAATCAAAACTACAACGAGATACCACCTCACACTGGTCAAAATGCTGTAATTAAAAAGTCTACAAATAATAAATGTTAGAGAGGGTGTGGAGAAAAGGGAACCCTCTTACACTGTTGGTGTGAATGTAAATAGATGCAACCATTATGGAAAACAGTACAGAGGTTCCCCAAAAAACTAAAAATAGAGTTGCCATATGATCCAGCAATCCCACTCCTGGGAATATACCCAGATAAAACTATAATTCAAAAAGATACATGCACCCATATGTTCATAGCAGTACTATTTACAATAGCCCAGACATGGAAGCCACCTAAATGTCCATTGAGAGATGAATGGTTAAAGAAGAAGTGGTATATATACAAAGGAATATTACTCAGCCATAAAAGAGAATGAAATAATGCCATTTGTAGCAACATGGATGGACCTAGAGATTATCATAGTAAGCGAAGTAAGTCAGAAAGAGAAAGACAAATACCATATGATATCATTGATATGTGGAATCTAAAATACGACACAAATGAATCTATCTACTAAACAGAAACAGACTCACAGACATAGAGAACAGACCTGTGGTTGCCGGGAGTGGGGGGGTGTGGGGAAGGAAGGACTGGGAGTTTGAGATTAGCAGATGCAAATTAGTATAGTACATAGGATGGATAAACAACAGGGTCCTACTATATAGCACAGGGAACTATATTCAGTATCCTGTGATAAACCATAATGGAAAAGAGTATGAAAAAGAATATATATGTATAACTGAGTCACTTTGCTATATGGCAGAACTTAACACAACATTGTAAATCAAATTAAAATTTTTAAATTGTAAATAAAAGTTAAAAAAATTAAAAAATAAAAAGTGCAACACTCACGAGATAAAAGAAAAGAAAAAAATCTCATAGCACAAGCAATGTTAGCTCACAGAAGACACTCAATAAATGTTAGCTTTATATATATAAAATTCAAAATTCTTAGTACCACTCTCAACTTGTGTACTTAATTTGATTCTTTGAAAAGATTCTACATTTGTAAATAAAACAAACCCCCACATATTTCCCCTGAGGATACTCACGCTCAGTCACATTTGGGAAATGTTAGTCCTGTGAAAATAATATGGAAGCCAAAGTCCTAGAGTTTGCTTCCAGTTCTCCTTCTAATTATAGATCTTCCTTGACTTACGAAGAGGTTATGTCCCAATAAACCCTTCCTAAGTTGAAAATACCGTATGTTGAAAATGCATTCAACACACCTCACCTACCAAATATCATAGCCTGGCCTAGCCTACCTGAAACGTGGTCAGAACATTTACATTAGCTTACAGTTGGGTAAAATCATCTAACACAAAGCCTATATTATAAAAGAATCGAATATCTCATGTAATTTGTTGAATATTGTACTGAAAGTGAAGAACAGAATGGTCCTATGGGTACAGAATGGTTTTAGGTGTATCGGTGGTTTACCCTCGGGATTGTGTGACTGACTGGGAGCTGGGGCTTGCTGATGCCCAGCATCACAAGAGAATATTGTACCACATATCGCTAGCCTGGGAAAAGATCAAAATCCAGCGCACAGTTTCTACTGAATGCCTATTGGTTTTGCACCATCATAAAGTTGAAAAATTATAAATTGAAGCGTTTTAAGTCAGGGACCATCTGTGTAGGAAAGTAGATATAAGCCATTCTTTCACCACTGTCCGGGATGTTGTGAAGCTCTATTTGTTAGTGCTGCCAACACTTGATGAAGGTAATGATAGCTGTTAACTTTTATTGAGTGATTGCTATCTGCAGGCCTTGGGCCAAGATTTATACCCAGTTCTCTCCTTTATACCTCAGAATAATCCTACCAGTTAGGTTGTATCATTTCAAGATCACATAGCTCATTGTCAGACCACAAAACGCATACATGCAGCCTCGGTGGGGAGGAAGCTCTATATCTAAGTTATCAAGGCCCCATATTTACCAAAAAGGGATCTACCAGGAAAGCTGACTTTTATCCTATTTCCTATAAGTCTCAAATCTTTTAAAACTTATTTTAAGAGAGATTTCTAGTCCAAACAATTCCTGGTGGAAGATTTACTTTCAGAATGAAAATTCAAATCAAGATGCCAAATTATCCAAAGATAATTTTGGCGACTTCGTATTCCTATCATTTCCTGTATTATGGGTGATAGGACTGGAACATTAGACTAAAATAAACCATGAAAAAGTCCAAGCCCATCATCTGATCAAACAAATCCACTCATTACTCATGGACTCCATCATCATCTACATCTCCTGTCTTATTTTCCTAAAACTCATCCCTTTTGGCATCTTTCCTACCATAGTGTGTTTGAAATGGTAATTTAGAACCTCACTATCTAAACTTCCTGACTTAAAGTCCCACTTCTGTATACGCTGTTACATCATACAGAGACCACAGAATTTTTTAAAGTTTGTTATAAACTTTTAAAAATGCAAAAAATATACTTTAACTCCTCATCATTACTTATTGGCAAGAGGGTGGTTTCATCTGAAACAGTGTCATCTTTCTGTATAACTCCTGTCAGAGAATGAGATGTCATAATTTTAATGGTTGAGAAGTTTGTGAAAAACATAACAACGCTACGGTTGCATTCCAGATTACCACTTTATTAAATCTACAAAATAAATGGAAGAATCCTCCAATTTTAATGTGGCTCAGCATGGCAGCTGGAATAACTTCTGTTACTTCCAGAAGACATGTATTGTGACACCTAATCTTTCTATGGGAAAACTGAGAAATTCTAAACTTTTAAGGGCTGGCTCCTAAACAGTTTTTAGTCCTAATTCTTGAACTGGTGATACCAGTAAGCCATACTACCAAATGACCCTCTTACAATCTGCGGAAACATTAACACATCTCACTGTCTTTTATGTATTTTGATGTACTTAATAATAGTAACAACTGATATTGACTGAGGTCTATGTATCAGGCAAAATGCTAAGGGTTTCATAGGCACCATCTGTTGTGTACTGGTTTGCTGTGATTTCAAATCCACTTGTTTTTTCAATCTAAGAATAAAGTTGTTTTGTTCTAAGGGTGACGTCATTTACTTTGAGGAAGCTGTGTCAGAATATCGTCATTAGCATCTGCTGTTGTTGATAAGCACTCAGAAGATCAGCTATTGACAAGCACTGCTGGGAGCTTATCAATAAAATCGGATGGTAGAGTGACCCTGGTTAGGGGCCCAGGGGACATTTAAGCTTTAAACACCAGGGCTTCCCTGGTGGGGCAGTGGTTGAGAGTCCGCCTGCCGATGCGGGGGACACGGGTTCGTGCCCCGGTCTGGGAAGATCCCACATGCCGTGGAGCGGCTGGGCCCATGAGCCATGGCCGCTGAGCCTGCGTGTCTGGAGCCTGTGCTCCGCAACGGGAGAGGCCACAACAGTGAGAGGCCTGCGTAATGCAAAAAAAAAAAAAAAAAAAAATACTATTTAACATATTATTTTAACATATAATCATAGAGACAAGCAAAGCTGTAATCTAGGAGAAAACTTTTAGGGATTAAAATTTCACACAAGCTTGTTTTTGTTTATTTGTTGTTGCTGTTGCTGGGTGTTTTTTTGTTTTTGTGTTTTATTTTGTTTTGTTTTGTTTTTCTTCTTCAGTGTCAGATGTCACAGCTTTGACTTTTAGACAATAACAGACTACTTGCCCTCCATGTCAGGCTGACCCAAACTCACCTTAGGGTCCAGAATTACCAACTTCCTATATCACACTTTCTTCTACATGCGAACAGAACACTAAACAGCTGTCAACTTCTACAGTCTGGAACATTCACCAGAGAAAAGTGACTAGGTTCCCTAGTTAGAACAAAAGAGCCTAAGAAACCCTAATGTGGCTGAATCTGTTCCTATACTAGCCTAGACCCCTCAAGTTCCCTAAGCCCTAAAGATCCATTAATCCTGAAGCTCCTAGCCGGGAGGTTCTGAGAGCTGTCTAAAGGAACCCCTGGCCCCAGGCCTGCATAGCATGTTGCTAAATCTTAAATTTGGCCCAGGAAATCACAGAGCTCTAAATCAGCAAAAGGTCGAGAAGAACTACAATCCTGCAGCCTGTGGAACAAATACTGCATTCACAGAAAGAAAGACAAGATGAAAAGGCAGAGGGCTATGTACCAGATGAGGGAACAAGATAAAACTCCAGAAAAACAACTAAATAAAGTGGAGATAGGCAACCTTCCAGAAAACAAATTCAGAATAATGATAGTGAAGATGATCCAGGACATCGGAAAAGAATGGAGGCAAAGATCGAGAAGATGCAAGAAATGTTTAACAAAGACCTAGAAGAATTAAAGAACAAACAAACAGAGATGAACAATACAATAACAGAAATGAAAAATACACTAGAAGGAATCAATAGCAGAATGACTGATGCAAAAGAATGGATAAGTGACCTGGAAGACAGAATGGTGGAATTCACTGCTGCAGAACAGAATAAAGAAAGAAGAATGAAAAGAAATGAAGACAGCCTAAGAGACCTCTGGGACAACATTAAATGCAACAACATTTGCATTATAGGGGTCCCAGAAGGAGAAGAGAGAAAGGACCAGAGAAAATATTTGAAGAGATTATAGTCAAAAACTTCCCTAACATGGAAAGGAAATAGCCACCCAAGTCCAGGAAGTGCAGAGAGTCCCATACAGGATAAACCCAAGGAGAAACAAGGTGAGACACACAGCAATCAAATTGGCAAAATTTAAAGACAAAGAAAAATTTGAAATCAGCAACGGAAAAATGACAAATAACATACAAGGGAACTCCCATAAGGTTAAAAGCTGCTTTCTCAGCAGAAACTCTACAAGCCAGAAAGGAGTGGCATGATATACTTAAAGTGATGAAAGGGAAAAAACTACAACCAAGATTACTGTACCCAGCAAGGATCTCATTCAGATTTGATGGAGAAATCAAAAGCTTTACAGAGAAGCAAAAGCTAAGAGAATTCAGCACCACCAAACCAGCTCTACAACAAATGCTAAGGGAACTTCTCTAAGTGGGAGACACGAGAGAAGAAAGGGCCAACAAAAACAAACCCAAAACAAGTAAGAAAATGGTCATAGGAACATACATATCGATAACTAACTTAAAAGGGAATGGATTAAATGCTACAACCAGAAGACACAGGCATGCTGAATGGATACAAAAACAAGAACCATATATATGCTGTCTAAAAGAGACCCACTTCAGACCTAGGGACACATACAGACTGAAAGTATGGGGATGGAAAAAGATATTCCATGCCAATGGAAATCAAAAGAAAGCTGGAGTAGCAATCCTCAAAACAGATAAAATAGACTTTAAAATAAAGAATGTTGGGCTTCCCTGGTGGCGCAATGGTTGAGAGTCCGCCTGCCGACGCAGGGGACACGGGTTCGTGCCCCGGTCCGGGAAGATCCCACATGCCGCGGAGCAGCTAGGCCTGTGAGCCATGGCCGCTGGGCCTGCACGTCCGGAGCCTGTGCTCCGCAACAGGAGAGGCCACAACAGTGAGAGGCCCACGTACTGCAAATAAAAATAAAAATAAAGAATGTTACAAGAGACAAGGACGGACACTACATAATGATCAAGGGATCAATCCAAGAAGAAGATATAACAATTATAAATATATATGCACCCGACATAAGAGCACCTAAATAAATAAGGCAACTGCTAACAGCTATAAATCAAGAGTAACACAATAATAGTGGGGGACTTTAACACCTCACTTACACCAAACGACAAATCATCCAAACAAAAAATTACTAAGGAAACACAAGCTTTAAATGACACAATAGACCAGAGAGATCTAATTGATATTTATAGGACATTCCATCCAAAAACAGCAGATTACACTTTCTTCTCAAGTGCGAACAGAACATTCCCCAGGATAGATCACATCCTGGGTCACAAAACAAGCCTCAATAAGTTTAAGAAAATTGAAATCATATCAAGCATCTTTTCTGACCACAATGCTGTGAAATTAGAAATCAATTACAGGGAAAAAAATGTAAAAAACACAGACACATGGAGGCTAAACAATATGTTACTAAATAACCAAGAGACCACTGAAGAAATCAAACAGGAAATAAAAAAAATATCTAGAGACAAATGACAATGAAAACATGATGATCCAAAACCTATGGGATGCAGTAAAAGCAGTTCTAAGAGGGAAGTTTATAACTATACAAGCCTACCTCAAGAAACAAGAAAAATCTCAAATAAACAATCTAACCTTACACCTAAGAAGCTAGAGAAAGAAGAACAAACAAAACCGAAAGTTAGCAGAAGGAAAGATATCATAAAGATCAGAGCAGAAATAAATGAAATAGAAACAAAGAAAACAATAGCAAAGATCAATAAAACTAAAAGTTGGTTCTTTGAGAAGATAAACAAAATTGATAAACCATTAGCCAGACTCATCAAGAAAAAGAGGCAGAGGACTCAAATCAATAAAATTAGAAATGAAAAAGAAGTTACAACAGACATCGCAGAAATACAAAGCACCCTAAAAGACTACTACTAGCAACTCTATGCCAATGAAATGGACAACCTGGAAGAAATGGACAAATTCTTAGAAAGGTATAACCTTCCAAGACTCAACCAGGAAGAAATAGAAAATATGAACAGACAGACCAATCACAAGTAATGAAATTGAAACTGTGATTAAAGATCTTCCAACAAACAAAAGTCCAGGACCAGATGGCTTCACAGGTGAACTCTATCTAACACTTAGAGAAGAGCTAACTCCCATCCTTCTCAAACTCTTCTAAAATATTGCAGAGGAAGGAACACTCCCAAACTCATTCTATGAGGTCACCATCACCCTGATATCAAAACCAGAAAAAGATAGTCCAAAAAAAGAAAATTACAGACCAATATCACTGATGACTAAAGATGCAAAAATCCTCAACAAAATACTAGCAAACAGAATCCAACAACACATGGAAAGGATCATACACCATGCTCAAGTGGGATTTATCCCAGGGGTGCAAGGATTCTTCAATATATCAATCAATGTGATACACCATATTAACAAATTGAAGAAGAAAAACCATATGATCATCTCAATAGATGCAGAAAAAGCTTTTTTTTTTTTTTGCGGTACACGGGCCTCTCACCATTGTGGCCTCTCCCGCTGTGGAGCAGAGGCTCCGGATGCGCAGGCTCAGTGGCCATGACTCACGGGCCCAGCTGCTCCGCGGCATGCGGGATCCTCCCAGACCGGGGCATGAACCTGTGTCCCCTGCATCAGCGGGCGGACACTCAACCACTGCGCCACTGGGAAGCCCCAGAAAAAGCTTTTGACAAAATTCAACACCGATTTATGGTAAAAACTCTTCAGAAAGTGGGCATAGAGGGAACCTACCTCAACATAATAAAGGCCATATATGACAAACCCACAGCAAACATCCTTCTCAATGGTGAATAACTGAAAGCATTTCCTCTAAGATCAGGAACAATACAAGGATGTCCACCCTTACCACTATTATTCAACATAGTTTTGGAAGTCTTAGCCACGGCAATCAGAGAAGAAAAAGAAATAACAGGAATACAAATTGGAAAAGAAGAAGTAAAACTGTCACTGTTTGCAGATAACATGATACTATACATAGAGAATCCTAAAGATGCCACCAGAAAACTACTAGAGCTAATCAATGAATCTGGTAAAGTTGCAGGATACAAAATTAATGCACAGAAATCTCTTGCATTCTTATATACTAATGATGAAAAATCTGAAAGAGAAATTAAGGAAACACTACCATTTACCATTGCAAGAAAAAGAATAAAATACCTAGGAATAAACCTACCTAGGGAGACCAAAGACCTGTATGCAGAAAACTATAAGACACTGATGAAAGAAATTAAAGATGATATCAACAGATGGAAAGATATACCATGTTCTTGGATTGGAAGAATCAATACTGTGAAAATGACTATACTACCCAAAGCAATCTACAGATTCAGTGCAATCCCTATCAAATTACCAATGGCATTTTTTACAGAACTAGAACAAAAAAATCTTAAAATCTGTATGGAGACACAAAAGTCCCCAAATAGCCAAAGCAGTCTTCAGGGAAAAAAGCGGAGCTGGAGGAAACAGACTCCCTAACTTCAGATTATACTACAAAGCTACAGTAATCAAGACAATATGGTACTGGCACAAAAACAGAAATATAGATCAATGGCACAAGATAGAAAGCCCAGAGATAAACCTACGCACCTATGGTCAACTAATCTATGACAAAGGAGGCAAGGATGTATAATGGAGAAAAGACAGTCTCTTCAATAAGTGGTGCTGTGAAAACTAAACAGCTACATGTAAAAGAATGAAATTAGAACACTCCTTAACACCATACACAAAAATAAACTCAAAATGGATTAGAGACCTAAATATAAGACCGGACACTATAAAACTCTTAGAGGAAAACATAGGAAGAACACTCTTTGACATAAATCACAGCAAGATCTTTTTTGATCCACCTCCTAGAGTAATGGAAATAAAAACAAAAATAAGCAAATTGGACCTAATGAACCTCCAAGGCTTTTGCACAGCAAAGGAAACCATAAACAAGATGAAAAGACAACCCTTAGAATGGGAGAAAATATTTGCAAACGAATCAACGGACAAAGGATTAATCTCCAAAATATATAAACAGCTCATGCAGCTCAATATTAAAAAAACAAACAACCCAATCCAAAAATGGCCAGAAGACCTAAATAGACATTTCTCCAAATAAGACATACAGATGGCCAAGAAGCACATGAAAAGTTGTTCAACATCACTAATTATTAGAGAAATGTAAATCAAAACTACAATGAGGTATCACCTCACGCCAGTTAGAATGGGTATCATCAGAAAATCTACAAACAACAAATGCTGGAGAGGGTGTGGAGAAAGGGGAACCCTCTTGCACTGTTGGTGGGAATGTAAATTGATACAGCCACTATGGAGAACTGTATGGAGTTTCCTTAAAAACCCAAAAATAGAACTACCATACGATGTAGCAATCCCACTACCTGGCATATACCCAGAGAAAACCATAATTCAAAAAGACACACACATCCCAATATTCACTGCAGCACTATTGACAATAGCCAGGTCTTGGAAGCAACCTAAATGCCCATCGACAGATGAATGGATAAAGCAGATATGGTACATATATGCAATGGAATATTACTAAGCCATAAAATGCACAAAATATGGTCACTTGTAGAGACGTGGATGGATCTAGAGACTGTCATACAGAATGAAGTAAGTCAGATAGAGAAAAACAAATATCATATATTAACGCATATATGTGGAACCTAGAAAAATGGTACAGATGAAGTGGTTTGCAGGGCAGAAATTGAGACACAGATGTAGAGAACAAATGTATGGACACCAAGGGGGGAAAGTGGCCGGGGTGGTGGTGGTGGTGGTGGTGTGATGAATTGGGCGATTGGGATTGACATGTATACACTGATGTGTATAAAATGGATGACTAATAAGAACCTGGTGTATAAAAAAATAAATAAAATTAAATTAAAAAAAACCCCAAAATCTGAAGAGACAAAATATAGAATAGGAGAAAATGTTTGCAAATGATGCGACTGACAAGGGCTTAACTTCCAAAATATACAAACAACACATAAAACTCAACAAGAACAACAAAAAGTAAATAAATAAATAAATCAGTAAGAGGTGATCAAAGAGGGGTAAAATCTGCTTTAGTGCCTGTGGTACTGAAGTGAGGTTTCCTTCAATATCAGCTCTATCAGAGACAAAAAAAAAAAAAACATGTGACTGAGGAGATCCAGGGATTGAGGCAACCAGAAGAGGATATTCAGGTACACTGAGTGAGGACTACTTACATTATATAGCCAAAATATGGAATAAGAGCATTAGTAATCACAGACATGGTGGGAAGGGGCAAGGATAGACTCAGAAAAGAGTGGTGAGATAGTCTATAATATTAACTAAAACATTTAGGGAATCACGTCTTTTTATTCTTCCTCTACAGTTAGTTGAGCTTAAATATTGGCAGATAATGATATTTTTAAATTTGCTCTGCCTTTTATTATTTCTTGAATAATTTTTTCTAATGTTATTAGAAGGGGCAGAGCAAGGAGTCTGCATCAGAGTGGGATTGAGGGAACTTTGGCAACTCAGAATAGGGTGTCAGAGCAGAACAGGTGAGCAAGGCATCTGTGGCAGAGGATTATCCAGCATGGGGAGTCAGAGCCCCAGTAAGGTAATGAAGGTGTCCCCATGTGGGAGCAGCCCAGCACCAAGTGTTGCACCCTGAGTGGGGTGACGATGGTGTCTACACTGGTGCATGAACCCCAGCCTGCAATGGGGTCTTGGGGAATGGGTGGGGTGAGGAAAACTTTCACATGGGGAGGAAGAGTAGGGGTGGGTTGGCTGGCAGCCCCTTGTGGTGTGTCAGAGCCCAGGTGGGGTGAGGAAGGCATCTGTATGGTAGCAGCAATGCGATTACACACAGAGGAATTGATCAGATATGTAAATATGTTAAGAATAATGAGAGCCAATTTCTCACTGGAGGAGTGAGTTATAAATAGGGAAAGGGAGATATGGAAATAAATGTAAATGTACGTGTGTGTGTGTTTATGTATATACATATATATGGTCCTTAGCATTGTCCACGGAGAGGGCTGGATAGCAGCAACATCCCCAAAGGCAATGAGCACATCTCACACCCAGATCTTGCTTTCTAAATACCATTCTCCACTAAAAAGGACCAGAATTCCTTGAGAAAGGACTAAAATCAGGGCTAGAGTAAGAAAAATACAAGATAAGCCCAAAATGTCCTACTGTGCCAGAGAGCAAGGAGGTGTTAAAAAAAATGACAAGTCTGCTGAGTCAAAAGGACACAGGAGTCAGCTTGAAAGAGCACCTCTTGCCTGATCTGGGATAATTTGTACATCAAAATAAATGATTGTAAGGGGTTGTAACTCACTGGATAAAATAGGAAACCGTGACCCATATGGATAAATAAAAATACATGGAGAATCTGATGAGAAATGGACTTTTTATGGTTTCAAAGCACCTCCTCACAAAAGGCTTATTAGTTGGAAAGGGTAAAAGTACCCTATGGTAGGAAAGCCTGGCAAACACCAACTTTATCAAGAACACCATCACTAATGGGAGAAATTAAAATGATCTGAGACCTGATAGGACACAATGAGAGGAAAATAGCACTGATTTCACGATACTCCTGTGCAAGATCTATAACCTGAAGTTTATCAAAAGAAACATTAGAAAATCCAAACTGGCCTGTAATCTTCCAAAGAGTCAAGTCATGAAAATTAAAAGAACAAAAAAATGATGAGTAACTATTCCAGACTAAAGGAGACTAAATAGACATGGCAACTAAATAAAGTGAGTGATGTTGAAATGAATTCCTTAACTATAAAGCACATCATTAGGACAGCTGCCAAAATCTGAATGGTATCTGAGGAGGAGACATAGGAATGTATGTATTTTAGTTTCCCAGTTCTGATGACTATATTGTAGTAGTGTAGAAGGTTGACTGGTTTATAGAAAATAAATCATAAGATACTCCAGGGCAATAGCGTAACTCAGAAAAAAAAAATGTTCTTGGTACTACATTGCAAATTTTCTGTAAATTTGATTTTGTTTAAAAAAATTTTAAATGTCCTTAAAAAGAGAAAGGTAAATATGTAAGTTCTTCTATGGAAAAACCACAAGACTTTCTAGATATAGTACTAAGCAAAAAATATTAAGGTACAGAATATATCAGATGTTACTATTTGTGTGCATGCAAACATATATGCATATACAAACGTATATATGTTTGTGTGTTTTTAGTCTTTTGCTTTGTTTTACTCTGAAACAAAGCACAAAATCCATTAGCAAAGTTTGTTTGGAGGAATGAGGATTAGGGGTTTGGGGGAGAGGAAAGAAAAATTTTACCTTTTATTACATACTTTTCCATATTCTTAAGTTTTGCCATGTTTTGTTTTACTTTGATTTAAAAAAAATTTAATGTTTAGCTTAATAAAATAAAATCAGTACAAAATAAATTTTAAAACATAATTCGAATCATAATATCTGTTTGCATTTCCAAATACCAGTATCCTTTCTTTCCACTTTGCTAGGCTAAGAGAAAAGAAATATCACCACTGGAGACTCAGTGCGTAGCACAGAGCCTGGTACACAGTAGACAATAATTAGCATATTGTTGAACAAATGCATGAGGCAGTAACTCATATACATAGCCATTTCACTAACATATGATTTCATCATTTTTTGAGGTATAGGAGACCTGTGTTTACTCTTACAGTTCCTCTCTATGAAGATTCTAGAAGACTAAAGAAGTAGAGTGAGAGATCTTACTTGTAAAGATTATGTGTATATAATATGTTTTGGAAGAAAGAAATGTGTTTGAAGTATTAGAAAAGGAGATAAATTCTGATTCACATTTCATTTCATTAATCCAAAACCCCATGTTTAGGACACTGGTCTACAGAGAATCATTGCTTGGGTCTGCATATTCAGGGGCACTCACAAAGAATAGGCATATATGACAGGTGACATACATTATTCAAGATAAGGGATGCTTGACAACAAATGAAAGCCCAAGTAATAGATATTAAAGGATAACATGATATCCTTCATGCTTGAGCTTGGTGCACAGGCTATGGGATTTTATCGTTGAAAGAGGAATCCTGTAACAAGCTGCCATTTTGAGAGTGACGTTGTGCCTTTTTCAGTCTTTTGGTTCTATCAGTAACTCACATTTATTCCACATATGGTGGGTATTTCATTGCCTTTATCAGAAGTAGAAGAAAAATAAATCAGTAAGGTAGGGAGGTGAGAAACCAAGACACAAAAGTCTTTTATGGTTATCTCTATAACATGAATTTTCTTTGAATTGATGTGTCACAGCACAAGACTTGGCTGACTGATAGCTAAACCTTTCCCTGTCTTACTAGAGAGTTAAGAGGCATTAAATCCACTAGACAATTGATACAATCATACCCTGATACAAGTAAAAATTGATTAAGGCAAAATAGCAGCATAATAGCTATCTTCAGCATCAAAATGGCCAACATTTGGAAACAATGCTTATTGATTCCCCTTTGCCACTGACATTACTCAAGGATGAAAATACAAGTACACATGGTGATTTAGCTGCATAATATAGGAGAAAGACACAGACTTGTTTAAATAATTCTGACTTTAATATCTTCAGAATACACATTTTATCCCAAGATTTTTTTTTACCATGTGAGGAAAATTTGGCAAAAGGGTCAAATTATACAGGTTGTCTGCAAAGTTAGGTAACTAACATGGGATAAAGTTATTTATTATTATTATTTTATTGAGATATAATTGACATACAACATTATATTAGTTTCAGGTGTACAACATAATGATTCAATATTTGTGGGGATAACCTTATTTTTAAATACCATGTAAGTTATATTTTGAAACAATATGTTCAATAATGTGTTTTTAGGTGAAGGGCTTCTAACTAAATGTAAGGCAATGCAATGGTTAATCTTAAAAAAAAAAAGCTACTCAACAAATACACTAACAAAAGTCCGAAAAGCCTAGAAACACAGGGAAAATAAGCTATTTGTTGTACTTTTTTAGATTAATAATTGGACATATTGCTTTCCTTTTATAGATACTTTGCCTAAAAATGTGTCTAGAGGCTAAACAAAAGCACACCAAGTATAATATTTTAAAATGAAGCTAACATATGGTACAAAAATAAGTTTATACTCCTTCCCAAACTCATGGACACACTACATTATACAGCACATAAACCACTCAACCTCTTTCATCACAAATAAATAAATACAAAAACAAAACTAAAATTTCAGTAAGACAGTCCCTGAGACTATTTTTTATGAGAACTCCAAATAAGATCTCTAAATCTAAAAGTTGATAGAGGAGGATGTGAATGGTGCTCTGTAGAAGGCATCCAAGGTCTCTACGTGCTAGAGCATCAGCAGGGTACCACGTGGATGGGCTGGTGTTAGAGTAGGAGATGAGGTGTGACCCACGCCTGTGAATATTGTGGGGAACCTAAAGAAGATTGTCCTCCTCATGGAAAGTGGTTAATATTAGTGTCCCTTCACTTTATCAGGGATACTTTTTAAAAAATCAGGGAAAAGAGAGTCAGGAAGTAATGAAAAATACATTTCATAGGAGTGCTTCTTTCAATCGTTTAGAAACATAGAAGAGCCTCATTGGGCATGCCAAAACTGTACTGCCAGAAAAAAGTTTTAGTCTCAGTTAGATTAAAAATAGGATTCTGAGATTCCTTTTCAACATGCTAGAGGATCAGCTAACCTTGGCCGAGACCAAGCGTTTTAAGGTGTAGATTTGGAAACATGACAAGGGTTGTGACCTATATAGCTGGAGAGTCCATAGTTAGAACTGGTAAAATATAAAAATAAAGCCAACCATTATTAGGACAACCTTTGTACAATTATGAGGTTTCATTTTATTTCAGTGAGTATTTTTCCAGAGTACAGGTATGGCTATTCATATAAATATATGTTCAATGGTCTCTAAAACCATACTTTCTACTGAGCCTCCTAATTCAGAGTCATGTGGTTTATCCCAAAACAATGTTAACACTGTGCTTGGAGCTGTTTCATGTGTGTTTCAGAGTTGAACAGTTTGTGCCCATGGATTCTGAGAAATGCTGCATTTACAAGTGAGTGCTTAAGGGACTCCTATTAAATAAAAGCACACATTACTAACAGTGAGGCTTTAAACAGCTCGCCTGAGCGGCCGGGAAGCTGGGCATTACGGTTATTAAGGCACCTCTCATAGACACCCTCATCCAAAACAGTGGAATCATTTGCTAGTCCCATAGCCCTTGACACCCTTCCATTTGTAGTTATTTGCATATTTGCTTCCCAACTAGATGAGCAGTACTCTGAACACTAAGATATTTTCTTAATTTCTCAATCGCTACATAATATACTAGCATATAGTAGATGCTCAGAAATTATTTTTTGAATGAATGAATAATGCCACTAAATAGGGTACCATAAATACCTCACTTATTTATTTGGTAAAATTAACAATTCAGAATTCAGCAAAGCACCAGAAAGTGTGTCTCCAACCCCCCACCCCCAAAAGCATCAGAAGATTAAAGATTCTTAAGAGAGTCCCTACGGTCTCAAGAGTTAGTTTAGAAAAATAATTGAGGCATAAACTCCTTAAGGGCAGGAATCTTTTCTGCTTTGCTTATCTCAATATCCTCAGGGCCTTTACTGAGCATAATAGATGCTCAATAAAAATGTATTGGGTGAATGATTACAGTAATGGTTATCTCTTTTCTAAATGCACAGAAGAATGAAAATAATGGAACTCAGAAACAGTAGCTACAGCTGCTATGAACATGGACTGCTGTGGTACATGCCACCTGACACTATCGAATACCGGTAGGCCATAAAACAGAATGATCAGAAATGCAAAAGCATGACAAGTTGGGAACATTTCTTTTAGGGGCAAACAGATCTCAGTCCTTCACTAGACCCTGTGCACAGCACAACTATTAACATTTGCATTAAGGATCCCAAGTTAAAATAAAAATTTAAAAGCCAATCAATGTCCAGAACATTCAAGAAAGCACAGAGGAATGTGATGCACTAAAGGAACATTCACATCAATTATTGTTCAAATTAAATACTAGATGGGGAAGATGTTTTGAAATGAGTTCAGGAGACCATGTGTGCCGGTTCTTCTGTGCTCCCAGACCCTTTCTCTACTTGTTGCCCATTCTGTGTGGGAAAATGAGAGACATCTGAGTATTTCTTTCAGTCTCCTTCCTTGCCTTCTTTCTGGCAGTGGCATCTTTCTATGCTAACCACTCCCGCTGAGCAGTCTCCGATTTAGCCCACCAAACTTAGACACCTCCATCACCTCCCCTTCTCCTTCAGGAATGGAGACACTTACAGTTGGTCAACAGGAACCTTGACATCTACTGTGGACTCCCCTGAACCTTACCACCCCTCTGCAAACAGGTCCTTTGTTCAATTCTCTCTGAAAATCCCAGTTGATTATGCTTTCAGTGTTCAATCAGAACTTCGTGACTGATACACTATGGAATAGAGTCAGGTCCTTCTTCTTCCTTTGTGTGAGACTTAGATCAAATACATTAGGCACAAGTCAATTATCAAACCAAATCGCCACTATCTCCTCCCCCCACACAAAAGTTCCCTAAAAGGCTCAAAAGACAACATGTTACCAGCAGTGGCACACGTTCTCTCGTTTGAACAACAGTCCTGCTAGTGAACAAATCCAGACTGGCCTGTGACTTCCCCACATCGGTCGAGGCCACTTTAATCTTTCTGAAGGGATGGAAAATAATTGGCGATGCTTCTCAGAGTTATTTTGAAATATTTCCATAGAAAGAAACAGAGAAATGAACATGAATGAGAGGAGGCAAAGACAGTTTTAACAGAGAGATGTTATGGATCTGGTTCACCTAAATTTCAAGCAGACTACAGAGGACCACGTTGGATTTGGTGACTTAAGGGATGGAGTAGGGGGCATTTCACGACCTCCCACCACGGGTGGATTGAAGCCTTGGGGCAGGGCTCTTACCCACCCTACCAAGAACATAGTAAATGGATAGTAAGCATAGGGAAGCATAGTAAATGAATGGGAAAAAGACTTGGATTGGGTTCTAATTCCAACTTTCCTGGATGAAACATCTTGATTAAGTCACTTTGGCTCTCTTACCTAAAACAGAGATGATGAAAAAGCCATATTAATTCCTCATGATGCAGTGCTTCCAAGTATGTGAAGATTATTCTAACTTCTTGGGGATGACACTGTTAGAATTCCAGATTTGGGGAATTTCACTGCTCAGTCCTCAAAGGGGCTATATTACAAATCTCACCATTTCTGCTGAAACATTTGCCTCTTCCTATCTTGAAAACTCTCAGATTCTTCCACTGGAGTGGCAGTAAGTACTCTTTTTAAATTTTATTTATTTATTTTATTTTTTGGCTGTATTGGGTCTTCGTTTCTGTGCAAGGGCTTTCTCTAGTTGCGGCAAGCGGGGGTCACTCTTCATTGCGGTGCGCGGGCCTCTCACTGTCACGGCCTCTCTTGTTGCGGAGCACAGGCTCCAGATGCGCATGCTCAGTAGTTGTGGTGCAGGGGCTTAGTTGCTCCGCGGCATGTGGGATCCTCCCAGACCAGGGCTTGAACCCATGTCCCCTGCATTGGCAGGCAGATTCTCAACCACTGCGCCACCAGAGAAGCCCAGTAAGTACTCTTAAGACAATTCTATTATATATGGATTAGAGAATACCTATTATGCACCAGAACTTCCAGGCTGTTACATATGCATTCTTAATCCAACTTTGAAGCCTAATGGCTTTTTAAAGTCAAAACTTCTTCCAAAATCCTCTTGGGAGTATGATTTTTAAAGCATATAGAAACAAAATCTGAGCCAATATATTTTAAATGAGGCTCTTTGATTTCTCATATGCTTTTGAAATGTGATACTTTCTACCTTGTGGAATTCTGTTCTCTAGCTCCCTGGAAAGCTAGGAAGAGTCTTAGATAATTGCATCCTCAGTGCTTTCAGAATTCCACTGCTAGTGGACTATTTCTGCCAGATAAACATGATGCCTACCTATAGCATTCTCTGGCCCTCAAACTCCTGTTTTCTGCTGTCATAGCCAAGAATTACAAAGCAGGAGCCTGGAATGGAGAACACTGCTACATGATTGCTCTGTATTAGAGGACTTTTATTACAGAAAATTGGAAACATTATTGACAAGATAAATTACCTTAAAAGAAGTTAATCTGAAAAGGCAAGGAGGGCTGTAGGATGCATTTCCGAGTTGCACATATAGCCTATTTTACCACATCACAATCCACACAATGAGAGCCCTCCTCCTTCCCCATCGGATGTTCATCTGTAGAGGTGAGTATTAATCTTGCAAAGTAAAAGAAAGCAAGAAAACCTGGGAATAAGGCCAGCAGGTTAGAGTTTTAACAGATCACAAAAGCAGAACAATCATTTCAGAGAGAGAGAAGAGGGAGAGGAGAGAGAAGAGAGAAAGGAGAGGGAATGGATCGTAGATCTTCCTTTAAAGGAAACAGAAATCTTCCACTGAGTTGTATCAATACTGAAATTCACTCAACTCCACATGAATTCTCAAGTTTGATTCTCACTTGCTGATTCTATTTCCTTTCAACTAAATTTTCTGTCCTATAATTCCATACATGTTAATGAACACCTAAAAGCAAATACCATACAGAAAAAGGGAATGATAATATTCTGGGTAAAAATGATATCACAAACAGACATGAATTCCAAATGATACTGAATTCTACTGGAACTAGTGGAAATAAAACAATGACTTTACAGCTAAGTCCAACGTAGTGTTTAAAGAAAACATATTTCAACAGAACACCCAGAACAGTGAATCATTCTACATTTAATAGACTATATTAGCATCTAGAGATGTTAACGTTTAATTTAGCAAAGGACTGCCTCTGAGTCAAACAGAAAAAAGTTTAATTTAGATTTTATTCTGTTTTTGATTTATGTCAATAGGTGCGGTCACTGGTTTAAAGGAAAACCAGAAGTTTATCTTTCTTTTTATGGATAGTATTAACATTTGTCCCAGAGAGACTGCTATATTTTATGGACAGTAATACTCCTATCTCCCAAATTTAAATCTCTTTTTCTATAATAATTTTAAAAGACAGTGATTGACATAAAAAGGCACAACACATAAAATTATAGCTACTAATTGGCATACATTTATCATATACTAGACAATGTGCAGAGTGTTTTATGTACATTAATCTGATTAATCCTCATGATACTGGAATTCCACAAGGTGGACAATTATGATCCCCAAGTTAGCTAAAGACAAAGAAACCGAGGCTTAAAGAGGTTAAGCGATTTGCCAAGGGTCACAGAACAAAGAAGAGATGGAGCTGGAATTCAAATCCAAGCACATTTTGTTCTTAAGTCTTTTCCTCATTTTCTTTTATAACTAAAAAGAGTAAAAGGTACAACAAATGACCATATTTGTCTTATTAGAACATAAATACTAGTTTCAAATATAAGTACTATGCCAGACGTAAGCTACTTCATACTAAAATAAATTAAGCTAAACATCACTAATCATTAGAGAAATGCAAATCAAAACCACAATGAGGTTATCATCTCACACCCGTCAGAATGGCCATCATCAAAAAATCTACAAACAATAAATGCTGGAGAAGGTGTGGAGAAAAGGGAACCCTCCTGCCCTGTTGGTGGGAATGTAAATTGATACAGCCACGATGGAGAACAGTATGGAGGTTGCTTAAAAAACTAAAAATAGAACTACCATATGAACCAGCAATCCCACTACTGGGTATATACCCCGAGAAAACCATAATTCAAAAGGTCATGTACCACAATGTTCATTGCAGCACTATTTACAATAGCCAGGACATGGAAGCAACCTAAATGTCCATCGACAGATGAATGCATAAAGAAGACGTGGCACACATAGACAATGGAGTGTTACTCAGCCATAAAAAGAAATGAAATTGAGTTATTTGTGGTGAGATGGATGGACCTAGAGTCTGTCATACAGAGTGAAGTAAGTCAGAAAGAGAAAAATAAATACCATATGCTAACACATATATATGGAATCTAAAAAAAACAGTACTGATGAACCTAGTGGCAGGGCAGGAATAAAGACGCAGATGTAGAAAACAGACTTGAGGACATGGGGCGGGGGAAGGGGAAGCTGGGACGAAGTGAGAAAGTAGCATGGACATATATACACTACCAAATGTAAAATAGCTAGTGGGAAGCAGCCACATAGCACAGGGAGATCAGCTCGGTGCTTTGTGACAACCTAGAGGGGTGGGATAGGGAGGGTGGGAGGGAGGCTCAAGAGGGAGGGGATATGGGGACACAGGTATACATATGGCTGATTCACTTTGTTGTACAGCAGAAACTAACACAACATTGTAAAGAAATTATACTCCAATAGATGTGAAAAAAAAAAGAGAAACAATTCAGTAAAATTCACACTCTATAGGCTTATAGAGTCTTTTGAGATCCTCATCTAGAGCAGTGCTTCTCAACTTTTTTTTTCATTATTGCCCTGCTTAGTGGGTCTTCTTTACAATTGTGTCTTTAATGCGATGCCCCATGAAATTTTAATACCACAGATATACCATGTCTGTTTATATACTATATCTGTGCATAAAAGGAGTACGATTTTTTTTTTTTTTTGCCCCTAGAATGAATTTTTGCCCCTTGGTGGGCAATGAGAATGCTTAATCTAGAGGATGTACCTCTTTGTTTATCCCAAACCTTCCAACCCACTAGCTATTATTTAACATTGCATGGGGTTAGGGTTTTAAATTTTTAGCTTAAAGTTTTACAGTGAGTTAAAATGCAAATTTCATAGAATATGTTGAGCCATTTGTATCTTCGTGTGAAAAGAAGAGTGGAAAGCCAGTTTGATAGGGGAAAGGAAAATGTGAGGGCCCTCCCTACCGGAGCGGGGGACGGGAGGACAGAGAGCCTCTGGCGCCAGAAAGCCTGTGTCACAACTGAGCTTCAGTCTAGTCCTGCTGAACATGCTAACATGAAGTGCTTTAAGAAGAGATGCTGGGCTTCCCTGGTGGCACAGTGGTTGGGAGTCCGCCTGCCGATGCAGGGGACACGGGTTCGTGCCCCGGTCCGGGAAGATCCCGCATGCCGCGGAGCGGCTGGGCCCGTGAGCCATGGCCGCTGAGCCTGCGCGTCCAGAGCCTGTGCTCCGCAACGGAAGAGGCCGCAGCAGTGAGAGGCCCACGTACCGCAAAAAAAAAAAAAAAAAAAAGAAGAGATGCTAACTTCCATTTGAGATAAACAAGAAATCTTAGTCATAAGCCACCTTAGTGACCATCACCTTACTGATTAATGTGTAAATATTAGGTTTCCTGCCTGAGAAGAATTTTCTGTTTGGTTCCTTTCAGGCCTGTTTGCATATTCCCAGTTGCTATGTGGCCAGGAACAAGAAAGTTTATGTAATGTTCCAAAGAAACTGCTCGACACCATGGCTCATTTTAACACAGGTATGAATAGAAGACAGAAATGAATTCACAAATACTTCTTTCACATGCACTGTCAAATATAACTTTTCACTCCCAGAGGCCAAAATAGTCTTAACCATTGAAGTAATTATAGCTCACAACTATAATTTAGAGTTAGTTCTGGTTGACTCTAAATTCACACAGGAAAATAATTCACTCATCTTGCTGGAACACTGGAATAAGTAGCTTTATAAAACCTATACAGTTTCAGCAATCCTAGAAAGTATGGTGAATCTAAATAGAAGTCAATAGATGATAATTTAATAAGACAACAATAATAATTGTCTACCATTTATTGGTCACCAACTTAAAGGTTAAAGTACTATACTTGACACTTTATAAATATTACCTATTTAATTCTTACAGCAATCCTGTGAGATAAAAAATTATATTGTCATTTACAGAGGAAATGAATTCAGAAAGGATGGATGTTTTCCCTGAAACCACTTACCAGGTAAAGGAAGAAAGAGGAATTCAAACTCCTGTCATCTGAAGCTCATGCTTTGCCACTTTAGCCACAGTGAAATTATCTCAGTGAAATGACAGAAAGACTCACATCTGCAAACTTTATTTCCAATCAAATGGAGGACTCTTGGACAAGTGGAGAGGTAATGAATATGGTATATAACATATTTTAAGATTTTGCACGTGAGAAGCTACTGTGTAGATGATTTCAAATGAAGGACCACTTTGGTTTTTTTACATAAATGTCTTCAAGGTGGTGTTGGTCAGAATTTTCTGACTTTGAGGGTTGTAAAACATATACTTGTGTATGAAGACCTTGGTAAATGGTAAACAAAATGGCGGCTACTTCACAGAAGCATAGGTGCACTTTCCAGAGGTTGGGACTACTGTCCTAAATTGTCTACATCACTCATTCCCTATTCATGGCATTGGACCTTATGGTCTGAAGGGAGCTCCCATGTGAAAGGATGGCCCTTGTTTAAAATTTCCAGTGTATTTTATACTTGTATATAGCGCCTCCAACATGACAGGATAGTGAAAATTAAGAAGGTAGAAGTGGAATCGCAAAAACAACAAAAAAAAGTAAAGCTCTAAGAAATCAGTTTATGGAGGAGGATACCCAATGATTAGGGGCAACACTGAGGAGCCAGAACGCAGACTTGGGTCTCCTAATTCCTAGACCAGTATTTTTTTTTTCATAAAAGTACACTGTTACCAAGTAGAGTAATAAATAGGCTTGAAAGTACAACAAAAGTTGACCTAAAAAATACATCATCAATTTTAAGCTTTTTCTGTGCAAACTGACCTAATATTTAAATAATTTAAACACACTGACAACAAAGGAGAAATATAATTTATCTTTTAAACTACTAACATGATTATGCTTACTGTGTCCCAAATGGATTATCAAATATCCCTGTATAGGACATTGTGAGTAACTCCAAAATAAAGGCTGAAATTGTTCTCACATGTGAAGTAATGTGTGCAACTGGTCAAAGTATAACCACTGCAATAAAAGACGTCTTCACTTAATTTTCTGGAGATTTCAGATGTTTGTTTAGCCTTTATTAACTGGAAAATTCCTCTACTCATTGTATACTTACTGACATATTCTATGAGGAAGATGTTTGTTTTCCAAGTAAATAACCCAAGCCATAAAGTTCAGCCAGTGTTTCACAATATTAACTTGACAATAAAGCATTTTATCAATGAAACATTTTTTAAATGTTTATGTAGCCTCCAATCAAATTCTTATTTAATTATGCTCCTCTGAGAAAACTTCCTATATCAGATCTTTGACAGGTTTTGTCAGATTTCTCTCAAGACTAATGCATGCAAATGCTACATTTAAAAATATATTGTATAAGATATAATAGTGAACATTACTAAAGAGATGTAGCATACAAACACTTTACCTTTTCAATGTTCTACTACTTAAAACTAATTTTATAGCTGACAACCTAGGCATTTCCATATATTTTAAATATTAATAAAATAATCATGTAGAACCGGCCCTTTCTAGAAGACTGATCATAGCATTTTAACAACATATGGAAGTCCAACATTTTAAAAACAGAAGTCATGTTAGCACTTGGTTCACGAAGACTCTGTTGTCTATAACAACTACTGATTAAACCCCAAAATGTTGCGCTCATCTTAATGGAAGGAAAAACATTCAGGTATGCTAGTCATAACAGCTTTCTTAACTTAGAGACACATTTTCAACATTATTCTAAATTGCTAAACCTCATCACCCCAAATCCTAGGAGGACAAATAATAATAAGTAATCATGGCATTTGCCCAGCACTGTATGAAATCTATACAAATCTGGAAAATTACAGCTAAAGCCAAGTATACCTCCAGATGTATTCCCTATCACTTTAGAACAAATCCACCATTTGGAAGTTATGTTACTTACCTAGAAGCATGTTTGTTAGCAATAGTCAATTCAGCCAGTCTGTAATCTCTGTATGAACAAAGGTATCAAGAGGTGAGAAGTATGTTAACCTGCCGCACGTTTTATTACAGAGAGAGTATGAGCCTTTACAGACTCTTCCTTCTATCCTAAGTCTGCTGGAGTACTGGACTGACTCCACTCACTCACTGTGGACCTTGGTTGAAACTAACAAACAATACAGTGACTGTCAGTTGATGCTGCCTTCTCAGCCCAGAGAGCCAAAAAAAATTATGGAAAAGTAGGTTACTTCACTGGAGTTGGAGATGTGAATTCTGAATTTATCATGCTGTTTCTTTAAAATTCCAAGTAGCATTTTCTACTAAATTCACAAATAAAAAAAGTAAAAACGCATGCAAATAAGCTTACAAAATCATATTTTAAAAATCTAACTACCTGCTTTTCCCCCCAATGTTTCTTTTTCCTCTAAGAATTTAAAATAACATTTAGCTCTAAACTAAAAAGAAATTCTTCTGCAAAATAAACTCTGTATAATATATGTGTTTTTAGGGAAGACTGTACGTTAAAATTATATCACTCATCATTAAGGATCAGAGAATGCAAATATGTTTATTATTTGGTGTTATGAGCTTGAGGCTCCAATGAGATTTCGGTTTCACAAAGGATTGTTTGTTTGACTCCAATACAGAGATAATTATTTCTGAAATAGGTTTCTCCTGAGAGAACAAACCTTACAGTTTTAAAGCAATAAGGATATTGCAGTGAACATTTAACAAAGGAATATCTCATTTCTATTTTTCTACTGGATATGAATTAACAATTTAAAAAGAGAAAAATCTGTCTGAGCTCAAAGGAAGAACACACAACATGCCAGCCAGCACTAAAGCCAGTAAGTTGAATGTGATTTCTGAGACTATGTTTTCTAAAGTAGAAAATCAAATGCATATCCAAATATCACATATTTTTGCAACTGTTTTTAAATCATCCTGCAGCGGATATTACCTTTTACATATAATGACAGTGGACACCAATTAAACTATATATACCTTCCCAGGGTCCAGATACTTGAGCAGTGAAGTTTTACAGGTATTCATTCATGTTTCTGTATTTTCCTATTAAAGATAATCTGGGGATTCAACTTTTACATGATTAGTTACTCTTATTTTGGTTAAAGTAGGTTAAAAGTTAAAAATAAGAAAAGTGAGAGAAAGCCTGAGAAATAAATCTAGGAAGGAAGAGAACAAAGGGAGACAGTTGGCCAAGGATGATAATGATAAAACATACCAAAGTCTGGGGGTTTTTGGCCATTGTAAAATGTAGGCCTTTTGTATATTAAATATATATATTTGGATGTAGTGATCTGACGGATTACATGCATAAATTTTCATATTGGGTAAACCAAGTTTCAATAAGTACAGGGGTATGTGTGTGTGTATGTTTATATTAATAAACACTTCTCTATAAATGTGGAAGGAGGCCTCTCTCCCTGCCCTTGACTCTCCATTCGCTTTAACCTAATGGTTGTCACACCTGAGCGACATCAGAATCCCCCCAAGGGTTTGTTAAAACAGACTGCTGGGGCTTCCCCGGTGGCGCGGTGGTTGAGAGTCCGCCTGCCGATGCAGGGGACACGGGTTCGTGCCCCAGTCCGGGAAGGTCCCACATGCCGCGGAGCGGCTGGGCCCGTGAGCCATGGCCGCTGAGCCTGCACGTCTGGAGCCTGTGCTCCGCAACGGGAGAGGCCACAACAGTGAGAGGCCCGCGTACCGCAAAAAAAAAAACAACAACAGACTGCTGGGTCCGACCCCTAGAGTTTCTGATTCAGTCTGTCTAGGGTAGAGCCTGAGAATTTACATTAGAACAAATTCCCAGGTGATGTTGATGCTTCTGTCCTGGGACCACACTTTGAAAACCGTTGCTCTAGTTCATTATGTTATCCTAGCATCTAGCATGAGAACATTTCCACTGTAAGTTGTTTATTACCATATTACATAGATTCTAAGGTCTTTTCCCCCACATTTTCACAGCTCTGAATCAGGATGTATCTATAATTAATCACACCTTATAATAACTATGCAAAATGCAGCACTCACAACTGTAATGGTCAGTGTCAGTGTCTGCATGGACTTGGTCATAGCTGTTCATATTGTCTCTTCAGTTGAGTGATATCATTTTTGAATGATATCATATGTTGAGTTTGCTATTTAAAAATGTTTTTGTTTGAATCTATGCTTTAAAAAACCCCACTATGATTTGATTTTAAAAATAAGTCATTGCATACAAAGATGAAATACAAACAGGTGTGACATATGTATTTGTTATTAGTGAAGCAGATGTTAATTACTGGAGAAATGACAGCAATTTCAGACTTTCTTAGAAAGCAGCATTCTATTCCATTAGAGGATATAAGAAAAGTAAGCATAAGTGTAAGTAACTATGGTACCTGTAAAAGTTTTGCTTATCACAGGCCCAGTAATGCAACTGAAGGTAGAAGAAATTGCAAACTCCCTGAGTAGGAATTTCAAAGTGATGAGTTGGTGTGAATAATTCACAGGTCCAGAGGGACTCTCTTTAAGGCTCTGAGTCATAGTTTATTGACAGTATTTTGTTTCTGTCTTAGTGATGAAGTAATGATGTGACTCAAAATTAAGAAAATCTTAGGTTTGATAAAACATATTATTGGGAAATAAAACAATCACCCCTGTTAGCAGCTATTTAAAAATTAATGATCAACGAGTTGATTTAAAGCAGGTTTTTGTTGTTGTTGTTCCAAGTGTGGTATGGAAAAGCCCAAAGAATCACAAGGATGCCTGCTAGAAATACATATATTTGGGACTACCAGAGATCTATTGACTCAAACTGCTTTGGTTTGAGAACAACTGACCATTTCACCTCCAAGTAAATAGCAATTTAATAAGAATGACACCACTGGAGGACTCCCAAATGTTAGTGGTAATAATATATTTCTGAAAAAAAAACTACCTTTGACTCCAAATCAATTACAATAAACCATTGATACTGCCTAAATGAGTAAAGCTATACATGGACACCTCTGTGACAGTTTATCCCCATAGGAAGTTTTAAAAACTAAAACACCAAAATGCATACATATTCCAGTGGCCCTTAGTGAAAGCAGAAGAGAAAAAGCCAGAGGCAAAGGTGCATGCTCATCTGACCAGACCCAAAGCAAGTAATGCTTGACAGGAGGGCGTGATACTAGGAAGGACACAGAAGCACTATATCTCTACATCAGAGACTCCAACCCCTGACCCCAGGGGTTATATAGTGGAGTACCCATATAACCCTCCAGTGATGTGAAGGATTTGAAAGAAATGGTAAGATAACCAGGATGTAATTGACCAGCTGGAAAGCTGCCCAACATCACTGAGTCTGTTTCCTGAGTAACAGAATAAAGGTACTGTTAGAGTAGATTTCTATGGTCCATCTTAGCTCTAAAATTATGTAATGTTTAAAAGCTTTCATAAAATGGTGTGGCCTCTTTCAAAGTTTTATTAGGAAAAAACTTATAAAAGCAAATGACTGATTAATCCAAGAAAAAGGGCACTTGTGATGGTTTGAACTGTGTCTCCTCCCCCTCCCCATTCATATATTGAAGATACTAATGCCCAGTATTTCAGAATGTGATCTTATTTGGAGATAAGGTCTTTACAGAGGTAATCAAGTTAAAATGAGGTCATTAGGATGGGCCCTCATCCATTATGACTGGTGTCTTTATAAAGATAGAAATTTGGATGTGGATAGGTACAGACGGAGACAATGTGTAGAGACACAGGGAAAAGATGGCCATCCACCAGCCAAGGAGAGAGACCTGAAACAGATCCTTTCCTCAGAGCTCTCAGAAGGAACTAACGCTTCTGACACCTTGGATTCAGAATTCTAGCCTCCAGGACTGTGAGATGATAAATTTTTGTCGTTAAAGCCACCCAGTTTGTAGTACTTTATTCCAACAGCCCTAGGAAACTAACACAGCATTGATACCAGGTCCTTGACGTTAAGTCTATGTTAACTTCATAAAAGGTATTGGAGACTGACCACCACTCACTCTCTTTCTCTAAGAAGTTGCAATAGCAGTAGGAGTAGCTATTTTTGGAAAGTTAGTTACAACTCAGATGTTTTATATTTGTTCTTTCTTTAAGGTTTCTTTAATCAGGGTGGTCCTGCATTTGTATATTTAAGCAGATTTTAAGTAACTGTTTTGTTCTTTCTCATACTTGCTTTACTCTCTGTGTTTTCTACTCCACTAATACTTGCTTTTGTCTTTATTAACATCTGCTTCCTAACTTCTTCTGATTAATTTTTTTTTTTTTTTTGTGGTACGCGGGCCTCTCACTGTTGTGGCCTCTCCCGTTGCGGAGCACAGGCTCCAGACGTGCAGGCTCAGCGGCCATGTCTCACAGGCCCAGCTGGTCTGCAGCATGTGGGATCTTCCCGGACCGGGGCATGAACCCGTGTCCCCTGCATCGGCAGGCGGACTCTCAACCACTGCGCCACCAGGGAAACCCCCTTCTGATTAATTTTGATATACTTTTTCTGGTTTTTAAGATGCATACATGCCTCATTTATTTTCAATTTTTGTTTTTTAATATGAAAAACCATTTAAGAGCACAGTTTTTGATAAGATGTTTTCCCTTCCATTAACTTTTAGATAATCTATCATTTTAAGTTTTGATTTTCCTCTTCTCTCCTTACTTGATGGTTAATAGGACTGAGAGATAGAAATAACATGTTATCTTTTATTCTATCTTTAGTATTAATTACTTTAGTTCGGCCTTGGGCCAATCACTTACTTTCCATGAGCTTCTGTGAAATTGGCTGTGTGAGGATCAAACCAACTGACTATGACAATATTTGAAACAATAAATTGCTGTACAAATTTAAGTGATTGTTTTAATTATTTTTGACCAACTCACTATACATAAGGAAATTAGGGTAACCCTTGGGGACATCAGAATTGCTTAACTTCAGAGTTTTAACTTTTCATTTCTGTTTGGTGTATTATTAATCATCTCAAATTGTCTATAAGTTTATAATTTTATGGAAAAATGGCAATAATTCACCTGCTAGTTCAGTTTTAGTCGATGAATTTCTTTCAAGGAGAGAAACTGTTTTAAAAATTCATCTCCTGAAATAATCAGTCATTACCATTTAAGAGTGGGAACAAATGGAACTAGCATTTACCTAAAGCCAGTTACGTGTCAGGCACTCTTTTAGGTGTTTTACATTCAATTCTTATAACAACCGTTGCACAGATGAAGATACTAAGAGAGAATAAGTAAATTGCCCAAGGTCATAAATCTTCCAATCCAGTGCTCCCTCCAAGCTCCCTCCCTACAAGGACAAGTGAATTCAGACAGCAGGGTTGAACTAAAGTTTTTAATCTAATGATGTCCAGAGAATGTAAAATATTTCTTCTTTTATAAAACATTTTTAAGTAAAAGTGTTTCAAAAAAGCAATAGTCCTTTTGTTTCTCTTTGATTTTTTTTTCTTCAGAAGAGATTTTTACTTTCCTTTAGGGGAGAATGAAAGTATCTGAGAGCAATCATTTTACTTTGAACTACACCATTATTTCAGAATTTTCTATCATGCTGAATATTAAGTTTTAGCATATCTTATGTATTAATTCAAGAGTTCTTATATTTAGTATCTAAAATACATGTAAAATTCTTTAGTAGCGTTCATTTTTAATATTTAGTGCTCAGTTTTTACTTAAGACCACCTAAAGGTATTAACTACTATTATTTCTGTGAGATTATGCTTAACTGAGGAAAAATTGTAGCCTAATCAGCTTTGCAATTTTCTACAGGTACAGCTCTCTGTAGAGCTTTGAAAGACCATTACTACTAACTAGGCTGGTACTTATTTGAATAGAGTGAACATTTAGGGAGTTATATGAGTTCTGAGTGTGAGAATCTAGAATGGACTCAAAAAAGAGCAATAAAGAATAAGAAGAAATGATTACAACTGTTGTATTAGTGAAGATGTTCATGACATTACATGTAATCACAAACACATAGAAACATCCTAAATGCTCAATAGCAGAGGAATGGGTGTGTTGATAGTGTGAAATATTACAAAATACATTCAGTAACATAGGAAAATGTTCATATTATGAAATATTACAAAATATGTTAAGTGACGTACATCACTATATAACAAGTGGGAGAAACTATGTAGAACTGGATATACGATAGAGGTCACATATGTAAATAAAAAAGCATATTCTAGATGTACGTGAATGTTTGTATATGTGCATAGCTACAGAAACATGTTTAGAAGAAAATACCGGAAAATATGTTAAACACTGCAGGTTTATTGAAAATTTTACTTTATTGTCTACTCTTTTCTGTATTGTTACATTTTTTGTACTAAACTGAAAAAAAAACCCCTCATATTAAAAACTGCATTGGGGGTATTTGGCTATTTAAAAGAAAATTTATATGATTTCCAAAAACAGGGAGGCAGAACTAGCTAACCTAGACAATCTCACTTAAAAAAACTTATAGTAGGTAAATGTTGAGAACTAGTTAAGTTCTCAAGTTTCTTTTGGGCCCTAATGATCCTCTGATTTGACTGGAGTAAGGGCGAGCGTGGGACTAATAAACACATGCCAGAGGCTTACCTTGATCACTGTTACAGTGCAAATGTATAGTAAGTGGTGTGAAATAAACAGGATAAAAGGGAATGAGGATAATGGTAATACAATATTTATAAGGAGCTTCTGCCATCAATTCCCAGAGCTCCTCAGTGATTCAATCTCTTCGTCTGTAGTATCTGCATCCATATAGATGAGTATCAAGAGCCTGCAGAGAGGTGATGGTGGGAATCCAGCCCACGGATAGGCTTAACATGCATGATTTCTTCCAAAGCATTAAATCTTTTTAACCACTATGGTATCATTGCCATTTTTACCCAAGTATTTAACTTATAGGAAAGAAATAATTTATACGCCCTTAAATAACATGGCCCTCATTAAACTATTTATCCTCTATCAATGTCATCAGAAGATTTCCATGACAATATAGTGACATATAGTTAACATGGTTCATACATATCAGATCTCTGCACAACTGGACACATCAAAAGAATTACCATGTCATCAATGATGCTACCAGACAGAGCACCTGCTCCCCTCCCACAGTAGATAGCATACGTTCAAATAATACCATGTAGATTTTCTTAAGCTGGATCCTGAGATGTGCCAAGTTTTTCAACAGGGTTAAATCAGAAATGTTAGAACTTTTTCTTTTCATTAAAAAAAGAAATCTCTACCTGCCTAATAGGCACCCACTCTACCTTGCTTATTTTTATGCAGAGGCAGCCTGTCCTCTCAGAGGCAGAGTTTGCCTAGGGCAGCAAAATGTTCTGTGACTGTTGATCCCATGTGAGTGATCACCAGCTGGGAGGAATGTGCTTTTTCTAGTGTGCCTACGGCATATATTTGGAAAGAGATAGACAAGACCATAAAACTTTGGACAAGTTGGAAAATTCTGAAGTGAGATGATGTTCTGCAAGCAAAAATATTTAGGTACGTCTAACTTCAGGAGATGAAACCCAAAGGGATTTAAAGGTTTGCTCTCCATGAACATAAAATATAAATAAATAAATAAACAAACAAACAAATAAATATCACCAATGTGTTTTGCTTTCTTTCAAGAGCTGCTTACAGTAGATGTTTGAAAACAAGACTGAAAAACATTTAAAACATTCTATAAAAGGTGAGTTCATTGACGTCTAAAACAGCTGAAATATAGTTTTAGAGGCATATGGGTAGAGCTTCCCCACATCTGACCTACACTGTTAAATTTTTATTAGTAATATACTTTTCCAAGATAACTTACATATATAAACTGTAAACCATACTAATGAGAAAAAGATAAATTTTGCTTTATCCAGGGGCTGAGTCTACTTGCTTTAAAATGGAAAACAGTATGGAGGTTCCTCAGAAAACTAAAAACGGAGTTACCATATGATCTAGCAACCTCACTCCTGGGCATATAATTGGACAAAACTATAATTCAAAAAGATACATGCACCCCTATGTTCACAGCAGCACTATTCACAATAGCCAACACATGGGAACAACCTAAATGTTCATCAACAGATGAATGGATAAAGAAGATGTAGTACATATATACAATGAAATACTACTCAGTCATAAAAAAGAATGAAATAATGCCATTTGCAGCAACATGGATGAAACTAGAAATTATCATACTAAGTGAAGTAAGTCAGAAAGAGAAAGACAAATACTACAGCATATCACTTATATGTGGAATCCAAAATATGACACAAATGAACCTATCTATGAAGCAGAAACAGACTCAAAGACATAGGGAACAGACTTCTGGTTGCCAAGGGAGACGAAGTTGGGGGTGGTAGACTGGGAGTTTGGGGTTAGTAGATGCAAACTGTTACATATAGATTGGATGGACCACAAGGTCCTACTGTATGGCACAGGAAACAATATTCAGTGTCCTGGGATAAACCATAATGGAAAAGAATTTTAAAAAGAATGTACACATATGTATAACTGAGTCACTTTGCTGTACAATAGAAATCAACACCACACTGTAAATCAACTATACTTCAATTAAAAAAAAAGTACCAAAAATAAAAGTAGTTTCATCAGGAAAAAAATAAAATAAAATGCACTTTTAAGAAAAGATTTAACAAATGTTTTGAATTTTTGAATATATGTCATATAATCATAGACTCTCAATACTGAAAATGACTCTAAAACCATCTCATTTTATTAATGAAGAAACTGAGATCCAGAAGGACAATTTATCCTGCTTACTGTCATATAGCTGGTGGAGGGAAAAATCATAAGAATATTTATTCATTCTCCAAATCTTTATTGAGTACCATTCTGCACCAGGCACTGCTCTGAGTGCAGAGGCTACAGGAGCCCTGCTCAGGGAACTTACATTAGACTAAAGTTTACTGATTCTGATCACAAAGCTCTTTTCATTTGCTCATGTACTTCTCTCGCCAAAAGGGCTAATCTATACAATTTATGAGGAGGCTCCAATGTCTGATAAAAATGCCTGTGTTTTGTTTTTTTTCCACCTGGATTCATCTATCATGGTTGTTTTCTTGAAGATTTACCTGTATTAAAGATTTATCTATATTAAAAACAAAACCAGCAGATCTTTATGTTATGTGTCTTTCCATGGACAACGTGCATAATAAGATTTGTATTATGTTTTTTATTATATCAATGTAACATATTGGGATATAATGGCATAATATAATTGGTAATATTTCAATTTTTTATCTCTGAGTCCCCCCAAAGGAGAAAAATTCTGAGATTCAGAGATAATGATTTGCTATTTCTTTCTCAACTTAATCTTAGGTACCTCCATTAATAGTCAGCAGTTATCATATTATGATTCAAGTGAATGATTTAGAGAAACATCTATATAATATCAAATGATCTTGTATTTGCCTGCAACTACAGGGTAACTCAGGAAGAATTCTGACTTCTGATTTTTTGCAGTAGGATTCTGCAGAAATCATGTGCTGCACATGTACTGCAACTTTTAGCAGGAAAAGCCTTAGATAACCCCATTTCGTAATTAAGGCAGAATACAAAGCATGCTTCCAGGGCTTGCCAGGGCCCAGCCTCTTCTGCGTAACGTGAACCCCCTTTGTATCACATGACTCTATCCTATTCCAGCCACAGCTGATGGGGCCAGGACCAGGTGTAGATAGCTGATTCAGGGGCACCTACTCATCAGAAACATTCTAGGTGGTGTGGTTCAAAACATGACAATCAATCCTTCAGGAGTTGATTAGATGAGAAACTGGTAACATAAGTGTGGGAAGACCAGGTTCACTGGGGGTCATCTTCAAGCCTAAGTTTATGAGGAAGAAGGACAGGTGACTAAAGAGAGAAGAGAGCATACGGGGCTGAAAAGGCAGAAGACTGTGAGAGGTAGAGAATTCCTCTGAGAGAAAAGACGGTTCCTAGTGGTTTCCAGTTGACACCAGTTTCCACGAGCCCCATCTTGCTCCAATCATTGGCTTTGCATTTCCTGAGATTGGCTGTTGTAGCCTACAACAAATCTCCTCTTTCTTAAGTTACCCTGAGTCTCGCCTGCAAACAAATAAACCCTGGCCGAGAGAAATAGCCTTTCATGCACATACACTTAGTTTTTACCACAAAAGGAAAAGAGCAAAAGTCAGTCACATATGACAGACTCAATTCCTCTTACATCTCTGAAGGATCACCCTAACCATAAGTCAATTTGGGGCACTGGTTACTATATCATTAATTTTTAATGACATGGTAGTATTTAATAATTTCTACAACCTTCTAAATATAAATTTATATGAGGGTTACCAAAGACCATAGTACTGAATTAAGCTTTTCCAATTTTCAACTTCCAAATAGTTTTTGATGATGCTCATAATATCAATAAATACTTACCTCACCTCTTTCCTGTTCTCTATCAAAGGCACTGGAAAACAGGCACCCAAGAAAACCACAGTAAGAGTAGTCTTCTGGTTTGCCATGGTTCTGATACTTTTACCAAAGTGCTGCTTTCTGGATATTTTTCCAAGTGAATTTTGCTCCTAAAGTAGCCTATTCAGGAGGACTTTTTCCTTTATTCCCCATCTAATTAGTCATTGATTCTCCTCAAACTAAATGGATGAGAAAACATATTTTCTCCTTTGTTTTACTTTCAAAGATTTAATCCAAGTATTTTTCACTACTTGTTCATCTTTATCACACAGTTCCAATAGCAAACACAGGTCTTTTCTTCTTCTTCTGTATTTGTTTTGCTCCTGTTGGGAACAAGGTCTACAAAAATTACAGTTCCCAACTCATAAGCTAGAAAAAAAATTATTCTTCATAATGTAAAGAAAACATCATTCTCAACCAATGCAAGTGCTTTAATTCAAAAGATTTATTAAAATGATGAAGTAGCTATTGTTCAGCTATAGCTTTGAGCCATCTGAAGCATTTTACTTTGTTTGGGGTTTGCCAAATTCAGGGAAAATGAAAACTTTTGGACAGTTAAAAGGGGAAATATTGTAAAAAATTAACGCACAGAAATCTCCTGCATTCCTATACACTAATGATGAAAAATCTGAAAGAGAAATTAAGGAAACACTCCCATTTACCACTGCAACAAAATGAATAAAATACCTAGGAATAAACGTACCTAAGGAGACAACTATAAGACACTGATGAAAGAAATTAAGGATGATACAAACAGATGGAGAGATATATCATGTTCTTGGATTGGAAGAATCAATATTGTGAAAATGATTCTCCTATCCAAAGCAATCGACACATTCAATGCAATCCCTATCAAACTACCAATGGCATTTTTCACAGAACTAGAACAAAAAGTTGCACAATTTGTATGGAAACACAAAAGACCCTGAATAGCCAAAGCAATCTTGAGAAAGAAAAACGGAGCTGGAGGAATCAGGCTCCAAGACTTCAGACTATACTACAAAGCTACAATAATCAAGACAGTATGGTACTGGCACAAAAACAGAAATACAGATCAACAGAACAGGATAGAAAGCCCAGAGATAAGCCCACGCACATGTGGTCACCTTATATTTGATAAAGGAGGCAAGAATATACAATGGAGAAAGACAGCCTCCTCAATAAGTGGTGCTGGGAAAACGGGACAGCTACAGGTAAAACAATGAAATTAGAACACTCCCTAACACCATGCACAAAAATAAACTCAAAATGGATTAAAGACCTAAATGTAAGGCCAGACACTATCAAACTCTTAGAGGAAAACATAGGCAGAACACTCTATGACATAATCACAGCAAGATCCGTTTTGACCCACCTCCTAGAGTAATGGAAAGAAAAACAAAAATAAACAAATGGGACCTAATGAAACTTAAAAGCTTTTGCACAGCAAAGGAAACCATAAACAAGATGAAAAGACAACCCTCAGAATGGGAGAAAATATTTGCAAATGAAGCAACTGACAAAGGATTAATTTCCAAAATTTACAAGCAGCTCATGCAGCTCATATCAAAAAACAAACAACCCAATCCAAAAATGGGCAGAAAACCTAAATAGATGTTTCTCCAAAGAAGATACACAGATTGTCAACAAACACATGAAAGGATGCTCAACATCACTAATCATTAGAGAAATGCAAATCAAAACTACAATGAGGTATCAACTCACACTGGTCAGAATGGCCATCATCAAAAAATCTACAAACAATAAATGCTGGAGAGGGTGTGGAGAAAGGGGAACCCTCTTGCACTGCTGGTGGGAATGCAAATTGATATAGCCACTATGGAGAACAGTATGGAGGGTCCTTAAAAAACTAAAAATAGAACTACCATATGACCCAGCAATCCCACTACTGGGCATATACCCTGAGGAAACCATAATTCAAAAAAAGTCACGTACCAGTGTTCACTGCAGCTCTATTTACAATAGCCAGGACATGAAAGCAACCTAAGTGTCCATCAACAGGTGAATGGATAAAGAAGATGTGGCACATATACACAATGGAATATTACTCAGCCATAAAAAGAAATGAAATTGAGTTATTTGTAGTGAGGTGGATGGACCTCAAGTCTGTCATACAGAGCGAAGTAAGGCAGAAAGAGAAAAACAAATACCGTATGCTAACACATATATATGGAATCTAAAAAAAAAAAAAGTGGTTCTGAAGAACCTAGGCGCAGGACAGGAATAAAGATGCAGACATAGAGAATGGACTTGAGGACATGGGGAGGGGGAAGGGTAAGCTGGGACGTAGTGAGAGAGTGGCCTGGACATATATACACTACCAAATGTAAAATAGCTAGTGGGAAGCTGCGGCATAGCACAGGGAGATTAGCTCTGTGCTTTGTCACCACCTAGTGGGGTGGGATAGGGAGGGTGGGAGGGAGATGCAAGAGGGAGGAGATATGGGGATATATGTATGTGTATAACTGATTCACTTTGTTATAAAGCAGAAACTAACGCACCATTGTAAAGCAATTATACTCTAATAAAGATGTTAAAAAAAAGGAGAACAAAATAAAAGGAGGGGAAATATTGATATGATTAAAAGCTAGAGAAGAGTAGAAAAGACAAAAAGTATAGGAGAAATAACATCAAGATACAGCTTTCAAGTACATAAATGGTTATATGTTACCAATCACAGAGATGACATATAAAACTACTAAGAGTGTGTCCTTAGTAGTAATAATATCAGCAACCAACCCTGCAGTGCCAGATCCTTTTCTAAATGTTTACCTGTATTTACTAATATAATACTAGCCTAATTTTATACATGATGAAACTAAAGCATGGAGACAGAAAGTAACATATCTGAGGTTACACAGGTAGGATGTTGAAGAGTGGGAATTTAAAGTAGTTCTGGCCCTGCAGCTGGAACCCTTAATCATAGGCAGTTTGCCCTCTCTGTAAATATTTTGACAAGTTTTCAAATTAATTGTACATTAAAACTATCTCAAGAGCATCTCCAAGTATACCACCACCTAGGCTCCACACCAGAGATTCTGATATAATAGGTCTGGGTGGGATCTGTCATCAGTGTATTTTTAAAAGTGCCTAGGTGATTCCAAATTCAGAGAGGCAAGACCGCTAAGCCCCAGTCACCTAGCTATGTAGTGGTTGAGACAGGATCACAATCCAGGTGTCTTGACTTTTTCCTGTACATTACAGTAGCTCCAACCTTCAGCAAATTGAGGGAGAAAATAAATTTTTACTCTGGAGTGACAAATTTCAATTTCTTAAGCCAAAAATCCTTAGTTCACTGCAGATCATGAAACACAAGGATGGTGTTTCTTTCTGTGGTTATTAAAACTAAGATGTACTCTCAAATTTCTGAAATAATAAAGTGTGCCAGTGAGAAACTGATGAACATTTTCAAACTCCCTTTATTAAGTATTGCAACACGAATATAATTTCAACACCAGAGGTCTTTGCTGTACAATTTAAACTCTCTGTGTAATACAGAACCCTCCTCGGAATCAACTTAAGGCAAAATGTTTTTAAAGAAAGGAGAAAGGGGCTTGTGTGGTAAATGTTAAACAACCAGCTCTCTGGGGAAGAAGCCTTGATTTGTAGTGTTTACCAAATCATGGTGTGAACACCACCACCATTGCCAATATCAAGCTATCAATGTGATGGGCATTACTGAATGTGGAGCTGGGAAGAAATAGTAGCACACCGTTATACAGCTTTGCCTTCATACACGCACATAGACATAAAAACCCTCAAGAGCACAGATAATAGTAAAATGTAGTTAAAAACTTAGAAAGTAGTGAATTTTGAATATTTATTACCTTTGTTTTAAATATAGTCCACTTAATGTACATTTCTATAACTTTTTTAAAATAAATTTATTTATTTATTTACTTTTGGCTGCATTGGGTCTTCGTTGCTGCACGTGGGCTTTCTCTAGTTGCAGCAAGCGGGGGCTACTCTTTGCTGCAGTGCACGGGCTTCTCATGGCAGTGGCTTCTCTTTGTTGCAGAATATGGGCTCTAGGCACGTGGGTTTCAGTAGTTGTGGCATGCGGGCTCAGTAGTTGTGGCTCATGGGCTCTAGACCTCAGGCTCAGTAGTTGTAGTGCACGGGCTTACTTGTTCCACGGCATGTGGGATCTTCCCAGACTGAGGACCAGGGCTAGAACCCACGTCCCCTGCATTGGCAGGTGGATTCTTAACCACTGCGCCACCAGGTAAGTCCCTATAATCAATTTTTAACAATGCAATATTTAATAACTGGCTTGCCAAATTCCTGAAAACTTAATAATCACCTACTGCAAGGTGGTCAAACACACCAGTGAAAAGACGTCCATTCAATCACACATTTTTCTTGGAGATGGGCAATATTTAATTTGACAAATTGAACAAGAACGAGGGGAGAAAACAAACTTTCTTAATTTATTCAGCTTTCTCAGGAATGAGAACTTTTGATTACTCCTCCAGAGTAAATCCAACCTTCATTTTGAGCAACAGAACATAGGGGTTAAGAGTGTGGGCTCTGGGGTCGGAATGCCTGGATTTGAGTCCTGGCTCACCCAGCTGTAACTCTATGACCCTAGGAAAGTTACTTAAAAAGTCTGACCTTCTGTAAAAGGGGATAATAATAGTTCCCACCTCAAAGGATTGTTGACAGAATTAAGTTATTACATAAAGCACTTACAACAGTGTCTGGCACATGGCAAATGCTCAGTGAAGGTTAGCTACCACTGTCTTATGAAAGTGCCTTCCAGTAAGTAAACTATGTGTATTTGAGATAGTTACTTAAAGTTAGCTACTTAAAGTTCCCTGAACACACCAAGAGCTGTTAAGCATCCTTGCCTTTTCTCATGCTCTTCCTTCCACCCGATATGATAAACTATCGCCATGTCTTTTTTTTTTTTTTTTTTTGTGGTACGCGGGCCTCTCACTGCTGTGGCCTCTCCCGTTGCGGAGCACAAGCTCCGGACACGCAGGCTCAGCGGCCATGGCTCACGGGCCCAGCCCCTCCGCGGCGTGTGGGATCCTCCCAGACCGGGGCACGAACCCGCGTCCCCTGTATCGGCAGGCAGACTCTCAACCACTGCGCCACCAGGGAAGCCCCATATCGCCATATCTTTTTAAGGTCAGCTCTAAAGTATTATTTCTCCTAAATTTCTCTGATTAGCCTGCATCATGGATAATTCAATAGCCCTTTATAAGCACATACTTAATTTATTTTTAATATGCATTTATTAATAAGTTCCTGAAAACATGTTCTAAGTCAAATATTTGAAGGCCAAATACAGGCATGTATGTCATGAAGTAGGGGGAGGGTTTCTGTTTTCTGGCATCCTCCTTCCTCAAGGGCCAACCACTCTTCACCAGAACTTGCACATACATAAGTAGCTTCCTCAGATGACAGTACAAATCCTCCTTGACTACCTATATATAAAAAACCTGTTCAGTGCATAAAAGGCCTATTTCCGGAAGATCTGAAACACCTAAGTGTTATGTACGAAAGTAAAGTTTGTATTAAAGTTAAAATTATTAGTTTTGAAGACCACCCATATGTCTATGATATCTGTTCCCTCTGTTTCCTTATGGCAGAGTCTTAAAGGCATTGTGTTTCAACATATTTGTGTTTGCATAGCACAGTTTCAGGTACATACTAGGCGATTAATAAATGTTGGTTGTATTTAATTTCATTTAATTAGTTGTTATAATCATTAAGAAAATCCAAGGTTTAAGAAAGGAATAGCTTTGGTGTCTCCTGTCAATTGAATATTGCTTGTATAATGAAGGAAGCTATGTGACTATAAAGTCCCTTTTTCTTCTAAGAGTAGATGTGCAATTTTATTTAAATGATCAATTATCTTATATAGACAGATGGAAGGATGAAGGAAGAAATAAAGGAAGAGAGGAACAGAGGGAGGGAAGAAGAGAAAAGGAAAAAGAGGAAAGAAGGAAGGGAGGGAGGAATGGGAAATTCTTTCCTTTTTTTTAAGGAAGCATCTCTTTATCTCTTTAAATATAGAATTATAATTGACATTGGTCTTAGCAATGTTTTTGTGGATCTGACTCCAAAGGCAAGGGAAACAAAAGCAAAATTAAACGGGACCACATCAAACTAACACGGCAAAGGAAAACACCATCAGAAGGAAAAGGCAACCTACTGAATGGGAGAACATATTTGCAAATCATATATCCAATAAGGCGTTAATATCCAAAATATAGAAAACTCATACAACTCAACAACAAAAAAATAAACAACCCAATTAGAAAATGGGCAGAGGATCTGAACAGACATTCTTCCAGCAGTGAAGGAGATGAACAGCAGTGGTCCTCAACTGGGGATGATTTTGCTCCACAGGGGCTGTTTTGTAATGTCACAACTGGGGTGGAGGGAGGTACTACCAGCATGTAATGTGTAGAGGTCACGGATGCTGCTAAACATCCTAGGATGTACGGGATAGGCCCCCATAACAGAGAATTGTCTGACCCAAAATGTCAATAGGGCCCAGGCTGAGACACCATGGACTAAAGAAATACTTAGGAGGCAACATGGACTTCATGTCAGATATTAACTTTAAGTTCAATGCCAGATTTATCGAAATAAAATGCAATGACCACAAGAAAAACAAAATAAATGTCAGTAACTGCTTTAGGGACAACAAAATTTAAATAAACAGGTGCAAATCAAAGCAGTCATTAAATACACATGTATAGTTACTAAAATGTTTAGAAGGGATGAGAGCTGTAAACTGCATTCCCAGCGTGGCAGAAATACACAGGGCCTAAATCTAGCATTGTCTACAAAAGAGGCATGCCCTTCACTCTGGTAACAGTCAGCAGGATCTAAATTTAGGTTATACTCTTAGTGCATTAAAATAGCATCAAGAAGCTCAGGAAGTCTAAAACCATCACACTCCAAGTTTCTGTCTATACTGTTAATAGCTACTTGCCGAGATCCCTGTTGTCTGTGTGATTACAGCCTATTAAAAACATGTCCTTTGCAAACTTCTCCCCCAAAATAGGAAATGGAGTTAAAGGAATGATTCTACATAAAATTATTGGCAACACAAATATCACTGTGTAGGCATTCATGAGGAATATATCTTTACTTACAAAGTTTTGTGAGAAGCTCTATGAGGCTTTTTTACTGGTTACTAGGAAAGTTAAAATGCTTTCTCTCAGAGTTCTAGTGTCACAACGGTAAATTAGAAAAGCAAACAAACATTTTTATTTGAACAGAAGATCTACTAATTGCCTATCGTGTGACTTGGATAAAAGTTGAACTGGAGAAAGGCTGAGACAAGCCTACTACTGAAAAATGGGGAAAGATTAAGATAGTGCCTTGGTACCTTAATTTATCTGTTTAATCTCTCTTCTACTCAAACAAACAAAAACCAGATGGACTAACTCAAGGTATTTCTTTTTCTTTTTCACTCCATATCAGAGGATCTTCTAAAATGCAGTTAGAGATTTTAAAAAATTCCTTCATTTTCTGAAATTTTAGTTCAAGATATATTCCTTCTGGTAAAGTACTCTCAATTGTTGAATTCTACAATCATTCAAGCGGATGCATACTACTAGAATAACAAACATGGAAAGGGTTCAGAATTAATGTCCTACCACAAGCATGATGATTTTTTTTTTCTATCAAGGGGCCATGACTCAAGAATAAAAAAGAAATCAGCTGCTTCACAGTTAAAGTCAAACTAAATAATGTTAGATTTTTCTTTTAACAGAAATACATCTAATGCCCTCCTCTCGTGGCCAGGTTCTTTTCCTGTGTTAGACACATGAGATACAAAAAGTATCTGCTTGAGTCACTCTCTCTCCTCACACTTGTGCTACCCTCTTCATGCTACATTCCCATCCCTATGACTATAAACAAATCTTAGCTAGGTACATGGCTACATGGAAAAACATCTACCTTCCCCAGCCTCTCTTGCAGCTAGGTGTGGCCATGTGACAAAATTCAGGCCAAGTGAGATTTCCAGGTATTTTATTAATGGGAGAGGAAGCCACCGTGCTTCTCTCTTCCTGCTGCCTGGGATACAGGTATAGTGACTGGTGCCCAAGAAGCCACACAGGACATCGAGGTGCAAGCTGTGTGCTGAGGATGTTAGAGTAAAAGAAAGGAGGAGCCTGGTTCCCTGACACCATGGAATACTATACCAGACATGGATGACCTACAAGCTACGTTTAAGTGAACAAGAAATACATTTCTATTTTTCTTAAACCACTGCTATTTTGTCTTTCTGTCACTAAACATGACTTTAATTCAAACTAATACAATGCTTTCAAAACCTTTCTTTTCTGGCCAGCTGTATTCTCTGTCTTAATGTAGTTCAGGGTATGTGTTTTTAAGGAATGCTTCCAACTGCCCATTCTTACAGAAATTTCTCTCTGTATTAAACTAGGACTTGTCTACACATTTCCACCTGATCTTGAGCTTTAATAATATTGTGTATAAAAAGTTACTAATTTTAATTTACCCTATGCCCCCACGACTATAGGATAAATTCTTTAAGGTTAGAAATTGTGCTTTCTATCTCTTTCTATTCTCAATACTTTGAAAGATTCAATAGATGCCCACATATCTATCTGCTACTAGTTAAATATAAAGAAGAGGGAAGATATGGAATTAAAGGAAGAACAGGAAAGGAGGGAGAGACAGAAAAGGAGAAAGGGAGAGAGAGGAACAAAAAGAGAGAGGACTTTTTTTTTTACCACACTGGTATGAAACTAGAACTCAACCACAGAAAGAAAAATGGGAAAAGAACAAACACATGGAGACTAAACAACATGCCACTAAAAAGCCAATAAGTCAATGATGAAATCAAATAAGAAATCAGAAAATACATTGAGACAAATGAAAATGAAAACACAACCTTTCAAAATCTGTGGGATGCAGCAAAATCAGTTCTAAGAGGGAAGTTCATAGTGATACAGACCTTCCACAAGAAACAAGAAAATCTCACACAATCTAACCTACCACCTAAAAGAATTAGAAAAAGAAGAAGGAAGGAAATAAAGACCAGAGAGGAAATAATTAAAATAGAGATAAAAAACAATAGAAAAGATCAATAAAACCAAGAGCTGTTTTTTTGAAAAGATAAACAAAATTGAGCCAAGACTCACCAAGAAATAAAGAGGAGGACCCAAATAAACAAAATAAGAAATGAAAGAGAAGAAATAACAACTGATACCACAGAAATACAAAAAATCATAAGAGAATACTATGAACAGTTACATGCCAACAAATTGGACAACCTAGAAGAAATGGACAAGTTTCTAGAAACATTCAGGCTGCCAAAACTGAATCAAGAAGAAACAGATGATTTGAACAAACTGATAACAAAAAGTGAAAAAAAATTTGTAAAAAAAAAAAAAAAAAAAAGCCAAAAAAACCTTCCTGCAAACAAAAGTTCAGTACCGACAGCTTCACTGGGGAATTCTATCAAACATACAAATAACTTATACCTGTTCCAAAAAACTGAAGAGGAGGGAACACTCCCAAATTCATTCTATGAAGCCACCATCACCGTGATACCAAAATCAGACAAAGACACTACCAAAAAAGAAAATTACAGGCCAATATCTTTGATGAATATAGATGCAAAGATTCTCAACAAAACTTTAGCACACTGAATCCAGCAATACATAAAAAGGATCATACACCATGATCAAGTTAGATTCATTCCAGGGCTACAAGTATGGTTCAGCATATGCAAATCAGTCATTGTGATACACACATTAACAAAGGAAAGACAAAAACCACATGATCATCTCAAGAGATGCAGAAAAGTCATTTGACAAAATTCAACATCCATTCATCTCACCAAAGTGTGTATAGAGGGAATATACCTCAACATAATAAAAGCTGCTTACAACAAACCCACAGCCAATATAATACTCAATGGTGAAAAGCTGAAAGACTTTCTGTTAAATTCAGGAAGAAGACAAGGATACCCACTCTGAACTTCTATTCAGCATAGTATTGGAAGTCCTAGCCAAAGCAATCAGAAAAGAAAAAGAAATAAAAGGTATCCAAATTGGAAAGGAGGAGGTAAAACTGTCACTACTTACAGATGACATGATACTATATATAGAAAATCCTAAAGACTCCACACAAAAACTATTAGAACTAATAAACGAATTCAACAAGTTAGCAGGATACAAGATTAATATATAGAAATCCGTTGCATTTCTTACACTAACAATGAAATATCAGAAAGAGAAAGTAAAAAAAAAAAAAACATTTAAAATCACATAAAAAAAATACCTAGGAGTAAACTTAACCAAGGAGGTGAAAGACCTATACACTGAAAACTATAAAACACTGATAAAGGAAACTGAAGGTGATTCAAAGAAATGGAAAGATATCCCATGCACTTGGATTGAAAGAGTTAATATTGTTAACATGACCATACTACCCAAAGCAATCTACAGATTTAATGCAATCCCTATCATATACCCATGACATTTTTCACAGAACTAGAACAAATAATATAGAGCCACAAAAGACCCAGAATTGCCAAAGCAATCCTGAGAAAAAAGAACAAAGCTGGAGGCATAACCCTTCCAGACTTCAGACCATAATACAAAGCTATAGTAATCAAAATAGTGTGGTATTGGCTGAAAAAACCAGACATATGGATCAATGGAATAGAATAGAGAGCCCAGAAATAAACCCACCCACCTACAGTCAATTAATCTATGACAAAGAAGGCAAGAATATATAATAAAGACAGTCTCTTTAACAAGTGGTGTTGGGAAAGTTGGAAAGCTACATGTAAATCAATGAAATTAGAACACTCTCTCATGCCATATATAAAAATAAACTCAAAATGGTTTAAAGACTTAAATATGTGACATGACACCATAAAACTAGAAGAGAACATAGGCAAAACAGGCTCTGACATATATCATAGTAAAATTTTCTTAGATCAGTCTTTCAAGTCAAAAGAAATAAAAGCAAAAATAAACAAATGGGACCTAATCAAACTCGTAAGCTTTTGCACAGCAAAGGAAACCATCAACAAAACAAAAAGACAACCTACAGACTGGGAGAATATTTTTGCAAACAATGTGACCAAAAAGGGCTTAATTTCCAAAATATACAAACAGTTCAGACAGCTCAGTATCAAAAAAACAGACAACCCAATCAAAAAATGGGCAGAAGACCTAACTAGACATTTCTCCAAAGGAGACATACAGATGGCCAACAGGCACATGAAAAGATGCTCAACATTGCTAATTATTAGAGAATGCAAATCAAAACCACAGTGAAGTACTGCCTCACACAGGTCGGAATGGATATCATCAAAAGGTCTACAAATAGTAAATGCTGGAGAGGGTGTGGAGAAAAAGGAACTCTCCTACACTGTTGGTGGGAATGTAAACTGGTACAGCCACTATGGAGAACAGTATGGAGGTTCCTTAAAAACCTAAAACCAGGTACTACATGATCCAGCAATTCCATTCCTGGGCATACATATGGAAAATATGAAAACTCTAATTTGAAAAGGTACACATACCTCAATGCTCACAGCAGCTCTATTTGCAATAGTCAAGACGTGGAAACAACCCACGTGCCCACCAACAGATGATAGGCTTAAGAAGATGTGATACACACACACAAACACACACACACACACATACACATACACACACACACAATGGAATATTATTCAGCCATAAAAAGAATGAAATAATGCCACTTGCAGCAACAAATGGGTGGACCTAGAGAATATTATATTCAGTGAAGTAAGTCAGACAGAGAAAGACAAATATTATATGATATCACTTATATGTGGAATCTAAAAAATAACACAAATGAATCTATATACAAAATAGAAACAGACTCAGAGACACAGAAAACAAAATTACGGTTACCAAAGGGGAAAGAGAGGTGAAGATGCATAAATTAGGACTATGGGATTAACAGATACAAACTACAATACACAAAATAGATAAGCAACAAGGATTTACTGAATAGCACAGGGAACTATATTCAATATCTTATAATAACCTATAATAGAAAATATCTAAAAAATATATATATATATGGTTGAATACCTTTGTTGTATACCTTAAACTAACACAATATTGTAAATCAACTATACCGCAATAAAAGAGAGAGAGACAAAGGACAATTCATCAAATGATTAAAAGCAACATATTAATAACTTTTTTCCTCAAAATATATTTAATAAAAACTTTTGCATTTTCACACCTATGGGCATTAATGGCACATTATAGAATCAATTTAAGTTCCTACTGGTTAATCATTTCTGAACAGCACTTTGGAAAGCAAAATGGGGTGGAAATCTTTGGCGGTTGGAAGTGGCTCAACTTGACAAATTAACTCTCCATTAGCCTAGAGGATAAGAATATCTTCAAGCCATTCTGCTGTTCTTCTTTGCTAAAATACTACTGCTACTACTACTACTACCACCACCACTAATAACAATAATGACAACAACTGCTAATAAGAAATTAAATTGAAGAAGACGTAGAATTTTGCTACAAGCTCATAATGATTACCATCTGAAACTGTTGGTATCTGAAACTTGTGTTTCAGATACCATCTGAAATGATTACCATCTGAAATGATTACCATCTGAAACTTGTGTCTGAAGAAAAGCAAAAAGCCAACTGAAAGTTACATCTGTGAGCCAGGCTCAAGTTAGGATGGACTTTCTCATAGGTGCTGTCAGAGATTAAGGAACTTAATCTTCTTAAACAATTTGCCAGATTAGGAGTATCTTCTTGTACTTGCTTGAAACAAAAATTAGTTCCTACACTCCCTTATGCATCTAGCTTTCTTAATTATGGCTTATGAACTGATTTTGAACTTCTGAGTCTTGCCAGTTTTAACTATGTATATATATTATTTATGCTTTTGGACACCCTGTCAATCTAAACCTGATTCCTGATTTCTCTCCATTTTGTCCTAAGTTGTTAAAACTTATGATTTTAAAGTGAATTTTGATTACAATTAACCCTGGCTGATAAGAAATGGCTCCACTTTCTTTCTCATTTCTTTTCCTTTTTAAAAAATAAGATTTTTACTTTGGAATAATTTCAGATCTATTCCATTTACTTTTGATAATGAAGTTGTGTTTATTTTAGGAATGCAAGGTTGGTTAAGCATTCCAAAATCAATCCAATTATTACCACTTAAACAGAAGGAGAAAAATCACGCAACCATCTCAGTAAGTGCTGAAAAGCATTTGAAAAAATAAAACATCCGTACTTGACAAAAAACTTAGTAAATTATAAATAGATGAAAGTTCCTTAGCTTGACAAAAACTTATCTATAATCAAAACAGTATGGTACTAGCATAAAAAGAGACACATAGACCAATGGAACAGAATAGAAAGCCCAGAAATAAACCTACACATATATAGTCAAATAATCTATGACAAAGGTATCATGAATACACAATGGAGAAAGAATAGTCTCTTTAATAAATGGTATTGGGAAAACTAAATATACACACATGCAAAAGAACGAAATTGGATGTTTACACCGTATACGAAAATCAATTCAAAATGAATTAAAGATTTAAACGTAAGACTTGAAACCATAAAACTCCAGGAAGAATACATAGGGGAAAAGCTACTTGATGTTGGTCTTGACAATGATTTTCTGGATGACATCAAAAGCATAGGCAACAAAAGCAAAAATGATAAGTGGGACTATATCAAAACGAAAAGCTACTACACAGCAAAGGAAACAATCAACAAAATGAAAAGGTAACCTACAGAATGGGAGAAAATATTTGCAAACAATATAACTGATAAGAGGTTAATATCCAAAATATATAAGGAACTTATACAACTCAATAGCAAAGAAATAAATAACCTAATTTAAACATGGGCAAAGGAGCTGAATAGATATTTTTCCAAAGAAAACACATAAATAGCCAATAGGTACATGAAAAGAAGCTCAGTAGCATTAATCATCAGGGAGATGCAAATCGAAACCACAAAGAGATATTACCTAACACCTGTTAGAATGGCTATTATCAAAAAGATAAGAGATAAGTATTGGTAAGGATGTGGAGAAACGGGAACCCTTGTACACTGTTGGTGGGAAGGTAAACGGGTACGATCATTATGGAAAACAGTATAGTGGTTTCTCAAAAAATTAAAAATAAAACTTACCATATGATTTAGCAATCCCACTTCTGGGTATATAACCAAAGGAAATGAAATCAGTAAAATCAGTATTTTTTTTTTGGCTGCCCCGTGTGGCCTGCAGGATGCAGGATCTTAGTTCCCTGACAAGGGATCGAACCCACGCCCCCTGCAGTGGAAGTGTGGAGCCTTAACCACTGGACCACAAGGGAAGTCCCTAAAATCAGTATATCAAAGAGACATTTGTACTCCCATGTTTATTTCAGCATTATTCACAATAGCAAAGATATGGAAACAACTTAAGGGTCCATCAATGGATGGATGGATAAAGAAAATGTGGTGTATATACACACACACACACACACACACACACACACACACACACACACACACACACTATCATTCATCAACAAAAAGAAGGAAATCCTCCCATTTGTGACAACATGGAAGAATCTGGAGGACATTATGCCAAGTGAAAAAAGCCAGACAGAGAATGAAAATACTAATACATGATCTCACTTATATGTGGAATCTAAAAAAGTCAATCTCATAGAACCAGAGAATAGAATAGTGATTACCAGGGGCTGGGGAGTGGGAAATATGGGGAGATATTGGTCAAAGATATCAAAAGATATTGTATCAAAGGATACAAACCTTCAGTAATAAGATGAATAAGTTCTCAGAATCTAATATACAGCATGGTGACTAACACAGTATACATGTATAAAAGTCTAGCAGTACCAAATGTTGGTGAGGATGTCAGAAAACTAGCATTCTCACACACTACGAATTTTCCGATTTGGAAAAACTTTTGAGGAAACCTTGTATTGCTGAACATATGCAGACCTTTTGATCAAGTAATTCTACTCCTAGGGTATGTGTATGTGTATGAATATATGTATGTATGTACATATGCATGTGTACATATGTGTGGAGATAATATATCTAATAGAGACTTTTTTCTTTATAGTAGTATTATTTGTAATAGCTTCAAACTGGAAACAACTCAAATGTTTCTCAATAGATAAATTTTGCATATTTGGAATGTAGAATACTATTCAGTAACAAAGATGACTCAACTACAATCATATACAACTCAAAAGGATCCTGATATAAAGAAATACATATTTTATGATTCCATTTATAAAATTAAAATACAGGCATCACTGAATTACATTATTAGAAGTCAGATGGCAGTTATCTTTGGGAAGGAGGGTGGTGGTTATTGGTTCAAGACTGGGCACAAGGGGGCCTTCTGGGTGCTGATAATGTTCTATTTCCTGACCTGGGTAGTAGTTACTTAAGTGTATTGACTGTTATAATTCATTAAGGTAAATACTTTGTGAACTCTTCTGAGCTATGTTATACTTCAATATACTTTTATTTGAAATATTCATCTTCTGCCAATTTTCTTTCTTTGTTTCCCTTCACTTATTCTGTTTTTAACTTTAGAGTGTTAAATATTAAAACCTAAGGTCTTGAGGTCCTGAGAGAAGATACAGCGCTATAATTATTAAAAGCAGTAAGAAATGTTACCAGCATATAGCAGTGCACACATTTTCACATCCACCATCTCAACAATCATCACAACCCTGTGAGAGCTAAGAAGCAGTGAAGGTTTCTTTTTTAATTGATGGATAAACTGGGACTCAGAAGTGGTTAAATTTTGTTCTGCTAGTTCATATGTCTAGAAAATGGCAGAGTTCACTACGAGAGTTCTTGATCACTAGATTGTTGTTCTTTCTACTGTACATGTAGTCATTTAAAATAATATATAACTAAAATAAATAATCTATGATTCAAATAACTGTATTTTTTATTTGATTCTTGCTAGACTCATTTTAAGTCTTCAAAACTGCCATTGCTATTTTCTCCCAAACCCCTTTTTTTAAAAAAATAAATGCATTTAATGAGGCCAATAACAGAAGGATAACATTTCCCACTTATTTATATTTTTCCCACATCAATTAATGTATATGAAATATATGTCATACCTTCTTAAATACAGAAATTTCAAATGCAGGTAGGATTCTGTTTTGGATACTCTTTTAAAGCTAAACTATAGGGACTTCCCTGGTGGCAGAATGGTTAAGAATCCACCTGCCAATGCAGGGGACATGGGTTTGAGCCCTGGTCCCAGAAGATCCCACATGTCACGGAGCAACTAAGCCCGCGCGCCACAACTAATGAGCCTTCGCTCTAGAGCCTGAGAGCCACAGCTACTGAAACCCACGTGCCTAGAGCCCATGCTCCTCAACAAAGACAAGCCGCCGCGATGAGAAGACTGCACACCGCAACGAAGAGTAGCCCCTGCTCACCGCAACTAGAGAAAGCCCGTGCGCAGCAACAAAGACCCAACACAGCCAAAAATTAATTAATTAACTAATTTTAAAAAATCTAAACTAGAGTAATACTACTGATCTGTTCAGGGACTTATGTTCTAAAGTTCTCTACTTGATTTTTCTAGTCGAAAGGATAGGAAGAACTATTAGTTTCCTATCCAGTGGTTATACAACTAGAAGAATGAAAGACAGAGAAATATTTTAGACGGTGGTTAGAGAAATTGATTAGAAGATTTTGCTAATAGAACAATGAGTATGATCTATATAGCTTAAATATTCTTTGATCACTACAGGATACTGCTCTAACTTCCAGCAGGTATTTTAAAATTGCATACCGCTGATCACAATGGGTTCCAGGAAAAAGAGTTCATATGACTAAATTGACATCATATACACTATTAGAAAAAAACACAATCGGGAGGTTTATAAAACTGACGATGGGTTAGGATTCTCACCCTTGAATGTGGGAAATGGTTGCTGTTCCATTCTTTCTGGTAGTGTACATTGATACAAACTTTATGGAAGAAAGTTTGGCAAATGGTATCAACAGCCTAAAATGGGCATTCCCTAAGGCCCTGTAACTCAATTTACAGCAATTATTCAAAGAAAACAACGAATGACACACAAAGATTTACCTACGAGGATATTTGCTGCAGCATAATTCATAATGGTGAAAAATGTACTGTAGTATAAATGTCAAATAATAAAAGAATATTAAATTACCCATGGCATATTAATAAAATGGGACACTTTGGAGCCATTAAAAATAACATTGTAAATAAGGAATTGTTGTGAAGTGTTATTTGGCAGGGCAAATCAGTAATATTCAAACCCCAACCTCAACCAGTCACCTTTCACCTGTGACGCTATCAGGACACAGATGCACATGTGACAAGGTCGAAGAAAGGAATAATACATTATGGTAAGGCTCCTGGAACTTTTAATACTTCAATGACAGCAGAAACATTTCTGACATAATTTTTCTATATTAGCAGGACCTGATTTTAGTTATTATAAGTTCCACTTTCCTAACCTCTCTCCTCTCTTGTAACTTCACTCCGTTTAAGCAGGTTCAGAACAGAATTTCTGAATGTCTGCTCCACTTTATTTGATGATTTTCCCCCCTCTATTTCCATGTATGGTGCTAACCTGATTTAACCTGTTGGATCTTTGTGTCCTTCTCCTAGTTTCTTTCTATTTCCTACTTTTCTTGTTGTAACTCCAAAAAAAAATATCCTTTTATTTTTTTTTGAAACTGATCTCTTTTATCCCTTGCTTCCGATCCCTTATGTTCTATTCCAAATCCTAGCAGTAGTTTCCGTGTTCGTTTAGCACATTCTGAAGCCTTTTTGCTTTCTCATTGTGGTTTAACTCTGGGTCTGAACAAACCTATCTACTGGAATTTAGATGGATTATGGAACAGGCCTATAATCTCCTTCTTAGCCCTTAAGGTTTGTGATGATTTCACTGAGTTTTTATTCCTCATCAACCCAAGAAGAAAATATAACAACATTTGGTAGAGGTCCCCAATCCTATTACCTATTTTTTTTTCCATATTATTAACTCCATTGCCCCATGAGGTTGAATCAATACTTTGGGTCTCTGAAGTTCATAGCTGAGATCAGAGCTCATGTACTTGAGTCTACGGGCCCCTGATCAGGAAGGAAAGTCATCCCTACAGGGGTAGAGAGCAACTGGCTGGTGGAGAAGCAGCCCTGAATGCAGAATCTCAGCTGCCTTCTCTCTCATTCTCTCTTTCTGAATGTCTTTTAATGACTTAAAATGTAAAACAAATAATGACAAATAACTAAGTGGGACCAAAAGTACCTTCCAAATAGTAAGTACAAAAGCATCCCATTTTTGTTTTAAAAAAATGTCCCACACAACCACACATAGAATTAAGATGGGAAGCTTCAGTGGCTAATGGTGGCTCCCTGTGAAGGGTAGAAGTGTGGTGAGACAGTTGTTCCAGCTTACTTTTTCTTATCTTTTCATTTCTATGTTTTTGACATGGGTTACAAAAAAACCACATACACACATTTATTACTTTACCACTAAAGAATATTAATGTTCATTTCTTTTTTTTAATGTGGCCACTTTATCTTGAACATCCTGAACAAACCATGTTTAGAGCCTAAGTGTTTTATCTGTTTCCAATTTTCCCTGATTCCCCAACTTCTTCATCTTTTAGTGCCATTCTCATATGACATTTCCCATTTTTAATTTTAAAATAAGAAAGGTTATAGAATTTAGAAAGAAAAGTTTTTCACATTTCATGAGGGACCTTACAACCTTCTAATAATAATAATAATAAGCACATATAATCTGGTTTTCAAGCCATTCACTTTCACCGTCTGCTAGCAGGGGTCTCCATTAGCAGATCAAAATTATGCAAAATGCCAGTGACCATTTCTAACCATTCTAATTGTATGCTCTGTAGTATCACCTTTGTGCTTAGACTAGAAATAAGCCCTGGACAGATACATACTCAGAGTTCAGTGTGTTTGTGGAACATGGTTGTAGAGCTGCTTCCATTTACTCTGTTGAGGTAAACAGTCACATCTTCACTCTCTGCTTAGCAGAAAATCACAAGAAACACTATGTCATAAACAAATGAGAGGATGAGGTCACTTGGACTCACCTTCTAAGCTTCTTCCACTTTAAAATGGTAAAATAAAATATTCATGTGCTACCATTATGTGGCTGAACAAAGAGGGAGGCATTTCCTCTTACTTATATGAATCCATGACTTCCTATAGCCTTATACTAAGTCAATCATTTATAGCTACATCTACCTCATATATGAATGAGGAAGGTAGAAAAAAATTACGGCCATGCAAACAATGCTTGTCGAATAACGTAAGAATCGACAAGTGAGACAACGAATCAATCTTCCTAACAGCATGACAAGTAGACTGAATCATATTTCAAACATTCATTGGCACTTTGAACAAAAAACACAGAATAACCTATTTTTCCAAGGGATGTCCAAGGATGCCCAAGGCAACCTATCCTCCCTGAGAATTTAGAAAACATAAAGGAATACTGAATGCAAGTTTATTTTCTGAATTAAAAATTTAAGCACTGTAAGTGAAATGGTAATACTGAAAGTAATTTAACATCTTTTAAGGCAATTCAAAGTGCTTAACTCATTTAATATAATTATCTCTTAACATTGTTATATAGTTTCCTTTTTCCTAGTGCTCTTTAGAAAGGACAAAATACCCTTCCTTTTACCATAATTTCCTCCTTGTCTATGTCTAATTGAAGAGCTTTCTATCAGGAAACTTGAAAAATGGATAATTACTGCTCTGGGGCCTCTTGTCAACTATGAACTTGGGAATTACAAGAGTTTTGGGCCTTGCTTAATGAAAAGTGGCTGAATTAAATTTTCTGCATCTAACAAGTATCTCTTTTTTTCCTTTTGGAAAAGAGTTTCCCAGAGAATCTCTCTTAATAGCCACTGGCAAGGCCCATAATTCTACTACTGAAACAATGAGATCTATTTTCCAGATCATCAGTCTTCATTCTCCAGACAGATACAATTGTTTGAAGAGTTGCGATTACATTATCCCTTGGTGCTTCTTCAGCCTCCACATTTGACTGACTCCACAGTTAGCAATTAAAAGGCCAAAGGAATTGAGGATTAATTTTTATCTCTAATAATAAAAAGTTCATTGCATTGAATTTCTTGGTATCAGCATCATTGCCCTCCTTATTATAATCTTGCAAAAGGAGAAATGGAAATCAATACCCATTCATGGACTATATAATTCGAGAGAAGAAACTGCAATCATCCTGACTGTATGGACAGCACAATCTTTTACTACCTACAAATGAGTCAATTTAAAGTGCTAGGATTAGCCTATACAGCTTAAACTTCATCCATCTTCTGGATGTTAAACATCACACGTTTTTGAATAGCAATCTATATGTATCAAGAAACAGATCTGGTAGATTACAAACCAAACGTAGATAACCAGGATGAACTGCACGCAGGATCATCGTATGTATGCGCTACTTTATTTGTCATCAAAGGCCAACAGGACGCAGTGCCTAGCTGCCTTCTAATAATCAGAAAGGGAGCAGAGAGTGCCTCTTCCTGACATTCCCTTCTCCTCCCATTCGGCACTACTGTTCCCTCATCTCATTGTGTTACCATCAGTTCTGTTCACGTTGGTATTCTCTTCAATGGCTCTGGCTCAGAGATTCAGATTCCATAGGCCCCCACTGGGACCCAGGGATCTGAAGTTTTCACCAGAAGCCACAGCACCAGTAAGGTGTGGTCTTAGGGTCAATTTTCAAAAAAAAAATTGCCCCATTCTGTGAGCTTCCGGGGTACTGCATGGCCTCTGTATTGAGTATTGGCACAGCACCTCAGATGTGATAAAAATTCAAGAAAAATAACACTGAAGAAACATTACCCTGGAAAGAGCAGGATTTACACTAGAAACTGACTTGGGGAAAGGAAGGCTCAAGATTTGGGTCCTATTAAGTGCCCTTTTACAGACTTGTGTCTCTGAGTCTCAACTTCTTCACCTGTAAAGTTCGGCTGTAGGAGAAGTAGAAGGTAAAGTATGTGAACAATAGGCTGGTAGAGAGGACAATGTTTTGAGTGTATGATTTAGGACAACTTTCCTTGATCCCAAAAGCATAGTACCCTCAACTTACCCTCCCCTAAAATCGGGAAAGAAAAAAACCACTCCATGAAATCATGTCAGAAGTCACCAGACAAATAAAATATTTATATTTTAACATTAAAAATGATCTTAATCTGCCAAAAACTGAATGGTTTTCTTCTAACAAAACTGAAATTTTGTTTGAAAATATACAACTTAAAAAATTACCTGAAGTCTATGGAACAGTTCATCTGTGGGCTTCTGAAAATTACTTCACAACTATTTTTGTTGTTGTTGCCAGTTCTCATGAGACAATTGACTAGTCAAGCCAAAATTTGTATAGTTTTATCAAAACACCTCCATATTTTATTCATTTCAGATGAATAAACACAAAACTAGCACAGCCATATTTTTAACTAGATACAGTACACTTCCCTCACTTCCCACTCCAATATAATTTGGCATAATTAAGAGCTATCAAGAATATCCATGAGTGCTTGAGTTGAGTCCTGTACTAAATGGGAACCAATCACGAAGGAAAGAATCCAAACTATTGGGACTCCCCCAGGGAAAGATGACTATTACTGGATTACCTTTAAAGGAATGGGCTAACTAGTAAACATTGACTTAAGACATGTGAATACTGTAATTTGTCCCTCGGTTCCTGTTTCATAGGATCAGTCGCTATTTGTGTTCTCTTGATTCACCTCATGAACCCCGAATTTCTCTATTTCAAAATGACTGGCATGGACTGCACTGCTCCATCCCAGTCTTCGCTGACCGCCCTGTAATGCTTCTCAATCCTTATCTCAGGAAGTCCTGCCAAGTGGATTCTTTCTTGCCTCTTAGAAATACCACCCCCTCTCTCCACCTAATTATCCAGAAATTTGCTAAATAAGAAGCTACGATATTAATATAGTATATGTTCCTGGTATATAATATTATAAAGCAGGCATCATGAGAATATAGACCAGTGATGTAGAGAACACACCTGAAGTCCGATGAACCTGGGTTCAAGTTATGACTGATGGGTACTAGCTGTGTGGCCAATAAGGTGCCTATGTCTCTCTGACCCTAAGTGTCCTCATCCATAGAGTGGTGTTAACACTAGTACATCATTGGCTGTATGTGAAGATTAAAAATGCTGCATGCACGATAGCACGAGGACTGACGAAAGCATTTGTCCAACTGCTGGAAGCTACTATATTTGTGCTATTATTAATGAAAAATCACATACTTTAGAGTCATTGTTAGCTCAAATCATGGCTCTGCATTTCAGCTTCTTCGTTTGTAAAACGGGGCTGGTATCAACTCCCTTACAGATTTGGTGTGAACATTAGAGACAAAATATGTTAAAATCCCTGGTAAAACGCCTGGTACAGAGCAAGCACTCCATGGATGGCAGCCATTGCAAAAATTACACATGGAAAGTGACTTTGGTTGTGAGACTGTAATCCATATGCCGTTAGTATCAAGTTGTTAAAAGTTTAAAAGCCTTTTGACACATCTTCAGGGCTGCTATTCTCACTCCATCATGATCCTAGCGCTGTGGAGGAGAAATTATTCAGGCACGAATGCCTGATGCCTCTCTCATCCTCTGTCTTCTAACAAGGGCTCTGCCTCTACCAGCTCAGTTCCTTTCCCTTCTCTGCCTCAGAGCAGGGTTCTGTTGCCAGGCAAGTTCTCTGGGACTTTTGTGGTCTAGAAATGAAAGAAAGAGGGAAGATACATGGGTTAGAGTTGGTGGAGGGGCTTGGGGAAGATTTAGAAGAAAGATACTCGAGGAGCTGAGGGATGGTGGGGAAGGAGATGAAGGGGGAAAAGAATTTCCTGAAATACTGTTTTGTTTTATGTATCCTCTTCTGAATATTCAAGGAAAGGAAGTAAAAGCCTTAATTAAAAAGAAAGAAAAAGAAAACTCTCCCATTGTTGGACTATGTCCTTTGAGTGCCAGTGCTCTGAGGCTGTGCCTGGTGAGTTGTGGCTTTTGTTGGGTAATAAATACTAGGGACTGAGAAATTTCCACTGCTCCTAAGGGTAGAAACGCAAGAGGAAATCAGACGCTGCGTGGAGACGGGGGCTACTTGATTTCCTAGGAGGGTGGCCATTTGAGGGAAATACCTTTAGAACTCTTAACATCCTGGAGCAACCAGAGGCAGATAACTCGTTTGCCAGTGGTTGACAAGGAAGAAAGGCCTCACAAGTAAAATCAGAAAACCAAGGGATCAGGTGACCAGGGAGGGGGCTGTTAGTGAGATGTGCCTCAGAATACGTGTCCCTCAGTGCACCTGGAGATGGTGCTGGGAAGAAACAGGTGCTCCACAGACACTGGGCCTATAGCGCCAGGATAAATGACCTAAGTGCAGGAAGTAGCACTAGTGGCCCCAGTGCAGAGCAGTGCATGGAGGGGGCAACTGCAGGAGAGAAAAGGAAGGGATATGGAAAACCAGAGTGCAGGAGAAGGGGAAGTAAGATTTTTGAGCTATGCAACCATGGCAGTAAAGTGCTGTGCAATGGATATTTTCCATCTGCCCTTCCAGAGGCGACATGCTCCGTTCTCCACCCTGCTCTGTGTCCTGGAAGACTGTAGACTAGATCAGTGGCCCTCTTGTCCTCGGGCTTCTGGTGGAGTTTAGTTAGCGCTGGCCACCAGCAAGAGACTGGACTGCGAGAAGAGAGGGAGGGCAGGGGTTTGCTGCTTTGTCTGTTCTTACCTTAGACTGTGTTTGGTTTTGCTCCTCTCTAGTGGCAACAAATTGGCTGTATCCTTCCTGGAAGACAGCAGCTCCTTACCTGTCGGTTGTCCCCTTCCTGTAGCTACTTCTGGTAACTGCTGCCTTCAATGCTGCCTCAGGGTCCCGGGACAATAACTGATCCCAGCTGTTGCTAGTTCCTGGACCATCACGGACTCCCATTTGTTCTCTTAACCCTGTCCGTACGTTTGAAAATATTCCCTTCATTAAACTCTCCTCAATTTCCTGACAAGAGTACCACCTGCTCCCTGCCCAGACACTACCTGACAGACCCAGGTAAGATAATAACTGCAAAATTAACTTCATGTTAATAAAGCTACAGTCATGATAATAGGATCTATTTGTAATTATTTTCAATGATGATTTTTTTGTAAAATAAGGAAATATTTTGCAGAATTCTGTTATTCTTAGAATGAGTTGATATACATTATTGCGCCATAGAGAGAGACTTAGGTTCAAACCCCTTTTCACCATTTTCTGTGTGTTAAGTTAAATACTTCATTTTTCTCTTCCTCAATGTTCTCATCTGAAAAATGGAGGTAATAATACCTTCTTCACAGGATTCTTATGAGATGGAATGAATCCTGCTGGATGCATGCTCACTCACAGGAAATTCTTAACCAATGACTGTTGTACTTGTTTTCTTATACTTTCATCAATTCCTTTTCTACCACAAGTCTCAGTTTAAGAAATCTAACAAGATTGTGGTTAACAAGATGCTTATATCTGGGTGAACCCAATCAGTTCTCTCAGCCCTGATTTAGATCTAGATGAAGATACTCTGCTCAGCTCCACCTGCACCCACCTTGATGGCAGAGACACTGTGGCCAGGATCCAGCAATCAGTACCTCTGTCACATTTCCCTTTGGTGAAAAATGAGCTCTGAAGTATTTATTTTTTCAGAAATATTTTCCAAATCAGATCAGTTTGTGCTATGTGCTGCACTTTAAGTTATTAATCAAAGTCCTCAGAATTACTCTTGAAGATTCTAATAAGCTAGTGATAAATAACTTTCAAACCCTAATATGACTCAAAAATTCATTTTCACCATCTTATCTTTCTTTTGTACCATATTTGCCATAGTGAACATTCTTGAGAAGTTTGCCCAAGATCTACCCTGCTGAAAAAGTGAAATATCAGCCACAGAGAATATCTTAATCTGAGTTCTGTTCTTTTGTATGTTAAGCATCCTACAAGCCACAATACCTTGAACATTCCCATACCTTTATTCACTCATTCAACTGACCTAGATTCTGGGGAATCTCCAGGAAATAAAACACACAGAAACGCACACCCTGACGGAGCTTATGCTCTAAATACAAGGCTAGTATATTTTCCTCATCTTTCCTATACCTCTGTTTACCAAAAAGTACTGAATCTTCAACAAATTTAGTGTTTCCAGATAAAATATAGGATGTCCAATTAAATTTGAATATCAGATCAACAACAAATTTTTTTATTATAAGTATGTCACAAATATTGTGCTCCTTGGACATATTTATACTAAAAATTATTTTTGTTGATCTGAAATTCAAATTTAACTGGGCATCCTGTCTTTTTTTTTTTTTTTTTTTTCTTTTGCGGCACGCGGGCCCCTCACCGCTGCGGCCTCTCCCGTTGCAGAGCACAGGCTCCGGACGCACAGGCTCAGCGGCCATGGCTCACGGGCCCAGCCGCTCCGCGGCATGCGGGATCCTCCCGGACCAGGGCACGAACCCGCGTCCCCTGCATCGGCAGGCGGACTCCCAACCACTGCGCCACCAGGGAAGCCCCATCCTGTCTTTTTTTTATAGGCTAAGTCTTGCAGCCCCAAAGGGGTCACTGCTCTGCTTGCTGAGTGACTTTTGTGCACCTCTGTTTCTGGACCTACGTTTGCTCCTATATTAAATGAGGAAGCTGGTCCAAGGGACATTTAAGGTCCCTTTCAACTCCCAGATGTCAATTCTTCCCTAAGCAAACGATCTTGTCATCACATACATCTACTCCCTTTCCTCCGTTCATCAACTTTAAAACTGGCTGTCCATTCTCTGACATGACTGCAACAATCTCTTCTTTCCTCACTACCCCTTGGTAATAATCTTTATCGGACCCCCAGCTCCATGTTGGTTGACTTAACTAAGTATCAATGCCAAATGCCCTACATTTGAGTACCATTGTACATTTCACAAAGTATTTTCACATGCATTACTGCATTTTGATGAACCAATTTCTCTCCTACATCCCATCCAAAAAGTTTTGCTGAAGTTGTCTTTCATGCCACTGTGTAAATAATCTTTCTTGTCCACCTGGGCAAGCACTAGCAACCTTCTGAGAGACCTTCTCTCAATTAAAATAAGTCTGCTTTCATCTCTGAAGAGTTTTCCAGGGATGCTGCTGTATCAATGTTGCATCTTCAGCGCCTGTCCCAGGGTTGCTGCTGTATCAGTGCTGCATCTTCAGCGCCTGTCCCTGGGTGCTCGCTGCAGCTTCCTCCCTGCGCCTTCTGTCCACAGGAGCAACTGCTTGCCTTCTCCCATGACAGGCCCTGTTCTTTCACCTTCCAACTCCAGTCCCCTGAGGGGCCCACTGCAAGCCTGGACCACTGAGGCCCTGGCCACTCAGTGTTGTCCCTGCACCAGCAGCATCCCATTTCCTGTGAACTTGTTAGTAAATACACTCTTGGACTCTGCCTGAGAGTACTGAACCAGAATTTGCCTTTTTAAGTTCGAGAAGCACTGGATTAGAACACTTCTAGTCAGGTGCTAGTTTTCTGTATTTTCCCAGGAGATCTGAAGAGGATAATTTGATCTATATTTATTAGACTAACCCAAGAGCAATGGTTCCTAACCTTGTTTCTGCCAAGGTACACCCACAGGATGACACAAACTGCCATAAAGAAGAGAGGCTCACCTCTGCAGTGATTCTCATCCCGCCCACCCCACACTCCTTTTGCAAGTCACTCTTCAGCATCAGCTAGGACGCTGAATGACTGCAGTAGGGCTGGGGGGAGAAACACCCCCTCAATGTCTTGATAACTATAACACCGTTCCCTAAATACACGAGCAATAGGAGCAAATGAATTATGAACTTCCATCCTTTACTGGCTGTCTGAAATGACCAAATAAATGGACTCATTTTGAAAATGGAGAGAGTAATGCAATAATGAATTATTTCTGATACAGAGATGCTTAATGAATAATTTAAAAGCACTTTACAACTTCAAAGTCCTCAGAGCTATAACTAATAAAAACAATCCAGAGTTCCACTGGCATTTTTTTTTTTTTTTAACATTTGTGTTGTGCTCCACAGAGCTATTCTTGGGACTGATAAACATGTAACACCACTCCAAATACTTTTTCTGAAATAATCACAAGGTACAAAAAGACTGACAGAACCAACAAAGCAACTGCTTGTCTTGGTAAACAGGCATTTGGTTGTTATACCTTCTTCAGCTTCAAGGGACAAAGCCAAAACAAATGTAGAAAAACCGGGTGTTTGTCTGACTGTAATATTAGTCTTTGGGTAATAAGATACCAAAAGGCAGAAAAAGAATCCTTCTATATGCTGAATCCTCAAATAACTCAAGTTTGTGGAGTTGAAAGTTAAAATGTATTACATTTTTCCTTATAAGAGCAATATCAAAAAAGGAGTATCAGTGGCCCAAAGATATTTGAAGGCTAAAAATATCAAAACAATGATTAACAGACTTGTTTACATTCAAATATAGAAGTTTATCTGTTTTAGTACTACACTCCAGGGTTGAAACTCAAAGGAATATCCAATTGTTCAGAGAGATGAACAAGAAAATATTTCTTAAGGTCCAAATTCAGCATTATTATAATTAAATTCTACACAAGAGTTTACTATGAACCATTGTGAACTCATAGCTAAGCTGACCTGATAACCAGCTCATAGCCATACAGATCTCTTATCAAGTCTAAAGTTCATTACTATCAGGATAATTAAAGTGGTATCGTTAGAATGGGTAAAGAGATGACAAGGCCACTGCTGGGCCATAGAGAAAGTGGAATAGCTCTCAGCTTAGCTGCAATAACACTTTTTTTTTTTAAACCCTGGATTTATATCACTGAAGTGGCTGTGCAAATACTAGTCACCAATTCCAGTAAGTTATGAAATTCACTTGTAAAATATGTATTTAAATTCTTTAAGAGAAAATACAAAATTGTCCACGAATTGATATTTTAAAGTTAAGACACACCCTACTGAGCATGATGGCATATAGCCACACTGTTTCCACAGCAGGAATTGAATAAACCATGTTAGGAATGGAAAAGAAATTGGACTTCCAGGTTTTTAAAGTACAGCAGTTGTAGACTTCTGAAAGAAGAAAATTGTGAGCTTTGGTTTATCTTCTTACCATTTGACTCATTCTATCTTTTTTTAAAAAACTGCTTTCGCTCTGTTTCCTTAGGGCCATATGATTCTTGCTTTTGTATGTGGATAATCTGCGTTGGTTAACTGTGTTAGAGAATGATGCTACTGAGATCACAACCAGAGTTATGAAATCCTTATAGGCCAGGGAGCTTTACTCTATTTCATTGACTACACCTCTAACTTGGGTGACAATACAATTTATCATCCAACTAGGGATATTTGGAGAGCGCAAGGAACTATGATTAATAGATACATGGGCAAAACTTAAAAAGAAACTACTAAAAGAAAACATAAGAGTAAATCTTCATGATTTTGAAGTTGGTCACCTACCTCTAATCTCACCAGAGCATCTAACCAACTCACTTTCCAGGAAAGGACTGGTGAAAAGGTTTGATCAGTTTTACACTTACACTGACACTGTTTGAAAACACAAGTCAAAAAATATGTCCTAATAAAGTGGTTAGGAAGAATTTTCAGATAGGAAGAAAAAAATTGACTCATTTAGGGATATTCTTATGCACAGTTGTCTCTGAACTACTTTTCAGTAAGCCTGAATTGGCAGCACTGTACCATCTAACAGATTAAGCACGTGTTTAGGGCACCCACAAAGCCAGGGCCCTCCTTCCAAATAAGTTCACCTACAATGAAACTTTCAAGAACTTTGCATTAAAAAACTATAGAAAGAAGCTGTTTTCATCTCAGTATACAAATTGTGCATATAATTCCCAAAATCCAATCAAACTCAACATCCACATACTGGGCTTTGAAAGTGTAGTATGACTTTTATTAGGAATTATAATTTTCTCAGTGCTGGGACAATCTACAGGTCCTAATCCAGCCCTGCAAAGAAGGAAATGTGGACAGCAATAGTCAAAGAACAACATCCAGTTCCAACTGGTCTACATACAGATGCCCAAGAGGCACATGAAAAGATGCTCAACGTTACTAATTATTAGAGAAATGCAAATCAGAACTACAATGAGATATCACCTCACAACAGTCAGAATGGCCATCATCAAAAAGTCTACAAATAATAAATGCTGGAGAGGGTGTGGAGAAAAGGGAACCATGCTACAGTCTTGGTGGGAATGTAAACTGGTACAGCCACTATGGAGAACAGTATGGAGGTTCCTTAAAAAACTAAGAATAAAGCTACCGTATGACCTAGCAATTCCACTCCTGGACATATGTCTGGAGAAAAACATGGTTTGAAAGGATACGTGCTCCCCAATTTTCATTGCAGCACTATTTACAATAGCCAACACATGGAAGTAACCTAAATGTCCATCAACAGATGAATGGATAAAGAAGATATGGACATATATACAATGGAATATTACTCAGCCACTAAAAAGAATGAAATAATACCATTTACAGCAACATGGACGGACCTGGAGATTATCATACTAAGTGAAGTAAGTCAGACAGAGAAAGACAAATATCATATGATATCGCTTATATGCACAATCTAAAAAAAATTATACAAATGAACTTATTTACAAAACAGAAACAGACTCACAGACTTAGAGAATGAACTTATGGTTACTGGCGGTGGGGGGGGTGGAGATGTGGAGGGAGGGATAGACAGGGAGTTTGGGATTCACACGTACACACTGCTATATTTAAAATAGATAACCAACAAGGACCTACAGTATAGCACAGGGAACTCTGATCAATACTCTGTAATAACCTAAATGGGAAAGAATTTGAAAAAGAATAGATACATGTATATGTATAACTGAATCACTTTGCTGTACACCTGAAACTAATACAACATTGTTAATCAACTATACTCCAATATAAAATAAAAATTTAAAAAAAAAAAGAACAACAGTCAAGCTTAGCACAGACACAGACAAGAAGGCCACAGCAAGGACCAGTGGGAACCAAAGACCAAAGGAGCATTCCCATCCCCCACTGTTCCAGTCAGTGTAAGAACCTGGTACCGTCAAATGACCTTGGGGGTAGGGGAGTGCCCAATTAACTGAGGTTAAACGTGCTACCATCTTGGAATGAGATTTAATTTTGCTTACAAAAACAAATGTGTATGCCATTTTTTTGCACAACTGGTTTTGTGGGGTGAAAGTCATGTTCACCTCACTACCTATGTCCATCTAACAATGGTTGTGAGTTAAGCTATTGGCTTCTCTACAGTTCAACTGGAGTTTACAATGTAAGATCCCTACCAGTGCTATGGTCTTAAGGTGATGCTAATCACAAGAATCTATGCGCTCTTTTCCTTTTTCAGTAAGTTGAAACAATATTTGTAAGTGTATGAATTGTACAGCTGAATTCTATAAGAAATGGAATCATTAAAAAGAACTTGCTAACTAGATAACTATTTATATATATGAAGAGTTTTCTGTCAATATTTCAATAAAGAAACATAGTTATCAGGATATACAGCTATTTTTTAATGAATCGCAGCTAAGGCAATAGGTATGGTAAAAATTAAAGTATTTAGGTCACAAAGGTTTTAAGCTGGGTTTTAAAATAACCATCGTATATATTGAAGATTCTGGAAGGTAATTATTATTTATCTAACTTTGGCATCTCACAAAAGCAATTCACCATCTGGGAGGATAGGATAACTTAGAGTAACACATAAATTCCAGAATTATTTATTCAAATCAAATATCCATTTTTAGATCAAGGGCAACTACTTCTTCATAAAATAATAGTGTAATATATTACCTAGAAATGAATGTTACATATTTATAACTCTGGCTGGTAAATCCCAGTCATACCATTATTATGCCATTAAACTGGAAATATAGAGAGTTGAAAAGAGGAGTGATCATAATAAAAGCACTTTATTCTGCACATAATACCTGAAATTCAATCTAATACAACTTCCAAATACCAGAAGTTTAATGTTTATGGTCTTTATTGAATAATCTTCTCTTTCTTTGACTGAAGTCAATAAAAAGTCATCTCTAAACTTTTCAGTGAAGCTAGAAACCATTCCACTAAACTACAAGGTCATCAAGATAAGAATAAAATCAAGAGATCATCCTTATGATCTCTGCAGCTAATGTTTTAATATTTTTCTTCTCCACCTCAAAACCAGTTTATTTAAATGTTTTACCATATTGAAATTGATGTTTTCTTAATGTATTTTTACTTGCATATTCGTATTTGTTTTATTAGAGTTGCTTTAAGGAAAATAATGTTATCATAACATTATAGATATGCTGGAAAGCCCTTTCGTTTTGGAAAAGATAATTCTAAAAACTTTTAATTGTGGTAAAAATACATAAAAGTTACCATTTTAGCCATTTTTAAATGTATAGTTCAGTGGCATTGAGTACATTCACACTGTTATACAACCATCAGTACCGTCCATCTCCAGAACATTTTGTCTTCCCAAACTGAAACTCAGTATCCAGTAAACTCTTATTTCCCCCACCCCTCCATGGAGGAGACAATCTTAAATAACATGTTTTTCAAAAACACACATTTGTAAGTTGGGATTACACTCTTAAGCAGAAACCCTTAATTAAAAAGCTCTAGATTCTGTTTCACGCTTTAGAAACAATGACTGAACACTGTCCTCTGTTGGAATATTGCTGGCATTAGTGACACATGCCATTGCAGACACATTTGTTGATGTAATAGAAGATTCATATATTCTGGATTTAGGCTATGCAACTATTTAAAAATATCAATGGAAATACTACAAGCGTTACAGAATAATAAGTTCTCACATGATTTAGTAATTCCTGCTTTTAACAAAAGATTCAGAATACATATGGGAAACATGGATATCAAATAGTATGTTACATTTGTATACCCACATGACAACCGTGAGGTTACTATATTCATTCACCCTAGCTTTTTCATCTTTACTCTCAGATGCAAACTGCCACATCAATATGCCATGTGCCACGGACCCCCTGCCCCCATGCAAATTCTGCTTTTTTCCAGTGTGAGCTCTTGATTTCAGATTATATATCTGTGCCTACAAAATCCAGAAACCCTCAGTGATGATAACGGTAGATAGCAGAGCATGATAGCAAAGTAAGACAATCAATTTTTGTGGGATGCCGAATAAATTCAGTTTGAAGGATGGTGGGACTGGGAAAGCAGACAGTGTGGCCCAGTTTTCATGGTGATCGTGAATGCTCCTCTTGGCATCATCTGATACTGCATCATGTTTACCTCATTTTTCAGAACCAACTAAAAATGATTTCAACATTGGCCAACTTCTTCCCTTTTGATTGTTATTAATATTGATACAAGATCTTATGGCTCAAACACTAAAAATCTTACATGCAGTTTAGAAATCCTCCCCACCTGGCTGTTGGCAGGAATTTTACTCACTCACTGATGAAAATAAAACAGTACACAAGAATAGCCAGGGTAAAGATTCCCCTGGAATTATTTTCTTTCCTCGTTCTAATGTAGTCTCTTAATATGCAATTTACCAATATATGTCAACTCAAGAATTCCATTATATGCTTAGATAATAATAACAGCCAACATTTTTTAAGAGTTTATAATAAGCTAGGAACTGTCCTAAGAGTTTTACATTAAACTGTTCATTTAATCCTCACAGCAACTTTATCAGGTAGCAACAATTATTATCCCCATTTGATACACTTTGCAAAGAAAGTAAAAGAGAGCTTAAGAAACTTAGCCAAAGCACCCAGACCTTACGCAAGGTCACTAGAGATGCCAGATCATGTTCTTAACCATCAATTTTAGATGTCAATATCATTTTTCCACATGGAACTCATTTTCATTTTCTAGTTCTACCTGTTCATAAAAAGATTTTAGAGAGGTAAATGGCAGTACATTAGTGTTTATCTCAAAGCTCTGGCATTTGTTAGACATGCCTGAGATTTCTGCCATCTCAGGGCACTGGGCTTTGCTGGGCACCTTGGACATTTCAATTCAGTAACTGGCATCTTAATTTTTTAGTGTACATTTTATAAGCAATTCACTGCTGAATTTTATAAAAGGGTCACTTAACTTGTATAGTTGGTAGTCACGGTCCTACCTAAATGACTTCTCAAGGTTGAAAGTCAAAATTGGAGAATACCCTGGAAACATACAAGGTAGGCATTCTATCACCTAGAAAATGGGTGCATTTTTTGCTCTTCCACGTATCACTATAAAAGTATCTCGTGGAAAGGAACAGACACGGCTCCAAATAAATATGGAGTTTTTCATCATCAGCCTCCCAGAGATGAATTCTCTGTTCATAAATGAGAGCAGAAAGGATCAAATTCCAGGGTGTCTAACAGTCTCAAAGAGACCAGTCTGCTGTTTTAAGAGACTTTTTACATTTTCATTAAAAAAAAGTGACACTCCCTGTATTAAGATAATTTTTGTCATTAATCCTTAAATATATCATATTCACATTATTTAAAAATTTATGCTAGTGCAAATCTATTGATATTACTCTATATTTTAAGATTTATAACACTATGTGACTTTTGAATAATTTAATCAAAATGGAAAATAATTGGTTTATTGTAAGTACTTTATTTCCATTTATAGCTATTAACATGGCACTTAGAAAATCTGTGGGTAAAAGGCAGGCTTGCTTTATTTATTAACTCATTTAGAGTCATCTGGACTCATTTACTGAAGAGTGATCCAGGTGCTAAGCAAATGCACTTGCAAAATTCAGGGGAATTTTATTACTGGAGCACCATGGTCCAAGGAATTTTATGACCAATATTAAAACTGAATTTGGGTGTTGTATGTTATATGCTTATTAAATAATGAGACTGGTTCCTCTATGACACACATACACAAACGAGTCTCCCTAATTTATAGTGACACCATGTAAACAAACACAAAAATGCTCACATAGAAAGAACTCTCTCTGAGACAATTTCAATTAAATATAGCTGAGTTAAGTGTGAGTCTGAAATTAGGCCAATGGGGCAAAATTAAGTATTCGCTGGGTAAACAGAATTTTTATTGTTTTTATGTTTTAAAAGATTGAAAACCTTGGTGTTATCGTGATTTTGCTCCTTCTCTCACATCCCATATCTTGGCCATGAGCAAACCATGTTCAGGAGAAATACACAATTCAATTATTTACTGTCACTCTCACTGCCACCATCCTGTCCAAACAATAATTTCTTGTCTGAATTATTGCAGTAGCCACCTAACTGTTCACCCTCAGCCTGTTTTCAACACAGTAGCCAGGAAGATTCTGTTAAGACAAATCATATGAGCGCACCCCCCTTCTCCCCACCCCATGGCTTCTCTTTTCATTCAGGGAAAATTCCAAAGTTCGGACAATGCCATGGCCATCTGGTTTGCTATCCCCACTCTGACCTCATCTATTCTCCCTCTAGTTCTTCCTGACAGGAACCACTGGCCTCCTTGCTCCTCCTCAAACATGTCTGGTATGTTTCTGCCTCAGGGCCTTTGCACTTGATCTTTCCTCAGCATAGAATGCTCTTCCCCTAGAAACAGCATGACTAACTCCCTCCCTTCTTAAGACAGGTTTTCCCTCCCACCTAACTAAGATATCAACACCCATCCCCACCCTCCACAATATACACACACTTCAAAAACCCCTTCCCTACTTTATTTTTCTTATTGGCACTTATCACTCTCTAACACAGCATATATGTGACTTATTTACCTTATGTATTGTCTATCTCCTCATTAGAATGTAAAGTCCAGGAGGTTTTGTTCACTACTTCCCAGCACCTATAAGGGTAACTGGCATATAGTAGGTGCTCAATCAGCTTTTGTAAAATGGAATGAATGGACGAATGAATGAATTCAACATCAGTAGAAAATACAAACTGTGACCAAGAAAAGAGTATACTCATGAAAATACTTACCATGAAAAGGAATGAGAAATAAGAAAGGAAATACACAAGCATGTGTGCTAGTCATTTAGCCTTTCAGGCAAACAGACAAGTATTGAGTGCCTACATTAACTCTTCTCGGAAGATAAAGCACACAGTGCCTCAAGGAGTTTATGGAACAGCTGGGAAGATGAACAAGTCAATACACATTGATAATACACTGTAATGGAAGCATTTTGGGACACCCAGGCAGGGCTGTATTGAGAAATCAGGATGGAGGGGAAGCAGGCCTAAACCAGATTACAAATGACCTCTCTTGTCATGCTAAGCATTTAGATTTAATCCTGAAGGTCACAGGCTGGAGGGCCACACAAGAATTTCGAGCACAAAATTATGACATGATCCGATTTTTGTTTTATGAAAGCCATTCATGTAAGGGTGTTCCTTATATTGTTACACATAGTAACAAATAAATGGAAACCCTATACACAATATGGAATTGGATAATAAATCATGTAAATCCATAAAACAGAATACTAAGTCTGCACTAAAAAATGATTTAGATAGGAATTTATTGATAGAAAGAGTTCCATGATATATTGTTAGAAAATAATATATTTTAAGAGAACGCATATTATATGGTCTCACTAAACTAAAAAAAAAAGTATGTAGAGAAAGTCTGTGAAGAGATAGCAAAATGTTAATTGTAGTAATATCTAGGCTGTAGGATTTGAGATAATTTTACATGCTTTATTATGCCTTCTATGTTATCTGAACTAATGTTACAGTGAGCATATATGGCTTTTTCATAAGAAAAAAATAGCTTTTTAAAAAAATTTTGGAGGGTGAAAAAGGAAACAACTCTGGGGGACCAGACTGGAGGAGAGAGCCTACTAGACTGGATGGCAGCATATCCAGGGGGGACGTGAGGCTGGAATGGAGAGAAATGCAGAAGGTAGAATGCAGGTGGCTGCCAGGTTCTGGCTTGAGCAGCCGTGCGCTTGGTAGAGTCATTGACTAATGAGTAGATGCCAGAGACCAAAGGTACTCTGAGGAAGCCTGAAATTTCTTATCCACCAAGGCCTGTGGTTGATTTGTGACAGTTGGTTGGAATACTGGGCATTAACTAATACCATGGACTGCTTGCTCACCTGGCTGGGATACCCACATGGCGTCATCACTCCAGGCATTACTGAATACAGTATTTTCAGAGAAGCTTCCCATTCCTCTCTGCCTACCAGATGACACCTGATGCCAATTCTTTAAAATCCTTATGGCCACTTAAACCTTGCTCACCCTCCAAAGGTAAGACCTCCTGCCACCTCTTCATTCCTTCACTCTCATCCATGTACTACTGTATTCCCCTTTTCTCTGACCTAAACCTATAGAGTTTATTTATCTTGCTCTACAATTGTTCCATCAATGTATTTTTCATTCCAGAATTCCCATTCTATGGTTAAAAAAGGAAAGAAGGAAGGAAGGAAGGAAGGGAGGGAGGGAGGAAGGAAGGGAGGGAGGGAAGGGGGGGGGAATCTCCCTCCTAACCCTCAATTTTTGTCCTAAAGGCTTCTTCCAGCTTTTGTCCCCAGATGAAATTTAGCTTTCTTCTGAAGACATCGTTCCCCAGAACACTCTCAGGGGTGCTTATCCTCTCAGGGTTGGGAATGGGTCACCATCCTCCTTGCTTCTCAATTCTACTTTCAGACTATTACTTCCTACTCTTTCTTCAAAGTTCATATGCTCCTCATATGGAATACTACACGGCAAATAATAACTGCTGTTACAGGTACCAAACGTGGTTACACCTCAGAGATAAAATACTGATTGATAAAAACAATTTGCAGAAGTAAAATATAATACTGTCTTAATGCCTCCCAAAGGCCTCACCTCCAAATACTATCACATCATGAATTAAGGGCTTCAACATACGAATTTTGAGGGGACACATTCAGTCCATAACATTCCACCCTGGACCCCTGAAATACATGTCCTTCTTGCATGCAGAATACAGTCATTCCACTCCAATAGAACCAGAAGTCTTAACTAGTTCCAGCATCTACACTAAAGTCTAAAGCCTCATCTAAATATCATCTAAATCAGGTATGGGTGAGACTGGAGGGATGATCCACCCCCACGGCAAATTTCCACTCCAGCTGTGAACCTGTGGAACCAGACAAGTAATGTGCTTCCGAAATGCAATGATGGGACAGGCATACGATAGACATTCCCATTCCAAGAGGGAGAAAGAAGTGGTGATGGGTCCCAAGTAAGTCCAAAACCTAGCAAGGTAAATACCATAAGATCTTAAGGCTCAAGAATAATCCTCTTTGGTTTGATGCTCTGCCTTTCGGACTTACTGGGGCAGCAGTTCTGCTTTCAGGACCCACTGTGTTGGGAGGTACACTGCACCCATGGCTCCCCATGGCTCTGGCTGGTGGGGACTGTGCTCCCTGGAGGCTCTGCCGAGTGGCCCCTGACTGGCCTGCTGTAACCTTGGTGATGGCTTCCCCTTTGAAACTGAGGAGGGAGCCCTGATGATCTCTGAATTGCCTTTGGGGTCATTTTTCCCTTGTCTTGAAGAGCAGTGCATGTTCACAGCCGAAGAGCTCTATGGTTTGGTCCTATAGGAGCTAAGAAGTTTGACAGCCTTCATTATACTCATCCTGCTTTCTCTGCCCCTTTTAGTTCAAACTGGCAGTGTCTTTGCTGTTATAATTGATTTTCTATTCCTGGAGTTGCTGTTGAAATGACTGATTAGGCCCACATTTCACACCCATACTCATCTCCTTATTAAAGGGTCACTCAGCCACATCCTTGGTGATCTATTCCAAACACACTTTCTCATTTTTTGCAATATGGACAAGTTGAGAATCTTCCAAATATTTAAGTTCTGATTCCTTTTTGCTTAACAGTTTCTTCTTCAATACATTTCTCTCTTCCCCCAGCAGTCAGGGGGAATCAACCCACTCCTTCAACACTTTTCTTAGAAATCTCCTCAGCTAAATTTCCGATTGCATCACTTTCAAGTTCTCTGTCCACAAAATACTAGAATACTAACACAACTCAGACAAGTTCTTTGCCACTGTATAACAAGTATCACCTTTTCTCTGTTGTCCAATAACATATTCCTGATTTCCATCTGAGACTTCACTGAAGTCAGACTTTATCATCGACTTTTCTACCAACATTCTGTTCATGGTTATTTATGTATTTTCTAAGAAGATGTCTCCAGCTCTCCTTTCTTTCTGAGCTCTTACCAGAATCGCCTTTTGCAGTCCCTTCACAGCAACCTCTGCTTTTCCTAACATGCACCTGCAAACTCTTCCAGCCTCTATCCATTACCCAGTTTCAAAGCTGTTTCCACATTTTTTGGTATTTGTTACAGCAGCACCTCACTTCCTGGTGTCTCAGACAGATCAGGCTGACTATACATAATACCAAAGAGTGAGAGGCTTAGACAACAGACATTTATTTCTCACAATTCTGGAGGCTGGGAAGCTCAAGATCAAGGTGCTGGCAGATTCAGTTCTTGGTGACTGTCCTCTTCCTGGCTTGCAGTTGGCTGTCATCTTGCTGTGTGCATGACCTCTTCTTTGCGTGTGCATTGAGAGAGAACTCTGATCTCTCTTAGTCTTCTTAAAAGGATACTAATTCCATCATAGGGGCTCCACCCTCATGATCTCATATAAACATAAATACCTTCCCAAAGGCCCCACCTTCTACTGCCATCACATTATGGGTTAGAGCTTCAGCATAAATTTGGGGTGGGAGGTGGAAGGGACAAAAATCTTCAATCCATAACGAATACCATTTATAAAATTTGACAACATGCAAAACAATACTATATGTTTTTATGGTTGCGTGAATAGATGGAGATACATACATATTTCAAGGATAAAAATATACATAAAAATAATAAACAACAAATTCAAGATCATGTTTGCCTCTAGGGAGAGGTCTTACAAAAGGTGTCACCTGTAATGTATTTCTTGAATATATGAAGCAACATGGTGAATATTAATATACAAAAAAGCTGTGTGGTAGGTACATGGGAGGCTTGTTATATTATTCTATATTATTTTAAACATTTAAAATATTTCATGAAAAATATGCTAATGGTGCTAGGAGATACACATATCAAACGACTTAGTGAATGTTCATGTTTTTCAAGGCTCTCCCCCATGGCTCCTTATTTTTTTACTCTACATCCTCTCCCTAGGAGATCCTGACCCAGAGTTTAATTTATGATCTATGTGCTAATGACTCACATTTATATCTCCAGTCCAGATCTCTTCTCTGAGCTCTAGACCCACTGCGAAGTGACTTCTCCACTTGGAAGTTTCAAAAGCACTTTAGCTTCAAAGTGCCAAAACAAAACTCACGATCTTTTTCTCCAACCTGATACTCCTCCAATGTCTTTATAGTGATTAGCTATACATATATATATATATATATATATATATATATATATATACAGTGATTAGACATATATATATTTTTTCTTTTTTTAATCTAGGCCCTCACTACTCGAAGTGAGATTTCTGAACAAGAAGCACCAGCATCACTGGGAGTTTATTCGAAATGTACTCTCAGGCCCCACCCCAGACATAATGAGTCAGAGGTTGCATTTTAATAAGACCCCCCCAGGTGTTTTATATAAACATTAACATTTGAGAAACATCATATTCCTAATGGTCTCCCTATAAACTCTTCTTGCCCTCCTTCTAATCCATTGCATTTTCAGAAGTGGGAAACAGAATGACCGGGTTGGAAGAAACGGAAGTAGTTCCTTAACCATATCTACCTCTTCAACATCATTTCTAATTCCTGTCCCTTTTTCTCTTGGCTCCAGACACAATGGGCTCCTTTTAGTTCTTCAAATGCATCACCACACTCTCTGCCTTTGCTTGAAATGCTCATTTCCTTCTTCAACCAGTTAACTCCTATTTAATCTTCAAATTCAACTAACTTCTTCTCCGATCACCATAACTGCCCCCCCAACTCCGACCCCCAGTTAGAACTATTCTCCCTGTTATTTATTCTCATTTTTCCTTGTTTCCTCCACAGTGAAATGTACATATTTATGTGATTATCTAATTAATATTGATTTTTACCCATTTCACTGTAAGCTCTATGAGGGCACGGTCCAAATTTGTTTTACTTACCATGTAATTCAGGGCCTAACACACAGAGCTTGACATAGAATTACTGTCTGACTGAATAAATTAATATTATAAAAGGAATGCCTCCACTTGGGTGAGAGATGGGACTAGATGACCTCTAAGGGTTACTAAAAGGCTGAGCTGTGTGTCTCTGTTTCTTAATTGATTCATAGTTTTTTACTTTGGCCCACTCACAGTATAAGAATCCTTTAAAATTCTAGTCCCTCCTACCTGCCTTAGGTAAGGTTAGGACATATTAATTTTCTTGACAATCTAGCCTCCAAAACAGGCATCATAAAATAACACACCTTGATAAATATTTGTCATGCCAGGAAAGGTTTTAAGCAACAGGAATAGAGTGATAAACACATAAATATGGAAAGTCAAGTGAAATGGCAAGTCAGTTTACTTTGTCCTGCATGGAGCCATGGCAGTCAAACAAACCTGCTGAAGATTCAACTTAGAAAGTCTAAGGCAAAGAAGGAGGGGGTGGAGGGGCCAGGGAGAAAGTGAGGGGCTGAGTAACAATAATAATAATAACAGTGATCATAATTAACATTTATTAAGCACATGTGCAAATGTGTGTTACTTGGGTAACATTATCTCAGTTAATTCCCTGACAACTTCATGAAGTAACCACTATTTTACATTTTGCATATTAGCTACATATAAAAAGTATTCCAATTTTATATATAAGGAAACTGAGGTAAAGGGCCTTTATATGACTTAAGGATATCCAATAAGTAGATGGTGGATCTGGGATTTGAACCCAGCAGTCTATTTTATTCTCAACCGCACGATAATGCCTCTTTAACAAAGGAGGAAGTTAGGTAGAGAAGATTTAGGGTAAGCATTGTGGTATGCAACAAGGCAAGGCTGTGAGGGTCAAAATCTGTGGCTATTAAAGGGTTAGGGCAACAGCCAGGAGTATTACCCCTAGGACTATTGAAGTGTAGAACAACATTCATGGTCCCCACAAACCTTAAAGCTTTTTGCACTTAGAAAAAACAGAGCTATGAATGTAGAAACAATTGCTGGCAGTTCTCATCTCCATCACCTGTTACAACGCTCCTACTTACCCTACTGCCCCAAACCATGCACACCCAAGTTATCAGTTATCACCGCTGATGTAATTAACACGTACACATATGCAAACCATTGAGACAAATAACCTCACTCAGAAGAATAAGGATCACTTTGACGTGATAACACCTCACGCCAACTCCTTGCACTTCTTGTGAATCAACAGATCCCCTCCATCAGCTTGGCCATGTCCCACCACTGTGGCTGAAAATTTCCAAATTCATATGTCACTTCTAACCACTGATAATCCCAGAATCCCTACTCCCCCTCTGACGCCCAGCTCTATTTTTCCAGGTTTACTCTTCTTTAGTCTAATTATTTAATTCTAAGATGTCATATACAGAGTAAACAACCACAAACCTATAGATTTCTTCTCAATCATAAGATTTAGAAGACTGTTCGTGTGAGGACTGTAGATGGCTTTAGAGAGAGGGAATTTCTAAGAACACATTAGGACCAAAATCACATTTATAGCTGGTTCCTTGAGTTAAGAATGCACACTAATGTATTCCCTGCACCTAGGGAATACATTTCTAAAACAATTTAGTTCAGAGTCTATTAGTTACACATCATAAAAGCTAGAACACAGAAACAAGATCTCTTTGTCCTGCATGATAAAATACAAAATTGATGTTGATATATATAAAATTCCCTTTTAATTTATGATGGGCAAATAATAAGTTAATTATTATTGTTTTGCTTTTGTCTTGCCTTTACTCAAAATGTTGGAGTGATATGCACATTTAGGTAATTTGTGCCCATTTTTTATCTGCTTTTCAATATTGTTGAATTTTGTGCTCTAGGCTATATGATGAAATGCAAGGCCTAAGAACCAATGCAGAAATTTTGTCTAACACCCCACTCCATCAATCCTAATAGACACATGACTTTGCTAAAAGTTCAGTGAATGCACACTTATCTTCTTGCTTTTCAGGGGTTATATTTGGAGGGATAAGTCACTATTTTATCACTACAGAATTAATCTAAAGAACTGTACCAGTCAATGTTCTAGTGACAACATACCGACAGAGAAGGTTTAGGTTTGAGGACAGGCATTCTGAAAGTATCATTTTGGCTTGAATAATGGTCTTAATAATTGAGTAAGTCATATTTTCCCATTTGAAAAAATCTCAGTTATGAAGAAATATATCTTCAATAAATCTCACATGCTTATAAAACTACATGTAATCCTTGATCTTTTTTCCATTTTATGTCATAATATAGTTCTATTGCAAAGTAATCTAGACAGTCTCAATATTTTGTTGAGAAAATAGGAGCATTAAAAATCCTGGAGTTAGATTATATTCAACATATTGCCAGGCTTCCCTGGTGGTGCAGTGGTTGAGAATCCGCCTGCCAATGCAGGGGACACAGGTTCGAGCCCTGGTCTGGGAAGATCCCACATACCGCGGAGCAACTAAGCCCGTGCACCACAACTACCGAAGCCCATGTGCCTAGAGCCCGTGCTCCGCAGCAAGAGAAGCCACCGCAATGAGAAGCCCACGCATGGCAACAAGAGTAGCCCCTGCTCGCTGTAACTAGAGATAGCCGGTGCACAACAACGAAGACCCAATGCAGCCAAAAATAAATAAATAACATAAATAAATTTATAAAATAAATAAATAAATAAAACTTTTAAAAGAATACTGCCTACAAATTATGTATCTGATTTACATAAAAAATGTACAGCAAACTATATATTCCAAAGATGCCTTTACCTCCTCTTCCACATGCTCTTCTAGGAACTTCCCATTCCCTCCTCAAAAGCTACAGTCTAATTCCTTTCCTTTTGATTCTGGGTGAGTTTGTGACTTGCTTTTAACCAACAGAATGTAGCTGAAGTGACAATGAATTTCTTTCCAAGGCTAGGTCACAAAAGGTGATGCAGCTGAGATAGAAACTAAACCACTTATACTTGCACCCTAAACCACTAAACAGCGAGATTCCCCTAAGGCTGCCATGCAGTGAGGCAGCCCAACTAGCCCTTGTGGAGAGACCGTGTAGAGAAGCGCTGAGACTACACTGACAGACACAGAGAGATGCTCAGCCCGTATCCAGTTGCTCCAGCTCCAGCTGCTGCCTAACTGCAACCACATGAGATTCCATGAGGCCAAAGTGCCCAGCTGAGCTTTTCCCAAATTACTGACCCATAAAAACGCTGAGATAGAACTAAAATGACTAGGAACTAAAATGACTATTGTATATTAAGCTACTAAGTTGCTATGCAGCCATAGTAATAGGTCCAAACTGTTTAAAATTTTAGGCTCTCAAAATTAATATTAAAAAAATAGACTAAAAGAAGGAATGTTCATATAAAATAAGAAAAGATTATTTCCAAGTGACCTTTCACCTATTTCCTCAAAGCAAGAAAGTTTCCATTTTTGTCTTCCATGAAAGTGAATGGAGTTAAAGAAATATTTACAAAGTTTAAAACTTTGATGGAATAATTACCAATTTTCTTGAGATTTCTTTAAATATTATCCATTGCCTAAGAACAACACTTCTATCTTGTTCTGCCAAGATAAAGAAATAGATAGATTAGATGGATGGGGTTGGGGTGGGTGTTGAGAGAGAGAAAGAGAGACAGAGAGGGAGAATGGATAGGGAAATGGCGTAATTGACATAAATTTGAAAGGAATTATGTTATCTACCGTGACATGAAAAGGTTGTCTGCTTCAACTTTTACTGAGTCATTTCCTAACTCTCATTATCTTACAAAAATAATTATGAGAGTTAGGAAAGGGAAGAGCATGGGACATCATATCTGTTGTGTTTTTTAATGCTGCATAATTTCAAATCACACCCTCTGTGGGGGAGTATTATAGCTATGGTCGGCATCCAAGTTTTATGGAGACAGAAACTTGCACAAAGTTGGAGATTCTCTTTAAGAAAAGGAATATAAAATTACAAATACTAAATTAACTATGCAAATAAGTATTTAGACTGTGAAAAGAAATTACAACAAAAAAACCAAATTTTGAAAAGATGACAAATTTTACCAATATCCAAGAGAAATGTATTTATATTAATTAACCACCTGACCCACATTTGTAATACTTCTAAACTACATTTTTGGGCTGTATTTATTCACTGATTACATCATATGACAATGATTATAAAGTATTTTCTACAGATGAAAATATGTCTTTCCGCTAGCACGATTGAGTTTTTTATAATTAATAGTTTATAAGTTGTATAATACGTTTAAAATCACATAGACTGCATTATTGAATATATACATATGTGTGTAATATATACATATATAGTGAGAACCAAATCCTCCATTTAAAATTCTGCACTACAGATGACTAAAAGACTTTTCTACCAACCACCTTCTGGCTTTATACATTTAAAACTTTCTCTTCCATTTTACATATAATTTGTTGCTATAAGATATATTCATAGTGTAATATTGCTCCACCAAGTGATTTGGCCCAGTATGCAATATGAATATTCCTAGAAGTCATTGCTACACCAGGATAACTAATTTATTTAATTTATTTAAATTAATAATGCAAGGAAGTGACTAAGAACCACATAAATATATCTCCCTAAACTGAAACTAAAGTATTCCCAACTCAATTTCCCCTTCCCTACATCCCAAACATGCTGTGGCCACTCCAGTGCCATATGTCATAAGGAAAAATGTGATGGAGGGGAAGTTGGAGATGAAGGAGACAGTGCTCTTAACTGACTGTGGTTAAAATATCCACAAAATATATGCTCACATGACCATATTGAAAGGCTGTCCCAGAGTTTTGGAAGGGGCCCATGCACATAAAAGGCTCTGAAGCTGAGGTTTCACTGGGTTCATAGTAAATCTACCTTACCTATGACTCTATATATTTTTCCACCCCCACTGGAGTGTTTTAAGATCACTTAGGGAAGTTCCCCATTCCAGGTCAAGTCACAGGGGATGTCATTCATGCCTGTCTATCCCCACAGAGAGGGAGATCTAATCCAGGTTGGCTACTCAGATTTTTATGTAACCCACGAAAGGCCAGTGGAACTCAGGAAATATCATGTAACCCAAGAAAGGCCAGTAAGAATTTCCTAGGATTGATATATGGTTGTTTAGGGAGAGAAATCTTCTTTCTACTGAGGATGCTAAACAGAAAAGGGGTGTGGGCCAAAGACCCTGTTTGAGAATAAAGCCAGCATTTAAAAGCATTACTGGGAGATGGAGGCTAACAACAGTATTTGAGCCTCCTGAGCCAGCTGTGCACCCTGCCTAACTCCTCTCTGTTGTTAGACAATAAATTCCCTTCTTATTTTAACTGAGTTGAATCCCTAGCACTTACAACCCAAACAGACTTGAGTGATACATCCTTTCCTTTGCTACATTAGAGTGTTTTGCTTCAGTTTTTATGTAGCAACTATACAAAATATAAATTTTAATAACAAATAAATTCATAAACATCTCCATCATTTTGAGAATTTCTCAGATCTGACAACATAATCAATATGAAAATACCATGTACACAGGAAAGGGAGAAAAGTTAAACACACAAACAAAAACTAGTAATTGTGTTAAACTAATAAGTTTTTAAAAAGACAAAACAAAGGATAATTTATGCTAAAATAGGTCTGGTAGACTTAAAATACAAACATTATTAACTCCAAGTCACTTTTATAGGGTATTTGTATTATCTAATCCAACAAAAAGTGACATGAAAATATCATCATTTTTAAATGCATAATACCAGTATCAGAGCAAAGATCAAAAAAATATAGTTGGAGGCCCCCAAATAGAATCGATCATATAAAGATAGAGGAGGCATTTAAGATCAATGAGAAAACCAAAGATTACTTGAACAATGGTGCTGAGGTGATTAAGTAAGGGGAAAAAGAGAAACCAAACTCATAGCTAAAGTAAAATTAAATTCCCTGTGACTTAAATGTAAAAAGTAGCGACTAGAAGAAAATATATGGAAATATTTATGTGGTCATGGAGTGGTAAAATGTAACACCAGATACAGAATTCCATAAATGAAAAAATGGAATTCAATTTCTTATATCTCATATGAAATTGAAACATCAAAACATATATTAAAATAAAAATATATGACAGAAATATAAAATCACAATGCGGATGACAAGCTGCAAGATTATATTTTAAATACGTCTGACAGAATAAAGGTAATATATAAAGAATTCTTGCAAATCAATAAGGAAAAGAAAAGTAAGTCCTCTAGTACAGATGTAGATAAAGGGGCTGAGATCTACCCCCTCTAATACTGGAGAAGACACATGATATGCATCAGAATGTTGACAACAGCTAGATCTGAATAGAATTACAGGAAATTTTTATTTACTATTTTGTGTTTTTCAAGACTGAGCATGTGTTCTTTCTGTAATTAGAAAAAGCAAACAATGGCTATGTACTCTAAAATCATTATGATAAACCTTAGAGGAAAAATAATCTATGGAAAATTTAATCCAGAGGGTGAGGCCCAATCCTAACCAAGCTGTCACTTTCCATGAAACCTAAGGCAATAGTTACTTGATTCTGGCTCATATTATGCTTTAGAAACAAAACTAATCAAACATAAAAACCTTTATAATCTAACTATTCTGTTAAATTAAACGCACCTAAGTCCTTTATCTGTGGTGTCATGGACTCTAGTATAGACCATTATCTTAGCACTCCACATGAGGTTCAGACTAATGTCTCCCCCTCTGATGGTGGGTCAGTGCCTCAAGAGGACCTGTTTCATCTCCATAGGCCCAGGCCCCAGCTTGGTGGCCGATCATGGGGCTGCTCAATAGCTATTAGTCCAACGGAACTGAACTAGGCCTCTCTGATTGTGAAATCTGATCCAGGAAGAGACGGTAAATCAGAATCGATTAGTTACTGTACGGTCCTTTACTTGATTAAGTATTTTCACGAAAGCTCATTTACTAATTTACTTCAAGTCACTTACATTTCCCCATTAATTTTCAAATGGTTCACATACCCAAAAAAGAAACAAGCAAAATGTGAGATTTTAGTCATTTAATGTATGGAAACATATGATGTTTATGAAAAAAATTTTCTCAGATACTTAATATAAAACCATAGTCAAGACTAATTCAGACTAAGGGAATGTCCAAGTGAAACCAGTACTACCAAATCTTTGATTACATTAAATAATAAACTTTCACAAATATTCAGAACTTCCAGTTAACATACTGTTCCCAAAAGGAACTTCACTGAATATATTTTTAAAATGTCTAATTTATCATGAGTTGTTATTATTTGCATAAATGTATCAAAGCAACTTTGATACATTATAAATTTGCATAAATGTATCAAAGCAACCTTGAAAGCAACTTTTCATTACACAGATTAATACTGTCATCTGAAGACTTATTTTTGCTATTAAATTACTTGGCAAATAGGTTTCTTGATAGGTAGCCTAATGTTTATGCTATGCTGAGCCAGTGACATTCATGTCTTAATTTGTAAAGGCTGAATTAATGAGACTTCATTATTATAGCAATATTTTAAGTAGAATATGATAGGAAGTCCACACTTTTCTAAAGAACAATCTTTACTAACACAAAGGGTAATGTTATTTAATGTGGAATGCATTTATCTAAAATTTTATTTATCCATAGCATGTTAACTCTAAAATAATGAGAATTTTAGCTTCACCTGTTTTGAATAGTAGGTCTTAAAAGTGTTTTCCTCACTTTATGATGAAAAGATAAATACATATTTCTTCCATTATAGAACAATTCTAACATCTGTACTTTGAGCTATTTTTAAGTGTACTTTTACCTTTCATTACACACTAAAGCATCAAAATAACCACTGAGGATTATGGATGTCTAGCTCTTAAATAACTGTTTTGGTATACTGTTTCTTTACAAATTGCTGTTTTCATTTTAAAGGTAATCAATCATAGAATCACACAATAACACAACTAGGAGATGATGTAGGAAGGTTCAAATTTACTTACACTTTGCAACTTAATGTGGTTAAAAAAAAAATGCAGTGTTTTTTTTTTTTAACTGATCTAATATTCTTCAGGAATCCTCCACACTAACCAGCTTACCACGAACTCCCAGGAACTCCTGGCTGCATGACCCTCACTTCTAACCACACCACGCCACCACTACCACTTTCTTGGGCTTCTACATATTGCCTATATACAGCCTAGTCCAGTGGGTCTCCTCTTCCTGTCCCCACCCATGATGTGACCCCAAGTTCCAAAGGGAATCAAAGATAAAGGCCCCTTGTTTTGGCTTTGCCACTTACATATTTTAACACTACCACTCCCATTCCATGAGTCAATCAAGATGAGAGAGAGGTAACCATTATATCCATTAACCTCTTACCTCTTCTAACTTTTCCTATCTCTTCCAGCCCTTAATGTACCCAAATAAAAGAGGCAGCCTTTCCTCTTTCTTTTTCATTACATACCCATTATAAATACATCACATCCTTCTCCTTAAGGCAGCATGTGGTATTGCCTTTTCCCCAGAGGTCATAATGGTAGATGAAGTACAAGGAAATACTAGCTTACTGACATCCGAGCTTTAAGAAGAAGTGATGAGCTAAGCCATTGATAAATATGTGGATCGCAGTGTCAACTCTGTATAACCAGCTTGGGTTCAGACTGATGTTCACACTTACAGAACATAAAAGTTTTTAATACCACCAGGTTTACTTAGAAAGATACGGCAGAGGAAATACAGCATGTCCACACGATAGCATCAAATACATCTTCAGTAGAAGTTCTTACAGCAGTCCAGGCATTGCTTCCCAGATCCCATTAAGATTATGCTTAACATTTGTATAGAAGAGCAAATGGCCAAGATAGATATAATTCCTGAAGAAGAAAAACAAGGAGGGATGTCTGGTACAACCAGCTATAAAGACGTTTTAGAAGTCTGTAGATTTGAAGACAGTATAGGATGGGGGTAAGGACAGAGAGAATACAGAGTCCAGAAACTAACTTGGACATATATAGAAACTTGATTTTTAACACAATGGATATTGAAAACCAGTGGGGAAAAGAAAATATTCACTAAGGACTCTGAAACAATTGGTCATCTATATAGAAGAAGGAAAACTGCATAAAATTGACTGTATAAAAACAATTCCAGGTAGATGAAAGATTTAAAGCCAAACCTGCATTTGTAGAAGATTAATATGTTTAGGATCTATATGACCTTGGGGTAGGGAAAGACTTAAACAATATAAAAAGCACAAATCATAAAGGCAACAGAAACATTTGATTATATTAAAGTTAAGGATTAATTTTCTCAAGAGACAAAACCAGTGAAAACTCAAGCTATAAACTGAGCCTATATCTGCAACATAGAAAATGAAAAGGAATCAGTATCCATACCACATGAATAACTACAACAAATAATTATTTAAATTAATAACTTAAAAATGGTCATTGAATATGAATAGGTATTTCACAGAAGAGGAAACAGAAATGGCCAATAAACATGAATAGATGTTCAACCTCATTAGTTATCAGGGATAGGCAAATTAAATCCCCAATGAGATAGCATTTCATAACCACCAGATTGTCAACAATTTTAAAAAGTCAGTCTCAAGTGCTGTCAAGGATGTGACACAATAGAATGCTCATCTGCTCTTGGTTGGAGTGTAAATTGATAACCTCAATTTAGGGAATTACTTTGGCATTCATTCATTTATTCAATATATATTAGTTGACTATTTACTATGCATCTGGTACTATTGTGGGGCTTCAGTATGAACAAAGATAAAAATGACCATTTTAAGTTGAACATGCAAATCTCTTATAACCTAAATTCTACGTCCTGGAGAGGACACACACTACGGAAGATAATATATAACCTAGAGAAATCTGTATATGTGTATATACGTGAATGTTCAAAACAGTACTGCTTCTAGTCAAACTGAGAGAGAAAGATGATAATCAAAATGTGTACCATCAGTTGAATGGATAAACAAATTGAAGTATGCAATATAAAAGAATATAAAACAACACTGAAACTGAATGAACTACAGTTACATATCAAAACAATATGAACTTCAAAAACTATGTTAGTGGAAGATTATGTAACAACAGATAAAAACTAAGCATCTTCTGAAGACATATACATATTTAGTGGTAAACTATAAAGAAAAGCAAGGTAATAATTAACACACAATTCCAGAAAAGAATTACCTCTGGGCAGTAAGAAAAAAGTAGGGGGCATCTGAGATAGGGTTTTGTTTTTGAAGTAGGTGATAGGTATACAGGAGTTTATTTTTTCAAAACTACATCTATCTTACTTCACTCTCTATGACAGACTCTAGGTCCATCCAACATACTACAGGGAGATCAGCTTGGTGCTTTGTGACCACCTAGAGGGGTGGGTAGGGAGGGTGGGAGAGAGACGCAAGAGGGAGGAGATATGGGGATATATGTATATGTATAGCTGATTCACTTGTTATACAGCAGGAACTAACATAACATTGTAAAGCAATTATACTCCAATAAAGATGTTTTAAAAAAAAAAACTACATCTATGTTTTTTTACATATATTTTGAAAATATTTTATATTTTACAATTATAAATACTCTATGTCCTTAATTTATTAATTAAGCTAAGTTTCTTTGCTTGGTTATCAATTTGGACCAAAACAATAAAGTAGTAAAATCAAGGACTCACAAATGTCACTGCTTATACATCACGTAAAAAGTAATATACCGTTAGTATAATCTTGTCGCAGGGAAAATTAAAAATGCAATTTAAAGTTATCAGAAAACTGAATAAAGGATATACAATAATGTGGTTATCAGGAGCAAATTCTACAGTACTGTATAAATTCTTTGAAGGTTCAAATGAATTGGCACTCAAAAATATTTATATATATAGATTATTTCACTGACATACCTACCACAGAGAATCACTCTATAATTTGCCCCATTAAGAAATAAGCCTTGCAAACAGTTAACAAACATGTAAGAAAATAATTTGTAAGAGTTTATAGACTAGAAAGTCATTCATATAAATTGATTCAGCATACTGTTTATAATGTTAGAAATCACATTTAGTGAACATTATTCAAACATATTTCAGTTTAAGACTAGCAGATGAGGCTAATGTAATGCTTTTCATAATAGAAATACTGAAGAGGAGGCTCTTTTTTAAAGACCAATAATTATTTTGACCCTTTAAGCCAAATTCTAGTAAATAAATAACTCCTCTTTACACTGTAGCTGGGAAGTTTGGGAGGAAGGGAAGGTATCTATCATCCTTGACACACAGAACAGTGCTTGTGCATATAAATGAATAATTTTTACAGAAAATTCTTAACATAAGATTTTCATAATCTAAACCATTAATACATTTACTATAAAATAAGCTTATTTAATGGTCAATATATATTTTGAAAATGAATTATAAATTTATGTCATTATTGGTAGGCATATACACATATAATTTGAGGAAATTTTCACAATACATGTAAACAAATGAGCATCACAATGAATTAATATCACTACTGTATATAGGAAACTATGCAACATTAATTAAATTTATAGAATGAATATTTAATTTTACCTATCAGATCACGACTACACAGACATATTTTAAAACTTTGGTATAGTAAGAAAAAAGGCTTCTGTGATTAAAGGTTCAGGGCTTACTGTTCAATCAAATAATCTAATTTCTAAACACCTAAGTATTTAGAAATGTCAAGTGAAATTAGAGTTGTCGATTTTCAGTGAAAAGGTTAGTCATAAATGAAAGACTGTTTTAACTACATTTCCCTAGAACATACTTTATATAGTCCATAACAAAAGATTCAATTACCTTAAAATTACCCACTACATATGTGAATGTGTGTGTATGTATACATATGTATATGTATGTAAGTATATATGTTTTTCCATTTTCCTTTGAGATATACATATGTAAGAAGATGATTTTAGACCTTTTTTTTCCTGGATGCTATAAATTAAGGTGTTGGATTTTTACACAATGTATTTTTGGTATGTAGTCATAGTTCTCTATTTCTCTACCTCTGTCAGTTTCACACTGCTCTACAGTGTGAAATTGACAAGAAATGGTGCAAAAGTGACAACTGGGAGCACAGAAATTTCACAAGAAATTACTATGCACATTGTTTGAAAAGGCTAAAAAAAAATTTGATAGCAATGACTATGTTCCAATTCGATGAGATGTTTCAGACAAAGAACCCTAGATTCTCCTAAATGTATCAGCCATTATCTATGTACAAATGTTTGAAAAATGAAAGGCTAATCTAGGCTACAGCATACTACCTACAGGAAAAGATGTACAGTGTTCTTAAAATGAAATCTTATAGCCATAATGTCTACTCATCTCCCTTGAATTAAGTTGTAGTTCCCACTGTTATATTCTTGTGGATAAGGTTGTGGTCATTTCAAACCCTCTCTCCACTGCCACCTTTTCAACTTCCTTTACAACAAATATGAAATAACAGTTAAAAAAAGAAATGGTACTGAAGGTCACCTTAGGGTATTCTATGTCTTTTCTTCCATTAAAATCTTCTGTCTATTTTTTTTTTTTTTTTTTTTTTTTTCTGTACGCGGGCCTCTCACTGTTGTGGCCTTTCCCGTTGCGGAGCACAGGCTCCAGACGCGCAGGCTCAGCGGCCATGGCCCACGGGCCCAGCCGCTCCGAGGCATATGGGATCTTCCCGGACCAGGGCACGAACCCGTGTCCCCTGCATTGGCAGGCGGACTCTCAACCGCTGCGCCACCAGGGAAGCCCCTTTTGTCTATTCATTGCCCTAATAAGTTAGTTACCATTATTTGGGTTCTCAGAGGTAGGACACTACTTCATGCCTCTTTTCATCTTCTTAAAACACGCCTTACACTACTCCATATCCTTTCTGCGTTTCCTTCTATCCCCACCTTCCCCATTCAAGGCACTGTTTTAACAATACAGTTAGACAAGCCTGGAATCACATTCCCAACACTTCCACTTACTAGCTGCGTGATTTAAGGGCAGTTACTCTTTGGTGCTCTGTGGTTCACTAGAATACGGGAGTGTTAGTACTTATATTGCAGCACTTTTTCAAACATTAGATGTAATTTTATACATAAAGCACTTAGCACAGAGGTTGGCACATGGTAGGACCTCAATAAATTTTGGTGGTAGTGGGTTACTTTTATTATGTCATACTTTACTGCTCCTATTCTAGACTTGCTATATCATTTCACGATGGCAAAGTTCAACATCAATAACACAAAAGTAGCCAGACAATTATGGGCTATTTCTGTTCGCTTAGTAAGTGACTTGCAATTATGATGAGAAGTAAGAACAAATAATATTAATAATAATACTAATTTGTGCTTTACAAACATCTTTCATAGACATCATCTTATGTAATATGTATAATATCTCTGTAAGTTTTGTAAAGCAGATACCATTTTTATTACTTTAAGATGAAAAAAATTAAGACCACAGAGAGACTGAATAAGTCAACCGGACACTGACTGGACATTGAGCCAATTAATGCAAAATGAGGACCAGCACCCACATCACTTCAGCCCAAGTACCCACAATGTGTGATTTAAATGAGCATGCCATTCTGTCTTGAAATATTAATCCTCTGATGGCCACAGAGTTTCATGTCTGTGTTTCAAGGAACACCCAGACTATAGTGATCAGTTCAAATGAAATGAACAAATACTCAACATTAAAAATAGATCACAAAAAAAAAAAAATAGATCACAGCGGCCTTGCAAGATGGTGAGTGCAAAAGAAAAATAATTTATCACATTATCCTTTAATTTCTACAACTTTATTTTTATAAATTCAAAATCTATTAAAATAGATCCTAACTTGAATTATCCTACTTAATATATTCATCACTTTTATCCTTCCAAAAAGCAACACTCCAAACAATGTAAAAATACAAGTGATTTATTTTCTGGTCCACAGAACTTCCAAGGAGAGTTGTATTAGCTAAGCAATATTAGGATCCTACAGAGTGAACCATCTTATAATGAAACCCTTGGGAAAGGTCCTCTATAATTGCGAAAATAATATCTGAAAATATGTGATTGCCACAGTTATAAATGATTACTTCTGGCCTTTTAAGGATTAACCATACTCACCACCCAAAAATATTTATAATCCACCTAAGTAGACTATCATCATATAGTCTTTCTGCACACACTTTTTATTTTTATAAATTTAGAATTATATGCAAAACAAGGTTAAATTGGGAATTATATGATTAAAAATGTAACCAGTGAACATGTCCCAATAAAAATTGTTTTGAATAACCACCATGGAAAGATATCATGTCACACCTAAATTTACGTATTTAAGCCATATGGAGCACATCAGAGCTACCATAAAGTGACTGAAAAGATTTATTTTGAACATTGAGGAAATCTTACTTGTGAGCAGATGCTTAGTCTAGCTTAGAGGCAGCAGGTTTTCACTGGATGACTGATCACATCACTGGGGCATTTTTTGTGAAGTCTATAAAAGGATATTTAGTAGTAAAATGCCTGCATATTGATGATGACAAACAATATAGGCACTTCAAGATATTTCTGAAAGGCTTCACAATCACAATAAATGCCGTGGATCTTAAAACAAAGGCAGTTCATCCCCTTTTCTCAAAGAGCAAATGCTCTTTTGTCATGTTTAACTCTTTCAGACAAAAATCAGTGAGAAATCTGCCTGAACAAAATGCACCTGATTAAACTCTTGAAGCATAGTTCCCTCGCTAATAATCTCTCATTTAATCCTTCATGTTCTTAGAGCAGCTAATTCTGGAGAAACTCAAAACACATTACACATTTTCTTCTCTTTTTTTTTAAACTACGAATGTAGTCAATCTTCAGAAACCTATGTGAAGGGTAAAAAAGCAGCTATGAAATGAAGTCACATGAAAAAGATCCCTAGACTTTTCCAGCTTAAGTTGTTAAAGGGTTCTAAAAATGTAGCCTGAATCTCTCATTTTGGAGAGGAGGACTTTGGAGCGCAGAGGGTTATGTGACTTACTCAAGGTCTCATAGTCAAATGGTGGCAGCATCAAGATGAGAATCTGGAAAACTCAACTCTTATCTGGTTTTCTTTCCACCACCTGATGACCTCTTCCATATGGAAGGGAGCAGTCAGTGTGAAAGAGCCACCTTTGTGACTTTTTTTTAAGACCAAAAATTTATCTTCCTTAGAGTTAATCATTTTTTGGCCCAACACAAAATAGCATTATTATATGTGTAAATATTTTTAAAAATAACTTTTGTTTTAAGTCTACCATTATCTGGTCTCAATATGTTGCACTTTCTTCCCCCCAAAATGATGTCATCAGACATCCTCATTACTGGTTAGCAAACTGCAAAAGATGACATCTGTAAACTCAGTTGGGAAGACTTTGAGACGGAAAAAAAATCAACGCTAACAATGCATGAGTGATAGAAATCAGCTGAGATGTACTCTTCAAAAACCGGCATGTCATTTTATGTATTTATAATTTTAAAGCCCACTTATGAATTCTTGATAAAAGATCAAGTTAGAAAACTATTGAAAATTATTCAAACAAGGGCAGCACAAATAGTTTTTAAATTTTTCTTAAATCTAACACTTAATGTCTTCTAAAAATATTCAAGTAGTTAATACTTTAAAGTATCAGAGAATAGCTAAATTCTAAAAACATAGTGGAGTTAAAACATGACTTCAAAAAAAATTTTAGTTCATATAAATATATATACACTGGAGTCAAAACTGGAGTCAAAACTAATGAGAAAATTCTCTACAAAAAAAAAGGAGGGGGGGATTAACTTTCTTTTTAGTTCAAGTTTGCTGAAAATCCCAAAAGGAAACATTTAATTTTCTAAGACATGCTGAAAGACACAGGTAAAAAGACAACACAGTTAGAACTGAATTAATCAAGCAGACATCACTGACAATTGACAGAACTTTCCTGGTGGTTAACGGCAGTTTGAGACAGCTGGAGGTGGACCCAATCTAGTTGGAGATTCCATGGGAAAATATTCTTAAGAGTGCAAAATGGTCTTAAAAAATGAAATATGTAAACAGTTGTCAACCTTTCAGCGTTTTTCAAGAATATAGGGACAAAATCTGAATAAAAACCAAGAGGATAAGCCTTGCATTTTCAAGTTAAGAAATATCTTATTAACTAGTACAGCTCCTTACCCAACTTCATTCTTGTTTTCCAAGTTGCATTGTGCTTATATGAAAACTCATTTTCACCAACTTCCCAAATATTCCAAGGGTCACATAACTATTGGCAATCAGGAAGGCAGGCGATTGAATAGTGAAGTGTTCCAAGGCTAAGACTGCTTCAATTGTTAATTCTAAATTGTTAAATCTAACTCCATCTGGATTCTTGTTCCATCTATTTAACAGGTGCACTGGGAAAATTCGAAGTTTGGCCACACCCTTAATGAGAGTGACCACACATCCCAGTATGAGGCAACCCAAGTTTATGCCTGGGTCCTGGCTTAATCATTAATAACTCTTAAAAGGGTTCCATTTTGATGATATATCACATAACCATCACCTATAAAGAACTTTAAACAGCCTCTTCCTTTACTCTCCTAGTCCCCAAGAGGACTTTCTTCCATGCAATTTAATGCTGGAAAAGGAGTTAAAAACTGATCTTACCATAATAGAAACATTTCAGTATACACCTTGACTTTTGCGGCCCTACTTTCCTGTCTCTTTTCTTTACTTTCTATTACTAGTTTAAATTTTGCTTCTTCCTGTGGAAATTGTGCATTATTCTTCTGACATTCTCCTCCCCCCCCCCCACCCCCTCAGTGCTTAGCTGACTTGCAAGCATAGACCTAATTTAAAATATTGAATCTAATACAAAAGTGCTTCAAAGCTGCTAATTAACTTACAAATCCACAGTTCACTTGTCAATTGGGTACAGCTCCTATACTGATAAGAGAATTTAGAACAAAATTTATGCTTAATAAATACTATTGAATAAACATCTGAATGAATAAATGAATGGTTAGGAAAGTAACTTATAGACAGGAGGTTTGGTGTGAAGTAATAGAAACAATCTTATGCTACAAAGAGAAAGAAACAGGATGGTAACAAGATAAAAGAAAAGCAACATAAATTCAAATGCGTAATTAAGTTTGAAAGAATCCCTGCCACACCATGGTTTTCCACAATGACCAACATGTCCTAGGGCACCAATATTTATAACTCAGTCTACTCGAACATTTTTTCTTTTTATTGTAAAAATGTAACTCAGACTTCATCATGGAAATCATTATTTAAAATAAATTAAGTTTTTAGAAATACACATTTAGGAAACCAAAATACATCCATTTCTTCAAGAAAACATGCATACGTTGGCTTTCAAGCTGTAATGTTCAGACCTGGCTAATACTGTTCCCGTTTTGCACAAAAGAGGTAGCCAACTAGACAACAGGAAAGCTATGGTATTAGTCTCACTAGGTCCGTGCTCTAATTGGCTGAACTAACTGGACACAATCCCTGTTGACCTATGCTAATATTGTATAAATATTCATCTTTCTCCTTCTCATAAAAATTACAGCAGAAACAGAGCATGGAAAGATGCCTTACAAACTTTCCACACTAGACAGTTTTTAATAAGTTTAAAGAAGTGTCCAATAATCAGCATAGGAATGATAATACTGAAACTACAAAAGGCTGAACATTCTCACGAGGAGAGAAAATAAGAGCGAGAGAGAGAGAGAGAGAGAGAGAGAGAGAGATCGCAATCCAATAAGTTTCTTTCCTCAGTAGGCATTATCTCTTTGTGTAAATATTAGTGCCTAATGGTGGTCTGCTCTGGACGGTAGGGTGGCTGTGAAGAGCTGTCAGGAAGCAGCGTTTTGGCAAAGCAGGCAAACTAGCTGTAGAGGGCCAGGTGTGCAAGGCTCCCAGTTGCACCTTTGAATCAGTTGGGGAGCTTTTAAATAGTACTAATCCCCAGGCTCTGCCCTGATCAATTAAATCAGAATCATTGGCATGGGGGTGTTTTTAAAAGCTCTTCAGTTTGTTTTTCTAAAGCTTTAAGAATCACTCGTTAATGGGGTTTGTGGTCTACTGTGCAGGTAGTGGGGAGTCTTTAAACAGCTACCACAAATGAGTTGACTGTGAAGGGACTGTTAAGGGTTTCTGATTTGGCATCCGGCAGCCACACGTTCAAACCCTGACCCTGACTCTTATTAGCTAGGTGGGAATGTTAAATTAATATTCAAATACAGCATTAAACCCCTAGAAGCAAGGGAATTCATAATAAACCGCCCATCATTTTATCATGACTTTGTATTCAACCCCAAAGGTAAGATCACCCAGAGTTATGAGTTTCTCAAACAGAGAATCAAATGTATGACATTAAAAAACAACCCATTACACAACAGGGTGAGCTCAGTGCAGCATTGAATACTGTCATGTTTGTGGATTTCAGGCATGCCTTACTATTATTTTAAAGTGTTCTTGGTCTCTCTTCCATTCCTTTTAATACGGTAGTGTGCCTTGCATTGGGGTATTTTGGAAGTTTTCATTTCACAAAGCTGAAATCCCCTAAGGCCCTGGTGTTGTATATGAACACTCAGGAGGTAGATGAGCGGAAGGATCTTATGGGAGGGACACTCAGGTGGTTTGTTCGAGCTTGAATACTTGAGAAGCGTATTTCTAGCAAGTTCTGGAAGGAAAAACACAACGTCAGTCAGCCAAAGGCAGGACACTGGGAATGGTCATAGAGGGTCAATGCAACACCTGCTCAGGACTTGACCAAACACCAGCTTTTCACCTTGAACTTGTAGGGAGCAGACACTCAGGAGGACAAAGGGCAACAGACTGGATCATCATCCATTTACCTGGTGAAATGGCTTCTGCTTTACATCTTTTCCCATCCATTAACTGTGGCTGGAAACCACGAAGTCATCATCTGGCAACCCTAAAAGCTTTTACTGTGATAACTTTTTTTTTTTTTTTTTTGCGGTACGCGGGCCTCTCACTGCTGTGGCCTCTCCCGTTGCGGAGCACAGGCTCCGGACGCGCAGGCCCAGCGGCCATGGCTCACGGGCCCAGCCACTCCGTGGCATGTGGGATCTTCCCGGACCGGGGCACGAACCCGTGTCCCCTGCGTCGGCAGGCAGACTCTCAACCGCTGCACCACCAGGGAAGCCCCTGTGATAACTTTTGATCGCATCACATTCCTTCCATTTTGCCTCCACTGCTTTCATCTTTTATATGAATAGATCTCTTATTCTCAAAAGTAAACTATGTATATGTTTAAAAATTCAAAAGTACAAAAGGGTATAATAGTTAAATCAAAGTCTACTTCAAACCATACAAAAGTAATTCTACTTTGAATTCAGTCCTCAGTCCCCCTATGAAATCATTTACCTCGTCTTTTTCTCTTTTTCCTCTTCCACTCCTACTCCTCCTTTCCTTCCTCCCTCCCTCCCTCCCCCTCCCTCTCTCTCCCCCCCCTCTCTGCATGTATATATATGTACACACACATATAAACACATAAACACAGATGTCTTTTACACAAACACATTGTTTGTTTTACTTATATTTGTACATTATTCCATATCAATTCTTATAGATGTACTGTATTTTATTTAATTTTTAAAAATTGAAGTATAGTTGATTTACAATGTTATGCTAATTTCTGCTGTATAGCAAAGTGACTCAGTTATACACATTATTTTTTTTTAAGATTTATTTAGTATTTATTTTTGGCTGCGTCGGGTCTTAGTTGCGGCACTCGGGATCTTCGTTGAGTCATGCAGGATCTTTCACTGCGGCGCGCAGGCTCTTCATTGTGGTGCGCAGGCTTCTCTCTAGTTGTGGCATGTGGGTTTTCTCTCTATAGTTGTGGTGTGCAGTCTCCAGGTTGAGTGGGCTCTCTAGTCGAAGTGCGCAAGCTTAGTTGCCTTGCAGCATGTGGGATCTTAGTTCCCCGACCAGGCATCGAACCTGTGTCCCCTGCATTGCAAGGTGGATTCCTTACCACTGGACCACCAGGGAAGTCCCAATACATTCTTTTTTTTATATTCTTTTCCATTATGTTTTATCCCAGGAGAATTAGATATAGTTCCCTATGCTATATAGTAGGTAGATGTACTTTATTTTAAATCACTGCATAATATCTGCTAAGGTTTGAATGTTTGTGTGCTCCCAAAATTCACATGTTGAAATCCTAATGCCCAATGTGATGGTATTAGAAGGTGGGGCCTTTGGGAGGTGCTTAGGTCATGAGGGTAGAGCCCTCGTGAATGGGATTCATGTTCTTATAAAAGAGACCCCGTAGAGATCTCACCCCTTCACCATGTGAGGACACAACGAGAAGTCTGGGATCTGGAAGAGGGCCCTCACCCGACCTTGTTGGCACCCTGTTCTCAGACTTCCCAACTCTAAAACGGTGAGAAACAGATCTCTGTTCTTTATAAGCTAGCCAGTCTCTATGGTACCCAGGCTAAGACAATATCACACAACATGGATGAACCATAATTATTATCACCTACTGCTGGGTATTTTTTTTTCTATATTTTCTTATTACAAATAATGTTACAATAAAATCCTGCATGCATTTGTATATAGATACATGCAAGAAAACGTATTGCTCTATGTATCTTTGTATGCATACGCAAGCATATATGTGACCAGATCTGGGGTAGTGGAAAGACTAGGTCAAAAGATATGCATATTTCAAGTTTTGGTAGTTATTGCCCCATTGCCCTGCAAATACACGAACCAATTTACACCTCATCCACCAACGTGTGAGAGTGCTCCCCTGCCCACATAACCTGCTAACTCATTGTGATATTATAAAGTTTGACCTTGCCCATCTGAGAGGTAAGAAAAAGAGTATCTCACTGTAATTTTAATTAAAGAATGAATATTTTTATGAGCAGCAATATCAAGTAATTTATAGAGTTCTTCACAAGAATTCACAGATCCTGTATTCAAGTGTCCTATCCTTTAGTCAATGTTTAAAGTATATTATTTACTATGTGCCAAGTGTTGCATTGACAGTCACATACTTAAGCAAATTAGGACACAGTTCCTACCCTCAAGGCAATCTAGTAGAGGAGAAAGATATTAAAATGATAATTAATATGCATCGTGATAAGTACAATAATAGAATATGCATACCATTTGGATGTAGAAATGCTTAACTCTAGGTAAAGAGCTTTTTCCTGAAATATATCAATACCTTATTTAATTTATTTTTACATTTTATAAACATATTCAAATGTGATAAGAAAAGTAAACAGAATACCTCGGTCAGCAAGAAGCATAATTGTGGCAATTACAGCTAATAATTAAAGGTTCTGATTAGTTGAAAAATTATTTTAACTGGCTCATCTATGCTTATAATCTATTGAAAAAAGAATATGTAGAATAATTTATAAAACTCTCTGTTTTGTTTGATACTTGTTTTGGGGACTTACAACTTTGCCTAAAATATAATTCACAGCACATCTTTTCTCTCTCCACTTTGCAGATACTGTTTAGCTCTTCTGAAATCACAGCACAAACTTTAGTTTCCTACCCTTCCTCCTCTCCCAACTCACTGAACCATTAAATGTTTAACATACGGTGATTCCTATTAACTGTTGGATTGTTATACCATGCTAAAGAAGCTTGCCCTTTAGTATGAGGTGTGTTAAGGATAGTTAATTATAGTACACAGAAAGCCCTTTAAGTATTCAGATCCTATAAAATGTGATAATAATGTTAACATCATTGACTGGTAAGGCTACTACTTGAGCTTTTAATTATCATTTTAACCTTTAGAAGCTGTCTTCCAACCAACAGGAAAGCTTTAAAACTTTATCCTTGGACTAAATTCAACTCACTGATCACATTCCCTTAATTTCCAAACTTCATTGCATTGGTTGTAGTCAACTGGTGAGTCCTCGCTAAAATGTAAACATCCAAGCTGCGCTGCACACAGAACTAGGCAGAAGAAGCTGGTGTGATGTACAGAAGCTGTGGAGTGAAGAGTTCAAAGGTCTAAGTTTGACTTTCAGTTCTGTTCTCTTTAGCAAGTCACTTACCCTTTTGTTGATGCTGATTTATTATCAGTACAATGAGCAAATACTACTTTCGCTATCTACCTCTCAGGGTTATGGTAAGGATCAAATGAAATAATAGGTGGAAATGGATGAAGAGTTATAAGCAGTAAAGTTCTCCCATCCCCTTTCACAATCTCCCTTCCTTTCCTTCCCAGACCCAATTCTTTATGTGGCCTCCACCTACCCAAAGCCTTCCATGCTGTGTCATTCCATTTGGGTCTCCTCTGCTCCAGCCCCATGTCTTCCACCAATACTTTCCTGTTTTAGGTTTTATCTCTCAGACCCTAATTTTTACTAGAAGACAGCTATAATAGCAGAAAGAATAATTTGTAAATAATAATGGGCTACATTTATTGAGTAGTTACCACATGCCAAACCATAAAGTCATCACTAGCAACGTTTAAGCTTTTCCTGTGATAACTTCCGATTATATCATATTCCTCCATTTTTCCTCAACTTGCCATGCAAAGAACTTTATATACATTATTCTCAATCTTTACAACAAATCTATGCAGTGGAGTCTATTATTATTCTTGTTTTACAGATGAGGAAACTGAGATTTGGAAAGTGAAACAATTTGCCTGTGGTCATGCAACTAAGTTGTGATGGAGCTAGGCTTTGAACCTCACAGGAACTCCTCCCATAATCACTGTGCTCTTCTGCTTCTCCTAGATGCAGAACTAATGTAATGAACAAATGGTCACTTATATCACCTTATTAATTTAACACGCTCATTGAATTATACAGTCGGAAGCCGGAAGATCATCTACGTTAACCATCCATGCTATCCTTATCCTCATTTATCACACACCTAAGTCACATTCTGCCTTTTGCTTCAATACCACCAATGAAGGATGTACACTACGTCCCCAAAAGGAATCCCTTCATATTCAGACAGCTCTACTGGGAAGTTCAAGTGAAAATCCTCCTTCCTGGAAAGCCATTCACTCATCTTAATTTTACCTGAAAGCTTTATTAAAAAACTATAATTCAAATGTTCTAATATAATAAATCCTCTAATGATCTCTTCTCCTTGATAAAGTATTCAGTGCACCTTGGCCATGGTGGTCACTCTCAAATGAAAGCACCTAAGCTCTCTGCATTTCTCCAGCTCCAGCCATGCTCTGACAGTTGAACAAACTTCATTGTTACAGATATTCTAGTTCTTCTAATCCCACCTAAGATACCATTTAAGATTGTGGGGGATAAATCATATAATGGTTTTGACCCATACATGAGTTTACATCTCCTACATCTTTTCTCGCTCCCTCTTCCATGTACTGTAGTTGAAACTGACCATGTTGGAGTTTGTCCATCTTTTTAAAACAATGGTTCTAACTGGGGCAGCATATTAGAATCACCTTGTGAGCTTTAAAAATATTGATTTCTGGGTTGCATTTAGAGATTCTGATTTATTTGGTATAGGACGTGGCCTTGGTATCAAGATTTATAATTGTATTATTTACCTATGTATTTATTATCTCAGCTTTATATCATCTATAAATTTAAAGACCAGGTCATCAATGTTTTCACCAAGTCATTGCAGAGTCCTGGAGCTTCACTTTAGGTTAATATTGGTCAGGTACGCTTGGGTATAGGCATTCAACCAGTTACAAATCCACTAAAGTACACTATCACTCAGTCAACAGTTTTCTCTTTTGTTCACAAAATAATATCAAGAAAGATTTTGTTAAATGTCCTACAGAAAGCTAATCTAGGGCAGTGGTTAAAAGCATGGATTCCGGAGCCCAACTGCCTGGATTCAAATCTCAGCTGAGTTACCTGCATGACTTTGGGCAGGTTACCTAACCTCTCCATACTTCAGTTTCCCTACTTGTAAACAGGTATAATAGTACTTACTTATAGGGTTGTTATACGGATTAAATGAGTATATACATATAAAGGTTCTGAAGCAAGAAACGAGTGTTAGAAATCATTTCCAAGCCATCCATATTTTCTCCTTAAAGCATGACTCATAACCCATTATAGGATTTCTAACTATTGTGTACACAGAGTGACATCCACTGCTTGTTTCCCTTAATCTACATAAAAATTTTTGTGTACCTAAAGTATACAAAATCTAAAAGCTCCAGTTAAGCAAGAGTTAACTAACTTATTATGAATGCAGTATTACCCATTATACAATAATAAAAATACATAAAATGTAGACAAATACCAGAAAAATTAGTCCCTATAGGTTCATTTCTAAATTTGCTTCCTCCTGAATATTTTGAAATTGCTCAAAATTCAGGCTCCCCTTTCCAGTACCCGCACCCCTCCCCCCCAAAAAAAAACTTGAGTAAAGAAATACCACCTTGACTTCCTGGAAGAAACAGAAGGTTTCTGGATATAAAGCCATTTCCTCTATCATATTCTAAAAAATCAACACTACCAAAGAATGAATCAGAGAAAAAAAATAGAACTAGAATTACCATAGATCTCCAAGTGAAATTCACACACCAATTTTGAAATGTCAGCAAAAACATGTTCAGCTAAATGCCCCAGTGGCGTTGCAGACTCCCTGGATGGAATAAGACAGAAGTCTCCTCACTCTGACAGAATAGTCATTCCCTGCGGGAGGCATCTATTTATTACTCAATTGCCATTTGCAAAGAAAATATAGCTATTGAATAATATCACCCTTTAGGAAATTAAGAGAATTGGAGTCTGTCAAACTACTAGCAACTTTTACTCACCCACCAGTGCCTTTTCTAAAAATGAGAACAATTTCAAAGAAAAAAATGTTTTTTGAAGATATTTAGTGAAGAAAGTTAGATTATGGATTCACATTGGTATTTTGCCATAACAAACAGACCACACAGACAGATAGGACTGATATAAGTAGGAGGACATTGGAGTTGATATGGAGACTAGAGTGATATTTAAGGTAAGGAGGAATCAGAATCTTTTCCCAAAGAGTACAATTTAGATACCAGAAATAGGCCACCAATATTATTTGAAACAATTAGAAGTAATGCATAATACAGTAACATTTATGACTAGGCAAAAATAGAAAACAGATTGATGATGGGAAGCAAAAAAATATATCTTCTGAGATCCAAAATAATCAGATTGAAATAGCGGTATACCATGAATACACATGAAAAAACTGGAAGTAAATTGTTGTTTGTCCTAGGACAACAGACATTGAGAAATTAACTAGATCATGGGGGCAAGGGAGTTACCATTTAACTGAAAGAAGATATGATTTACTAAACAGTTCTTTATTGGGCTAGCAGAGTTAATCCATTTCTAAAACTTGGGTTAATTGCTCTCACACTCAACTGATCCGTTTGGGCTCAAAATAGGTTTCCTGGTCTGACATGTCACGTGACTGACACAGGGAGAACTGAGGTGGCATTTTAGACTGGGTACAAAAAGGGTATCTTGAAGAAATTACTCCAAACATTACCTCTACCCTGCTGACTAATCATCTGCAAGGCAGCCTAACACAAAATTCTGTTACAGTATATGTGACTCATTTCTACATGTTTTCTCTCATTTTGAGAATCAGATTATATACTGATGTCTAGTCACTCCTGTTGGGGATATTTACAAAAACAGTGGTGGCGGGGAGGGAGGTATTAAGAAGTGAAAAGAGAGAAGAGAGGTAATGGAGCTTCGCTAAGTGAGCGAAGAGAATTTTACAAGACAACCTTAGGTGAGATGAAGGAAGATGAGCCTTTATTCTCCTGTGTAAGAGAGACATTCAGAGCCAAGATAGAGTAACTCTGTGTTGGGAACAGGGTTTTTGATAAATAGCTTAGCATCTGTATGGGTATTATGGGTATTATGTTAATATATTATAAAGTTTTAATAAGAATTCAATAAAGACCTGTCTATAAATATTTCGATACTTTATGAGGCATATAGTAGGTCCACAATAAATGTAATCTCCATTCTGTTTTACTCAGCTGTGTTACACTGTGTTACACTGAATAATCCAAGCGTCCTTCTAAGTCAAGTTTGCAAGTTACTCTGCCTCCCTGAGAAACCTAGGAAATGGCAGTCAAAAGACATGAGTCCTAAAATCAAAAGGGTAATGAATATTGAATAAAATCCAGATGGAGCGGGGAGGCAGCATTGAGGGAGGGACTTCTCATTATGCATCTTAACTACAACAAAACAAAATTAATTTATAAGCATCTCAAACCTACTGAGGGAGAAAAATCCTGAAAATGTTCTAGTTGGCAAGGGGTGGTAACAATCGGAAATTAATTGTACAATTCTCATGATTTACTTAAAATGTTACTGACAGCTATTATTTAATGTGCTGCCTTTATTATTTTATCTCAGTAATTACGAGGAGGCTCTCATATCCTTACTCATGATTTCTGCTCTATCAATCCTATTTCTTATACCATTTTAAGTTTCTCAAATGGAAACATTCTTATCATAGGAGTTTCCTGGCATAAACTCGAACAGTAGAAATCGACTGCATTTACAGAAAAGTGAAGCCTCCATTTTAGCTTTGGTAGACCCGATTTTCTAGGTAATAATTCGAGACTCAATTTCTTATATAGAAACTAGGTAGGGTTCACATATTAAATACAGGACACTAACTCAAATTTGAATTTCAGGTAAACATCGAATAATTTTTAGTGCAAGAATGTCCCAAATATTTAATGGGACATACTTATATTAAAAAGTATTCATCACCACAGCAACATACCTCAAAATAAACAACAGAGTATATAGATAGTCCAAACTAATTACTGAATGTATGCAATGGGAAAGCTCAATGAACTTGGAGAGTACTTTGATTTTTGTAATCATGTTTCTCAACTAAAGCAGGCTTACTATATCTGCTCTATTTCATAACTAATCATTTTTAAAATCTGCTGAAGGAAACTATAGATTGTTATCTCTTGATATAAAAGTGAACAGATGCAGGTACATCACTGAGATTCATGAGAATCTCACATCCTCATGAAAACTTTCTAAATCCTACTTCTTGTGAAAGAGAAATTGCTACTAAGACTTCAGGCAGCTATGCTAAATTATCCTTCATTTCCTCTAGTGAATTTTCCATGATCTATTTAATATGACAAGTTTCACTATTCTAAGAGAATTCTGACATTCTAAAACTTTTTTAAAGTTTTCATTTACTAAACACATTATATCATCAGGAATTTCAAAGAGAAAACATCGCAATGCCCTTCTAACCTTCTAATTCTCAACTCACAAACCCAATTTGTTTCATGGGCTTTGAGGAAGTAAGAAATATGAGATACTTATTTGTAAGTCAAAATCTAAAATGAAATACCCCTAACCACCTGATGATGGCTTGTGACATGACATTCCCAAAGGGACAGAAGAAAAATAAGTTTTTTAAAATTATGCTTCATCTAAAAACAGAAAATCTTCTAATTATAATGGCACATAATATATCCCTGCATTTCAATAAACAACATTTTATCTTGAATCCTTAATCATGCGAAATTGCTTAACCTAGGCAACGATTCAAGGATTAACAAGAAAAAACATCATGAAATTCAAGATTTCAGAAGTGTTTTCAGTTCCCCTGTCAAAGCCATATGAAAGAGAAAGTATAATAGTACCATTTCAACGTGCTCCCTAATCTACATGTATAGATTTATTTCCGCCATGCAAAAAATAAACATAAGAAAAAATATTTCATTAAATGTCTTGGGAGTTAATTTTGATCACCTCTACTTCAAAATGCATTATGACTGGCAAAACTTTCAACAAGGGTTATTTTCTGATGGAAAGAAAAGGCTAAGTAAAACATTCTCACCACATTTGCATATACATTTCATCTATTATCACTGTGGAAACAAAAACTATTTTTAATATTTCTATAATTTTAGCATTTGAGAACTTTTACTTTTCAAGATGAGGCAGTTGTATGAAAGGAGACATTTTTAAAATTTTTTAATGTATCTTCAGACTATTTAATTTTATTCCTTAACTAAACTTCCTCATAGCACATATATGTATAATGAAGTATGGGTGCTTTATATCAACTATACAATATATAAAAGCCTTACACTCTCTCCCACCGTGCTCTAGGATGCATTACCAAACAAGCAGATAAGCCTAATGATGAATGACACAATATGGTCAGCACTAATAGAGTGGTTTTCTACAAATGCATTGCAAAAAGATGAACAAATACTTTACATTTTGGAACACAGTTATTTTGATGTCACATGTCAAGTAAGATCCAAAGTGGTAAATGTTAGCAACTTTAAATCTGTTGGTCCTGGATCAAACAGCATAAAGGAACTTAAGAGAAACGACAGTGCATTCAGGAAGGTAGACTGGGTTGGAGCTAAGAGTCTCTTCTTGAGGGTCTAATTAGGTCCTCCCCCTTCCTCTGCTTTTTAAAAATTTATCTCATAGAGACACCTTAGCAGAAGCTATCAGCTTTGACAGAACACCGAAATCATGGTAGTGAACCATAAATTGACCATTACCATAAAAAGAGCTGCTAAATGAGAAACCGTGTGCTTAGTATAAAACTAATTTCATGCTTTCAAAAGCACACAGTGGCTTCTAGCAAGATAGTGGCCCTGGGACTTGCTGAGACAGATTGGCGAACGCAAATGGTTTGCTCCTGATGCGTCTGCTTAGCCAAGCTTTACATGTACTGGCAGTAAGCGGGGTTCTCGAATCTTCTGTCAAACAAATACACACTTATCTATAACTTTAGAGCTGAAAGCTATAAAACAGCTGCCTCAAATAAATTTAGCAGGAAAACACATATACGCACACACACACTGCACACACATATATATACATACCCCATGTGCCACGCTAGCTTCCAATCAAATAAAAATAGACTTCTCTGCAGACCTAACATACCAAACAGGCACTTAATAAGCATACTGTTATCGAATACATCATAACTCTCACAGTCCTTTCTTCTTTAGAAACAGCTTCTCATCACGTAGGAATTAGAGTTTAGAGGAGCCTAAGCAAGAGGACTCCATCTACTTGGAAGCTAACTTTGAGTCTGCCCTTATCAGGCTGGCTTTCAAATACTCTATGCTTATAAAGCCACATCAGACCTGTCTGGGCATGATGATCTAGTCGTTTAACTCCCCAGATGAGTGTCAGTATTTTATTTACATTTAAATGATAAAATCTACTACATTTAAACGTCACATCTAATTAAAACATGCCGTATGAAGAAATGCTTCTAATTTTATCCTCCTCTCGTTTAGGATACCATCTCTGGAAATCAATTACTGTAGGCTGTCCAGTGCATGACAGGTCATAACTTTTAATTATTAATAATGTCAAGCTTAACAAGGTATCAACTCCAATATGTAATCTATTTCACTTACTTTCTTATCTCATAAACATCAGTTGTTTCCTGCTATATATTTTTCACATCAGAGATTCTACAAAGTACATTTAGTTCATAGCCTTTTTTTATATACCTGAAGCACATAATAACACTGCTAACTGCCTACTTTTAGTAATGATAGCAAATAACATAATATCACTGACTTGTTCTGAATGTTTAAAATGCAAAGGAAGTCACCTACTGGTAAGATGTCCTCGGCAAACAGCTAGCACAGAATGAAAAGAATGTTATTACATCAGTTTAAGGAGTTACTTCTCCCCAAAATTAAAGAATCATAGATTTTGCTCTTCACTGTTGCCCCTTCAGATCTGTCAGTACAACATGATAAACACAATTGATAACTCCACAGGATTCAACACAGCATTCGAAAGAATCTGCTCCTGACACCCCAGATCCCGGCGTCCAAGTTTTAGAATAAAAATGCTCACCTCTGCTAGGAAGTCCACTCCACATCCTGGCAGGGCTTTCACCGGCTTCAAAAGCAACCAAGTTGGATAAACAAAACTTCCAGGATGTGACCAGTGTAATGCACGGGGCTACGGAGACTTGGCTCCAGCCCTGATTATCTGTGTGACAGTACCACGCTATGTCAGTGCAGCTCCAAACCTTCCCAGATGCTGGCTTGTTGCACTGCTCATTGAAAATCCTTTACACGCTGGCAACATTTTAGGGAAGGACAAGCACACTCTGAGTCATTTGTAAAGAAAGCAGAGCAATTTCAATTCTATATCTCCATGCGTGCTGAAACCAGAAGCACTGTCAACCTACAAGTCTGAGGTGGATTTACGCCGAGAAACAGGCAACCTAAGCCTTCATTATCAATGCATGAAATCAGCCACTGTGATCAAATTCAAGCAAACCACAAGAAGGATATGATTATGAAAGGCTCCACAGATTTAGCACCAAACCTTGTGGAATGAAGAATCGTCTATTGAAATTGTGTAAATGTTAAAAATAGCTCTGGCTTTTCAACAATGAGCAGAATACAGAGAAGAAATCAGTAGTCTATGTTATAAGGACCTATCAAAAAAGCTACAAAAACCAAAATAGCTATAGGTCCCTGGGACTTTTCTATAGACAAATGAAATCACTAGAGGCTATTACAATTGTAACAAAAAAATTCCATATATTTGACACAGATGTCCATTAAAGAGCAAGTTAAATATCTGTTAACCCGTGAGCGCCTGTCCCTAAATTAAAATAATAATGATAGTAAAAATGTGCAGGGCTATGCTAGCACCAGGGCAAAATACTATCAATTTTACTCTAAGATGAATTCCTAAATAATAAAAATTTAAATGTATTTATTTTGTTTAACAAGAAAATAGACGGACAAGGTAGAGAATATTTTTAACCACATAGTCTTTCACTGCTTAATATTTTTTAAAAAATCTACAGCTCAATAAATCCATACACCCCTACCCCAGCCACCCCCAAATTTATACCTTTACCTTTCACCATCCTTCCTCTTTTATACTAAAATATAAGATTCATGAGCCAGTTGAGATGTCTTAAAAAGGCACAAGGTAGCTAAATCCCAGGAAGTAGCAGCAATGATTTGAGATCACAAAATATAGAGCTTCGACATGTGCATGAAAAGTGCAAAGCAACAGGGACATAAAACATTTATCAAAAAATCACAAAAATAACTGGGAGAAATTCCTAGTAGGCAGCATTGACAAAGCACATACTTAAGGTTCTACTCATATTTTTTTTTAGGTTTTAGGTTTTAGGCTCTCACTGAGACTCTGAGGCAGAGCTAATCAGGATCCAATAAATACAATTCCTGATTTGAGGATCTTCTATAAATGACTGTGTACAGTTTTAGTAATACTAGTAGCTCTTAGGTGTAGATACATTTAGTAGTATCTACAATCTAAAACATCTGTGTAAAAATAAGAACTATGCCACAACACATTTACATAACACAGCATTTTGGAGCAACATTAGACATGGCACTCCTGTGGGTATTCTCCTGATGTCCCTCAGTGTGGAACTGACTCCTTACAGGACACTAGTTGGATTCCCTTCCTTGAAGATAGTTATAGACATATATGAGTGGAAATGCACACAAGCGTGTGTGTGTGTGTGTGTGTGTGTGTGTGTGTCACGTCATAGGAGAATGTACTCAACCTTTGTGGTTACTTTTGCTGCCTGAATTCCATTCATTTAGTGCCTCAGGAAGCTCCTAGGAAACAATTTGAATGCATTTTGAGAAATGGCATTGGTATCACTCATTCAGAAATTGCTCCATGTCTTCTCTCTCTCTTTTTCTGTACTTTTCTTGTCTGAGAAAATAGTCTGTGAGAGATTGTGTGCCTAAAACTCTTATTATTATTATACATGCAGCTTCCTAGTAATAAGATAAAACTTTAAAATGAAACTATAATATTTGATTATAGGTCCTTAATCCCTTATCTAAAACCCCTAGTGCCAGATGCATTTCAGAATTCACATGCTTTCAGATTTTAGAAAGATAATACTCTGCGTATACTGTGAATTATATAATGCCTCAAGTAAAGTCTAGGGCAAAAGCCTATAATCAGACATATTAACAGTTCTGCAGCAAAATACGTGCATATTCAGACTAGATGGGATAAAGACTATTATTAACCTCACACACATCAGTTCACGTCAGGTTTTGCCATCAATATAAATTACAAAACCTTCTGATTTTCAGAGCTTCTTGGATTTTGGAAATTACAGGTAAGAGACTATAGACCTGCAGAAATGTTTACCTAAACTGTTGTAAGGTTATGGATTGGAAAATAATACCTTACCTTGGCAAGTGTTCTCTGGCTTGGCAAGAGATCTGGAGATGAGCATTGCTTTAACAGGATAGGCAGAAAAACCACAAGAAGGTGCTATTAAAACTGAGACATAAAGTACAGCAGAGATGCAGCTATAATGCAAGATGACAAAACTAGGGCGTGGCAATGGAAGGTAAGAAGAAGGCATCCAGAATTATTGTGTCAAGACATAACAAAACATAGTGATGAAAATATCAACCACTCACTGATCACCTACTTTATACCCAGGAATGTGAAAGGCACTTGACATAAATATTTCTTTTAGCAACCTACTTTATAATTTTCAAAAGGATATTTTAAAAGAAAAATGTGTCTTCAGAATGAGGCATAAAACATTGGGTTATCTCACCCTCTTCTCATTGTATCCCAAAGCAAAACATCCACAATGGTTTTTAAACATCACATGTGAGAATGTCAGAAACAAAGAAAAAAAAATAAGCTTCACCTTTTGAAGTAAAGGTTCATATTTTATTTTTATATACTATTTGGTGTATGAGTTCTTTAAAATCACTTATAGAAAAAGAAAGTAATATGATTTACCATCAATATTCAAACTGAATAACATTAAAACCCATTTTAAAAATATATTCTTAAGACACGTGACTATTATGTTGTATTTACCTGGAGTTTTCCTATATTGCCCAAATAAATACTTTTTTATATGAAGTACATTGAAGAGCATTAACACAGAAAAGTACTGATACTGGACTTAAGACTTCAGACCTACAGAATATTCACATCTTCTGAGAGATCTTCTCAAAAAAAAAAAGTTGCAGTTACGTAGGAAGGATAAGTCTAGGGATCTAACATACAGTATGATGACTAGAGTTAATAATACTGTACTGAATACAACTGACCCTTGAACAATGCCAGGGTTGGGGCGCTGACCCTCCGCACAGTGGAAAATCCAAATATAAGTTATAGTCGGTCCTCCTTATCTGCAGCTCATCTATATCCGAGGCTCCTCATATCCACAGTTCCTCTGGATCCGCAGACCCAACCAACAACAGATTGTCTAGTACTGTAATATTTACTATTGAAAAGAACCTGTGTGTAAGTGGACTCGTGCAGTTCAGACCTATGTTGTTCGAGGGTCAAATGTACCAGAAATTTGCTAAGAAAGTAGATTTCAATCACCACACACAAAAGAAGTGATTATATGAGGAGATGGATATATTAATTAGCTTGACTGGGGTAATCATTTCACTATGTAAATGTATATCCAATCATCATGTCGAACACCTTAAATATATACAACCTTCATTAAAGAAATTTAAAAACTGTAGGTACGCTCCCCCCAAATAAGAGCATTTCTTGAGTGCCTTTTGGGACCCAGACTTGCAGTGAGGAGGAGTCCTAGGGGTGTTTGTGAGAACAATGGTCTTCCTATTCGCTGTACAAAGAAGAACGGAATACGTGGCTCTAATGTTAGTTCATAGCATATGATCACAAAGTCACGTTCCATGTGAAGAAGGAAAGTGCATTTATTCATTTGACAGTACAACATAATCTGGTGAACTTTTTCTTTAGCAACGAAAATAGTGCCCTGGTGGTTTGATGAAATTCTTGCAACTTCTAAAAGTAACTGATTATCTAGAGTCAGGAACTCCCCGGGAATAAAATTAACATCTCTTTATACCTTTTACATCATGTCCACGTAAGAAAAGATAAACTTCCAGAATCTGCAGGCCAAGATCTCTGAGTTGCAAGGAAGGCTCACCAGAGGCAGCCTCTTGAAATGAAGTGGGCCAACGTGATGCAAATGCCATCATACTCAGCCCCTAAAAAAATACAATAACCAGACCACCCAGTTCCTCCAAACTCCTCATGTGATCAGGAGAAAAGCAAACATGTTTCGCAGCTTTGCCTAAGAACCAGATCCAGAAAAACCGTAAGTGCCAAGGATGAACACCCATCCCGTGGTCAGTTGTAACACTGTACGAGGATGCCTAACTTGGAACAATGCCCAGCAACCTCCATGGCTGGGATGCTGCCGAGTATGAAAGTAGAACTCCTGTATGAAAAAAGGTGGTCAATCAGTGACAACACACTCATCCCACGGTGAGAATCTGAACTCAATAATGTTAAGTTTCTGTTGAGCCAGCTACTGAAAGCCTTTCTCCCTTAGATAAGCTTAAAATAGGTAACGCTTCTATTCTAAGACACCTATATTTTAAGTGTGCCTTTGATGATTCAAATCACTCAGCCACCCAAACACTTACCATGGTTGTCTTTAAATTTTTAAATCTTAAATTTTAAAATCTTAAATGTTTAAGAGCTAAAAACCAAGACTTGATGTAACATAACATTTGTCTGTTAATAAATACGATACATGTAAAAGTTCATAGTCCGAAGTATTCTTAAAGCAAAAGACTATCTGCTCTTCACTAAAATAGGGCCAGGCACTCCTTTTAATTCTTTGTTTCTGAAAAAGTTCCATTCAAACTCCTTTATATATCAATTCCTTAGAGCTCTGGGCTTATATAATCAACACCCTTCTTTAACGCTTTTAAACCACATGTACAGAATACAGAGCTGTTCTATAACGACTTTTTCAGGTGACCTTAGGGGTAGTTCTAGATTTCTGACACCATCCATAATGGCTAGGCTCTATCTCAAAGCATTTTGGAGGGTTGGAGTTATAACTTGAGGCTTCATCCTATTTCAATATTGCTGTATTCTTTCTCATTCATAAGGAATTTCAACCTCAATAAGCCCTGCAATATAAATCTCAGTTGAATTTACCTGGGGAGGACAGATAAGGGGCACTAACTCTATTCTTGTTTAGAAGAATAAAATTAGGATTTTGCAAAATGCTTAGAAACTTACAGTGATCAATACTGGATAAGACAAAGAGTTGGAAAAGTAGATATATATTCCTTCTACTGTGTCATCATTGGGTCTGAATTATTCCAAGAGGTAATTCCTGTGTTCTCTCAAAAGGATCTGGGATTATACCAAGGAAATCAAATGCTCTATTTTCAATGATCTCATTTGGTATATTTTGAACAAGACCTTTTCCCCTCTGAGTCTTCTTGGAAAACTATAGGCAGTTCTATGGGCTCTATCTAATAAATGAGCTACATAATAATTCTTCCATGAAAAGATCTTTATGGACTTATAAGAGGTCTAGGGAAATAAGTGCATTGTAAATAACCTAACCCACCTGCCTCCACACTGAAATGCTTTATCTACCTAGTGCACTTACTGGTAGAAACTCACTGATACTCACTGATACATCGATGATTTGTTATACTTTCACCATGGTCCTTATAGTTTGCAAAAGATTTCTTGGTTAAGTTATAAGTGGCACACTGACTCAACAGAAATGAAGCAAAAGAAAGTATTTTAAACCATATGTTTCTACAGCAAAAGTAAAAGATATTATATTGATGAATTCTAGCCCTATCTCTGCATCTATCACACAAACTTAAGTTTGCATCATTAACCCTTTGTGTTTGTATTTAATATCTCTTAAAATGGACTATAATTTTTTCCAGACAAGGGGAAACATTAAGGTATTTAAGTTGTATGTTTAATTCCTGAAAACTGGAGAAAAATCTCCCCTACCCCTTCCTCTCTCTCTCTCCCTCTCTCTCTCCCTCTCCCTCTCTCCTCTCTCTCTCTTTCTCTCTCCTTCTCCCTCTCCCTCTCCCTCTCTCTCTCCTCTCTCTCTCTCTCTCCCTCTCTCCTCTCTCCTCTCTCTCTCTCTCTCCCTCCCTCCCTCTCTCCTCTCCCTCTTTCCTCTC
>NW_020837946.1:53059035-53141045 GCF_003676395.1 Aethalodelphis obliquidens | reverse complement strand
CCTCTCCCTCTCTCCTCTCCCTCTCTCCTCTCCCTCTCTCCTCTCCCTCTCTCCTCTCTCTCTCTCTCTCCCTCTCCCTCTCTCTCACACATACACACAAACACCCTGATACCTCCCCTATATATTCTACCTAAGGCATAGAAGATGCTCAAAAAAAGTCTGTCAAATGAACATGTTCCTGTCCACACACATTCTCACCTCTTTGTATTTCTTTGCTTTCCATACTCATTAATAAATTCCAGCAAATGTGGTGGGATTAGGAATAAGGCGAGTATCTTATTTTCAGTATACCTGTGGCACCATCTTGTGGTAGATCTATAGTGTTGCAGTTTCAAGCTTAATTTCCAAAGTTCAAAAATGTCTGAGAAAATGCTTTTGAGGATAAATTTTACATTTTAAATATATATGAGACGCAGTGTAAGAAATCTGGCTTATGTATTTTAATAACCCACATACATTTTTTAATAGTCTTAATACCTATCACAATGCCCTGACCCTAGAAGCTGTTTCTTGAATGTAAAATTGGAATGAGAATTAGAGAACATTAGAAAGGAAGGGGAAAAAACCAGCTGAAGATCCTGGAGGCATCAAAGAGAAGCACAGAATATGGCAGCAAAGAAAATTACACAGTATAAAATGCTCCAGCTGACAACCCATTTTCAGATCCTGCCCTCCATTCCCACGTCCAAACCATTACGTCCACTTCCCGTTGCAAAACCCATCCTTACTTTCTCCCCTCTGTCCCCACAGTGTCCTCAACTTAAAATCTACTCAAATTCAGTTCAGAATCCCTAAGGCCAAATGAAAGATGCCACGTCTCACACCAAGAGGCAGAGTCTATTTTTCTACCAGTTGAATTTGTCGTGGTCTTGTGACCAGCTCTGACCAAAAGAACACAGTGGCTGCAGCTTCTCCTCTTGCTGTCCAGCAATGCTGCTCTGTGACCCCTGTGTGATTGAAGCCTATCTAACCTTGTCCAGCAGGAGAGTCTACTGGCGAGAATGACCCAGGCTTCAGCCAGCATCAACTGTTAGATGCTGTGTGCATAAGGCCGCCTGAGACCATCCAACCCAGATGAGGTGCCAGCTGCCTGCAGCTGCGTGACTGACCTCCAGTGAGTCCCGGACGAGAACCACCTAGCTGACACCAGCCCCAGTCTCTGACCCACAGAATCATGATTCAAATTTAAAAATGTCTAAAGGCTTCTGCCAACCTTCGCAAATTCTCCGGTCTTTCTAATCCTCTCACTCAGTTTCAGGCACATCTCAGCTCTTTAGACATGTCAAGCTTTTTCTCAGTTTAAGATTTTAAACATTCCCTTTACTCCCTTTGAATCACTTTTCTCCACTCTCTTTGCTTGATTAACTCCTGTTTAATCTTAAAAGATTAACTTTAAATGAGATTAGAAATTTGGAATAAATTGAAGGTGGGAGAGAAAATGGGCATTTTAGTATACAAATGGAAAAAATCAAACACTGAAAATAAGGGAAAAATCCTGAATTCTTTTCATTTTTACTTTGTGAAGAATTTGTTGTAAAAAATTATGAGAGGTAATATAGAGAGAGAGATGGATCTTAGACTTTGAATTTTTTTGTATGGCCTTAGGAAAGGGCTCCAAATCTCTCTTACTCTTGGTGTCTTTATCTATAACGTGAGGACAGTCATACACATCCTGTTGAGTTTTGAGACCTAAAGCCATTATTTCAATCTTTTCATGATAACCTCCATCTCCAGTGCACCTCAGATCAAGTGCAGATGTGTCTCTCTTGCCACAATTCAACAGAACCTCCATGCTCTTGGCCTGATCTCACATGTACCATCCATTGCCAAAGGCAGGATCACAGGTCACCCCCTAAGAGAGAATCCCTTGCCATTCTGAGAAAATATGGATCCTTAAAGCCCCAGAATAAAATCAATCCTCCCCCCTATAATCCTTGGGGCAGTTTGATTCTCCATGACAGATACATACCTTTCCTAAGGACACAAGGAGAACAAAATGTCAAGTTAACGTTTATTACTTTATCTGGTGATTTACCTGCTTCTGATTGGAAGGGGGAGAATCATGTATCACTGAATGAGATGTGGGGAAGTCCTCTGAACAGTAAAAGCCAGACTTACCACATAAACATGCTACAGCCAGAGAGAACTGAAGGCCCCGGTTTTCTGATTCAACTTGCACATCAGGTACATTCTCTGTGCAGAAGTAACCTATAAGCACACACCAGGCAAATTCTGTCCCTCCCAGCTGATGTCTATAGATGGGAGGCCATAACACCATGGTGAGGAATCAGGCTGCAGAACTAGGCTGCCATGTTCCAAATCCTAGCCTTGCCTCTTTCGGCTACTACCTAACCTCTTTATTCCTCATTCACATTGTCCATTATAATAACAATACCTTCCTCACAAATCTGTTGAGAGGCTTCAAATGAGATAACCTCCACAGCGCCATACCTGGCACAAGGTAAGGCCACATTCACTCACATAACCACAGCCTTTCAGTCTACCTTCACTGTTTTTATGATACTGCAGGAGGTGCAGAGTTGCTTAGAAAGCTCTCAGGAGGGGTGGGGATTGGTTTATGGGGCTGGGTGGCTATATCATTCTATTTCCATGACATCATCCCTCTTTTTCCATGGGTCAGTGGATGCCCCAGAGGAAGACAGGAGCATGAGGTCACCTTTCCCTTCCCTGACCATTTCCCAATTACAAATTTATTTAAAGTAAGAAGCTCCTGGGACTTCCCTGGTGGTGCAGTGGTTAAGAATCCACCTGCCAATGCAGGGGACACGGGTTCGAGCCCTGGTCCGGGAAGATCCCACATGCCGCGGAGCAACTAAGCCCATGAGCCACAACTGCTGAGCCTGTGTGCTGCAACTACTGAAGCCCACGCGTCTAGAGCCCGTGCTCCACAACAAGAGAAGCCACCGCGATGAGAAGCCCACACACCGCAATGAAGAGTAGCCCCCGCTCGCTGCAACCAGAGAAAGCCCACGCACAGCAACGAAGACCCAATGCAGCCAAAAATAAATAAATAAAATTAATTAATTAAAAAAAAAACCTTGATGCTAAAATAAATAAAGAAGCTCCTTTTCTGGGTATAAATCCTCCTCCATTTGGTTAGTGTTGTCAAAGTGTGATTTTTGGACCAGGAGCTTCCACATCATCTGGGAACTTGTTAGAAATGCAACTTCTCAGGCTTCACCCCCTACTGAATCAGAAACTACTGAATCAGAAACTATGAAAATGGAGCCCAGCACTTTGCATTTCAACCCACCCTCCAGGTGATTCTGATGCACGCCAAATTTTGAGAACCACTGGGTTAAATTATCAGTCATTAATGCATCCAATTTCTCTAAATTTCTTAAGTTCAGATCCATCTCAGAGAAGGAGAATGGTGATTGGAATAGGGATGGTGGAGAAATACTATAGCGATGGGCACTCAGGATAAAGAATAGGTCTCAGCCTTTGACAGCAGAGGGCAGGATGAGGGTCACTAGCCACTCTAGAGAGAAAATGAATGTGGCCCATTTTGTCCAGAATTGGGAAGCTGTGTGTGGGTTATGGAAAGTAATCTCTGTGCAATTGGGAGGTAACCTGGGCAAACGGTACCTAAGCTAGGATGTCTGGACTTGTTGGGGAGGCTTCTGGTTGATGAAAACCAGAGTAGGATATAAAGAGAACTCAGGAGTGCTCTGAATCACAGCTGTCACTGATTTTTTTTTACATGTGTGTTTGAGTAGCTGTGTTTTTCCTATGCCTCTGATCCCATGGGACAAGGATGACGCTTCTCCCTCTTCCAGCTCCTTTCTTTATAGTTTGCCAAATGTTCCTCCTTTGCCCCCACTCATACTCATTCCAATAAGAATAAACTATTTATAGTTTATCCCAACATGCATTTACATTGCTGTCCCCTCTACCTGGAATGTTGCTTTTCCTTGAATAACCTGAAACTCATTTTTTAAAATTCACTGCAAATATCACCTCCTCTAGGAAGCCTTCTCTGATCTTCATAAAGTTGACCATCCCTTTCTCTGTGCCACATTTACTTTATATGTAGATCATCATTGTTCTTAGCATATCATTGTCTTTCATTTATTTATATATCTGTCCTCTCTCGACACTTAAGAGATTGTATTTTTCTAATCTCTGTAGGCACTTGATAATTTTTAAAAAGCAAAACCCCCAAATTTGTGTTCATTATCACATCTGATAATGCTACCAGAATACAGGTGTTTTAGGTGGTACCTTTATTATGAATTTTTAACTGAAATTTTTATTGAGATAATTAGAGATTCACATGCAGTTGTATGAAATAATACAGGGAGTTCCATTGAACACTTTGTCCATCTTCCACTGATGGTAACATTTTGTAAAATTATAAGATAGTATCACAACCAGGATGTTGACATGGATACAATCTACCAATCCTATGCAGATTTCCCCAGCTTTACTTGTATTCATGTGTATATGTGCGTGTGTATGTGTATGTTTGTCACCTGTGTGGGTCGTGAATCCACCACCACAGGATCCCTCATGTTGACCTTTTATAATCACACCCACTTCCCTCCTGACACCTGTCCCCAGCCTTAACCCCCAAGAACCACTAATCTCTCCTCCATTTCTAAAATTTTGTCATTTCAAAAATGTTGTACAAATGGACTCACAGTATGTAACTTTGTGGGATTGATTTTTTTCACTTAGCATAATTCCGTAGAGATTCATCCAAGTTGTTGCGAGTATCAATAGTTCATTCCTTTTTATTATGGAGTACTATTCCATGGTATGGATGTACCACATGTTAACAATTCACCCCCCAAAAATATGCAGGTCAAATCCTGGAACCTTTGAATGCTACCTTATTTGGAAAAAGGATCTTTACAGATGTGATTGAGTTAAGAATTTTGAGATGAAGAGATAATCTTGCATTATCCAGGGGTCCCTAAATCTAACTGCAAGTATCCTTATAAGAGAAAAGCAGAGGGAGGTTTGAAACAGACAGAAAAGAAGACACAGACACACAGAAGAGAAAGTGATGTGAAGACAGAGGCAGAGATTGAATTGATGCAGCCACCAGCCCAGGGATGCCCGGGCAGCCAGCAGAAGATGCAAGAGACAAGAAATGGATTCTCCCTATGTATTGCCCATGGAGGGAGTATGGCCCTGCAAATTTCAGACTTATAGACCCCAGAACTTAAAGAGGATGAATTTCTATTGTTTTAGGCTGCCAAGTTTGTGTTAATTTGTTATAGCAGCCTCAGAAAACTAATATAGATATGTTCATAGTTTTTGGCTATTACAAATAATGCTGCTATGAAATTCATATACAGGTTTTTGTGAGAACGTATATTTTCATTTCTCTGGAATACATTCCCAAGAGTACAATTTCTGGGTCGAATGGTGATTTCATGTTTTGTCTTACAAGAAACCTCTAAACTGTTTTCTAGAAGGGGCTGTACCATTTTACATTTCCATTAGTAATGTACGAGTGATCCATTTACTCTTCAGCCTTGTCATGTTTAGTGTTGTCACTATTTCTTCTTTTAGCCATTCTGACAGGTATATTGTAAAACCTCATTGTGGTTTTATTTTGCATTTCCCTGATGACTAATGATGCTGAACATATTTTCATGCACTTATTTCTCATCTGTACATTCTCTTCAGTGAAATTTTTCTTCCTATCTTTTGCCCATTTTCTAATTGGATTGTTTGATTGTTTTTTTTTTTTTACTGTTGAGTTTTGATAGTTCTTTATGTACTCTAGATCCTTTGTTTGATATGTGGTTTGTAAATATTTTCTACCATCTGTAGCTTATATTTTCATTCTTTTCCCATGGTATTTTACAAAGCAAAAGTTCTTAATTTTGAATGAAGTCTAATTTATCAGTTTTCCTTTTATGGATCATGCTTTTGGTGTCAAGTCAGACCTCTTTGCCTAGCCCCAGGTCCCAGAGATTTTCTTCCATTTTTTCCCTAAAAGTTTTATATTTTTATGTTTTACATTTAAATACATGATCCAGTTTGGTTAACTTTTGTATATGGTATAAAATTTAGGTCAAAGTTTTTTTTTGGGGGGGGGGTTGTCTTTATTTTTGCTATTGTTTTGTTTATAGATGTGCAATTGCTCCAGCACCATTTGTTGAAAAGACTATTTTTCTTTCACTGAATTGATTTTGAATTGTCAAGAGTCAATTGAGCATATTTGTGTGAATCTACAGTTCTGGATTCTGTAGTTTTTTTCCATTGATCTATGTGTCTATACCGCCACAAAAAAAACAAAAAACAAAACCCTGGGCTTCTCTGGTGGCTCAGTGGTTGAGAGTCCGCCTGCTGATGCAGGGGACACGGGTTCGTGCCCCGGTCCGGGAGGATCCCACATGCCACGGAGCGGCTGAGCCCGTGAGCCATGGCCGCTGAGCCTGCGCATCCAGAGCCTGTGCTCCGCAACGGGAGAGGCCACAACAGTGAGAGGCCTGCGTACCACAAAAAAAAAAAAATTAAAAAAAAACCCCAACAGCTTTGATTACTTCAGCTACATAGTAAGCCTTGATATTGGGTAGAGATTTTTCCTACTTTATTTCTTCTTTGTCAAGATTGTTTTAGCTGTAGGGCCTGTGTTTTTCTATATAATTTTAGATTAAGCTTGTCTATGTATATAATAAATCTTGCTAGGGTTTTGAAGGAATCTCATGAAACCTATAGATCAATTTACAGAGAACTGACATTTTAACTATGTTGAGTTTTCCAATTCATGAATATGGTATATCTCTCTATTCATTTATGTCTTCTTTGATTTCTTTTCTTAACATTTTGTGATTTTCAGCATACAGATTCTGTACATGTTTTTTACAGTATGTGTCTAAGTATTTCATTTTTGAGGGATGATTATAAATGATATTGTGCTTTTAAGTTTAAGTTTCCATGTGTTCACTTTTAGTGATACATAAAGATATGCAACTGGTTTTTGTGAGTTCTCTATCCTGTAAGGTTTCATAGATTCTTTGGGATTTATACATGGACCATCATGTCATCTGCAAAGAAAGATTTTATTTCTTCCTTTACAATCTGTATGCCTTTTATTTATTTATTCTTGCCTTATTATGGTGCCTACAATTTCCAGCACTATGTCGAATAAAAGAGGTGAGAATGGACAAACTTACCTTGCTCTTGATCTCAGGGAAAAGCAGTCTTTCACCATTAAAAATGATTAGCTATAGACTGTTTTGTAGATGTTCTTTATTAAATTGAGGCAATTCCCCTCCATTTCTAACTTGCTGAGAGTTTTTATCAAAAATGAGTATTGGGTTTTCTCAAATGCTTTTATGGCAACCACTGATATGATCATATGATTTTCTTCTTTAGCTGTTGACATGGTATTTTATATTTATTGGTTTTCAAATGTTGAACCAGTCTTGCAAATCTGGAATAAATCCCACTTGATCATGGTGTATAATTATTTTTACACATTGGTGGATTCAGTTTGTTGACATTTTGTTGAGAATTTTTCAGTCTAAGTTCATGAGAGATATTAGTCTGTAGTTTTCTTTTTTTTATTTGTCTGCTTTTGGTATCAGGGTAACACTGACCTCATCAAATAAATTGGGAAGTGTTTCCTCCTCTTCTATTTTCTGAAAGAAATTGTGTAAAATTGATGTTCTTTAAATGCTTGGTACAGTTTTCCAGTAAAACCATGTAGATCTAGAAATTTCTTTTGGGGTGCTTTGTAATTATGAATTCAACTTGTATGATCATTATAGATTGCTTTATCTTGGTTGCATTTGGTAGTTTATGGTTTCTGAAGAACTGGTTCATTTTTCTAAGTTATCAAATTTCTGACCATAAGTTTTTTATAGTATTTACTTATTTTATATATATATATATATTTTTTTTTTTTTTTTGCGGTACACGGGCCTCTCACTGTTGTGGCCTCTCCCGTTGCAGAGCACAGGCTACGGACGCGCAGGCTCAGCGGCCATGGCTCACAGGCCCAGCTGCTCCATGGCATGCGGGATCTTCCCGGACCGGGGCACGAACCCGTGTCCCCTGCATCAGCAGGCGGACTCTCAACCACTGTGCCACCAGGGAAGCCCTATTATATTTTTAATTGCTGCAAATTCTGTAGTAATATCATCTATTCCATCTGTGTCTTCTTTCTTTTTCATCTTTGTCAGTTTTACTAGAGGCTTGTAAATTTCATTTATCTTTTTCAAAGAGCCAATTTTCTATTTGTTTCCTCTGGTTCTCATTTCTGTTTCTCTTTTCTTGTCATCACATGGGTTACCTGAACATTTTTTAGGACTCCATCTTGATTTATTTATATTCTCTTTGATTGTATTGCTTTCTATAGTTTTCAGAGTGGTTGATATGGGTATTACAATATATATACTTATGGCAATCTACTGGTATCATCATTTAGCTACTTCAAATGAAGTACAGAAAACTTACTTCCATTTAGGTCCCTTTAACTTCCACTTTTAATCATTATTATCTTGAGTATCATATGGTTAAATTTCATTTCAATCATCAAATATGTTTTATAAAACTTATGAGGAAAAGGATTGTGTGGGGATTAATTTTACGTATCAACTTGACTGGGTCATAGGATGCCCAGATATTTGGTCAAACACTATTCTGGGTGTTTCTCTGAGTTTGTTTTTGGATAAATTTCACATTTGTGTGTGTGTAGATTTTATTCTGAAAGAAATGAGGAACACTGAAACATTTTGAACAAGAATTATATGAACAATCTTACATGACAGAACGTACTTCCTTGCAGCACTGCACAGTCAGTGTTTACCAGGATGACAGGAAAATCACAGTCATGGTAATAAGGAGGGCCTAGGAGATGTGCTGGGAAAAGTTAACAAATGAGAAATTTTCATTACAAGAGTGTCCTTAGAATGAACATACACACACATATATGTATGCATATATAACTATATAAATTCTTATTGATCTGTTACATACTCTTATGAAAATGATTTAATAATGGTATATCTACACAGTTCCATCATGATTTCAAACCTTCAGTAAAATACACTACCCACAAATCTACAAAGTTGATAAGCTTTTGGGGGTCATTAAAGAAGCCCACATTTGCCTTAATATTAGGCAGAGAAAAGAGAACATAGGGAGCAGTTGAGAAAAAAAAATTCCCCAAATTCAAAAAGAACATGGAATTAAAGTAAGATCTGTCCAATGGATTCTCTTTGGGAACTTACAGAAAGACCTAGAATTACGAATAAATGTGGAAGTGGTTCTCCAAACTTTGTTTTGTCTAAAAAATAAAGGAAAAGGTATTTCAAAATGTTGGAGAACTTAAACACAAGAAAATTGGGGCTATATAATATTTTTAAAGAATCAATTACGTTCAAATTAAGGCTGTACTGAACACAATTTTTAAAAATTTTTTATTGAAGTATAGTTGATTTACAGTATCATGTAAGTGTCAGGTATACAGCATGGTGATTCAGTTATGTATATAACTGAATATATATATATATATATATATATATATATATATATCGCTGTGCTGTATACCTAAAACTTTTAGGTTGCTTCCATGTCTTGGCTATTGTAAACAATGCTGCAATGAATATTGAGGTGCATGTATCTTTTCAAATTATGGTTTTCTCCGGATATATGCCCATGAGGAGGATTGCAGGATCATATGGTAGCCCTATTTTTAGTTTTTTTAAGGAACATCCATACTGTTTTCCATAGTGGCTGCACCAATTTACATCCCCACCAACAGTGTAGGAGGGTTCCTTTTTCTCCACACCCTCTCCAGCATTTATTATTTATAGACTTTTTGATGATGGCCATTCTGACTGGTGTGAGATAATACCTTCATTATAGTTTTGATTTGCATTTCTCTAATAATTAGAGATGTTAAGCATCTTTTCATGTGTCTGTTGGCCGTCTGTATGTCTTCTTTGGAGAAATGTCTATTTAGGTCTTCTGCCCATTTTTTGATTGGGTTGTTTGTTTTTTTGATATTGAGCTGTATGAGCTGTTTATATATTTTGGAAATTAAGCCCATTGTTTGCAACCCATTCTGTAGGTTATCTCTTCATTTTGTTTACTATGCTGTGCAAAAGCATTTAAGTTTAATTAGGTCCCATTTGTTTATTTTTATTTCCATTACTCTAGGAGATGGATTCAAAACGATATTGCTGCGATTTATGTTGAATTTCACATCTGAATCTATAAACTCAGTAAAACAAATTCCTCTCTCTAATATGGACGGGCCTCATCCAGTCAGTTGCAGGCCTGAATAGGACAAAAGACTGGCCTTCCCCTGAGTAAGAGGGAATTCCTCCTGCCTAACTGCCTTCAACATGGGCTACCAATTTTTTCCTGCCTTCCAACTTAAACTGAAACATCAGCTTTTCCTGGGTCTCAAGCCTGCCAGTCTTTAGACTGAAACTACACCATCAGCTCCCCTGGGTCTCTAGCTTTCTGACTGAAGATCTTAGGACTTGTCAGTCTCCATGATCATATGAACCAATTCCTTTAATAAATATTCTTATTATATATGTATATATACACCACACACATATGTGTGTGTGTGTGTGTGTGTGTGTGTGTGTGTGTGTGTGTGTGTATACATATTGCTTCTGTTTCTCTGGAGAACTCTTACTGATACAGTTTGTTCTATGCTTCATTCTTTTAGCATTTCCTCTCTATTTGAAAAGCTTCCTTTAGCCAATCTTTAAAAGTAAACTGCTAATGATAAATTCCTTTGTATCTTACAAAACTTCATCTGCGTGTGAAGGGTCCCTATTTAAGCTATTTAAGCTCTCTTTGCTTCCCCTCTGATTCTTCCTTCTGTAGCCCAGAGTGTTCTAAAATAGTTTTAGGTAAACTCTAAGAATCTTCCTGTTCTTCCATAAGGAACACACTAAATTCTAAATTTAGTGAAAGAACTACCAATGTTCGGGGGTCAATCACCTCTTATTCAGAAAAATGGCTCAAGTCTCAACCACCACCCTGTGGATACCACTCCTACCCTGCCAACCCCAAAACCACAATAAGACTGACAGAGAGGAGGGGAAGTTCCCTCTGAAATGAAGTTCTTGGAAGGTTATGTCTACTACCATATCTTTTCTCCTTTGGGGAGGAGATGTGCTACTATTTTTCTCCCTGTATTAATCTGCTAGGGCTATTGTAACAAAGTACCACAAACTGGGTGGCTTAACAATAAAAATTTATCATCTCACAGTTCTGGAGGCTAGAAGTCCAAAATCAAGGTACTGTACAGTGGGTTCTTTCTGAGGGTTCTAAGGGAATGATCAGTTCCAGGGCTCTCTCCTCAGCTTGAAGACAATTATCTTCTCCCTGTGTTTTCACATCATCTTCCCTATGTGTGCATCTGTCTCTACGTCTAGATTTCCCTTTTTATAAGGACACCAGTCATATTGGATTAGAGTCAACCCTAATGGCCTCATTTTAATTTAATTTCCTCTGTAAGACTCTATCTCCAAATAAGGTCACATTCTGAAGTACTGGGGATTAGGACTCTAATATATCTTTTTTGGGGGAAGGGGGGATAAGTCCCTAAAGCCAAGTGATGGGCAAAAAAGGGAGATAGGCATTTTGTTCCCTGATTAAGTACCTGCTTTGTCAGTTGACTTGCCAGCCTCCTCTGTGCTACCTGAGCAGGCAAGAGAAATGTGGAGAGAAGCCCCCTACCTCCACCTACTGCACCTCTACCTGCCTGGGCCCTAGCAGCTCTAGGTTTTCAAGAGAAATGTTAGTTGTCAGATGGATTCTGCACATGATCTTAAGCCCCAAGAGTTGGTACACAGATGAGAGAAGAGGAAGATGCAGCTAAATCTCAGGGACTCCCAATGTCTAAGGGACCATTTGAGGGGAGCTCTTCATCCATAAGGTCTGATAAGAGCATCTGTGACCCACAGAGACAACCAGAATAGTAATTACCTACCAAGAATAGCATTACAACTTTGTCAAGGCTGTAAAGTAAGGACACCTCCACCCCTCCATCCCTCCATGGTTTCCCACCACCCGGGCAGAAGGGCAGGCAGAGGGAGGGGTGGCGGGAGAGCCGACTGTGCCCCACCTTCCACTCTAAATGTCAGTCCATCTAGCCAAAGCTTAATTTGGCTATGAAATGGATGTTTTTATAAGTAGAACTGTCTTCTAAATTAAAGAGTCCCTCTGAATATACAAATGTGAAAAGTTATGGTCTGAGAAGGTGTTTAAGGGAGCTGCTACCCAGTAGGAAATAGATATTCGATTGATCAAAACTGAGGAAAGTGACTGGAAACAAATAAAACCATGTCAGGCTGACTCCTCATCGAGTTGAGACTCTAAACAGTAGATAATGTGCACATGCACACATAACAGGACTAAGGTATATTCCACTCTAGTTCCTGCTGTTTCGCTTAGCATGATCCCACAGGCAGTTTTACCTTTCATTAGGTATTCCTCAGAAATACAATTTTTAATGACTATGGTTTCTATCATTCATCTTATAAATGTACTATAACGTATTTAACTTTTCTCCTATTGGACATTCAGGATACAGCTAATATTTTGGAATTATAAATCATGTCATAATCATCTTTGTACATACATCTATGTCCAATTTCTATTTCAAAGAGGGAACATTGTTATACCTACTTTTTCTTTCAGATGGGAGGATTATGCTAACCAGTTTCAGAAGTTAAGTGACTTGCCTTCATCATATGTTAAACCCAAATCTTCTGAGAATGAATCACTGACTATATTATCAGCATATGAAAACTGTCCTTTGTGCCTAATATAAAACTTGAAAAGCTGTCTCATTTTCTTACCCATTTTCCTATATATTAATATATTGTGTTATACTAGTTGATAAGCTATGTTTTATTTATAGAATATATCCATAATATTCTGTGTATGTCTTAGCTAAATGTATTTTATATCAGCTAGCTAATTTCATTAGTATGGGAGAAAAATGGAGAAATTCATGAATTGCAGCTTTACATGTCTGTTTTCAAAACCCATCAGAGAAAGGTAGTTTGCCATGATAAAAACCATTTGTGACCACAAATATATTACGGCATATTGGTTTGAATTTAACCTGAGTTTATTGCATGGTTGGAACTCTGATCTGCCATTTCCATGCTGTATGAAGCTGTACAAATTTTATCTCTGTGCCTCTGTTCCTAATCTGTAAATTAGGAATAATCTTAGTACCTACCTCAGGGTTCATGAGAAGATTAAACAAGAAAATTCCTATAAAGCTCTTAGGACCAAAATATGTCCCATAGAAAATGTTCAGTTAATGTTAGCTACTAACATTACCTCTTTTAGAAACCACAGGTTAACCTCAATTTAAACGTAGATATTTGGATTCTAACAAATGTAATTCAAACCTTTACTCAGGGCTATTTGCTCTCTGATTTAGATATAAGATTGTCATCAGTTTTTACTCTAACACCAACTATATTTTTAATATGTAAATACACATACATTAATGCATTTGTGAATAACAAATAAATATATGATGATAACAATTATCATCATAACAAGTAAATACAAAACAGAAAAGTTATCTTTCTCTATTGTAATAAGTGTGTATCTTATACCCTATAAGTTCCTTTAAGTTCTTTCACAGCATGGTAAGTACTGACTGAGGAAAATAATTTAATAAAATTAAATTATATACTGGGTAAAAAGTAATTAGGTTTAGCTTGAAAGAGAAAAATTATTAATTTACAGCAAACACATACAAGCCATTTTTACCGGAGCTTAATATGGATAATGGCATAACTTAACGAAATCAAAAACTATGCAACAGCACCAAGCGAAATTCCAACAAAGGGCTGCACCGCGTCATCTCACTTCAAGTTGAAGGTTCATTACCAAAGCAAACACTTGCTAGAGAGGAATTTGGAGCTTTTCCTCATATTTAGGAGGAGGCTTCTCCTGGCCTCCCAAGTAAACCTGCAGAGGAGGCCTACTTTTTGTAGAAATCTTCACCATGGAAAACAGTACATTTCACATTTTTCTTTAGTTGTGTCACAACTAACAGACCAAAGGCCAGCAATATGAAGGAGGCAGCATTGCCCAAGGATAAGATACAGGGTTTGCAAGACTGTTTAGAATTCAGGGCAGATGCAAGAATGAATCTCCAAGCTTCTGCCTCTATCCAGCCCACAGGAAAGGGTGAGAGGCATGAGGCAGGGAAAGTGCTTGCGGTGGTGCTGGAGCTCAGAGGTAAGCCTTGCTGGTTTTGGCAACGGCTGTTCCTATTGTTAGAACACCACCGGCACGCTGAATATAACACGTCTAGCGCACAAGATTAATGCTCCTTTCCTGCATCATGGATGTTATAAATAAAACTGAAGCTTTTTATATACCACCTAATTGTACGCTACTCAACGGAAAGCAGAGCAAGAAAGCCAAAGAAAGCCTAATTCTGCAGAGAGGAGAAAAAAATTGATATCACTGATCCATTTTAAACACATTTCAAAATATAATAAGGACTGTTCACAAACTATAGAGATACAGAACTATGTCAATGGGCTGATAGACACATTTTATGTTTATATATATTTGTGTCTAGTATAATATATATTAAAACAATAAAAAAATGTATCCTAAGAAGTAACAGACAGCTCTTGGATTTTACCTGTAGGGAAAAGAATATACATTGTGGTAGTAGTTTTAAGGGGAAAGATAAGCCTTGCTCTAAATCCTTCATTTTCTAGAACAGAAGCACGTCTCCCAGCAAGAAATGGGCCCCCAGGCCCTCCCACCTACCTGTGCTGGTGTAAGTGCTGGGGCTGGCCAGTGGTGGCCCGGAGCCCTGGGCTGGGGGCGGAGGCTGTCCATCACTCAGCTGCTTGACTCGTTTGCGGTGAGATTTGCCATTGTAATGGACTTGGGCCTGGGCTGCAGAGTTTAGCTGGATGTTGCACACCTCACAGAAGGAGAACAGAATTTTCTTTTTCTCTTTACTCAGCTGGTCCTCAGGTCTGTCGTTCTTTATTCCCTTATCTTCAAAGCCCCGTAGAAAAGTTGCCATATTCATAATTCCATCTTCAGGGTAGTTGTCAGGGCTTAAGGAATACTTCATACCTAAAAAGAAGGTATACATGCTTATGAAATATAGGCCTTCTTATTTTCTAGTATGATTATGATTAATTTCATGGTATGGTTTAAGTTAAAATCTCCTACATACTCAGTGATCACGCTTGGAAAAAATTATCAAAAGCACTTAACTGAGCAAATATGATCTTTGAACATGTGTTTCCTCTGTCTGGAGCATTTTCCACTCTACCCTTGCCCCTCCTCCCATCACCTCTCAATTCTTTTGCCCTTTAAACTCCTGCTCACCCCTGAGAGCTTAGCTGGAGCATTACCCTCTCGTGGAAACCTATCTGACCCTGGAGATAAGGCAGATCCCTGTTTACATGCTCACATCATGCTATGTGACCTCTCTTCAGAACACCTCTCACCATGTGCACGTCATATGTATTTGTACAATTAGTTGATTTATGTCTGTTTCCCCAATAGACTGTGAGCTCTGTGGGGGCAGTAACCTCATTTCTGGGTATCCTTTGGGCCTAGAACTGCAAATTTTACATAATAGGCATTCAAATATCTATTGAAGGAAGGAATAAAGGATGCTACGAATCCATACTATGAAAAAGGGTATGTGTAGACATCAAAGTATACATAATACACACACATCTGCACACCTGCCAACAGATACATGCCCTAACTTGGGGAGGAGGTGAATAACAAAGACAAAAACACATTATGTCTGCAACTTACATTGGGTTGTATTCCAAAAGCCTCTTTATAAGTCAGCCAGTGGGAATTTGAACATATTTTCTTACAGATGTAGTGAAACAAACTGTTTTAAGCTGTCCAGATTAGCCCATAAACATCAATTTAATCTCTGATGAGGTTGAAATGCAGAACATCTGAAACACAAAATAAGAGAAACACAATATATGGTAATCTAGTAATTGAAATAGAAAAAGAGTAAAACAGACTAAGATAAAATTTTGTTTACTTTTAAGTGCTGATTTTCATTGAGTTAGATAAGGGTATAGTGATAAATTATAGCCTAAGTAAAGATTTTAAAGGAGCATTTTCAGTACCTGAAGAATCTTGGGTAATGAAGATGGCCTTGGCTTTTTATTTTGCTCAGTTCCACTTTAACATCTATAATTTTTTCATTTTAGTTAATACCAATGTTACTAGCATTTTTATACTTATCAGTGTGATTATTACAATGTTTTCAGTTCTCAACTCGAATAAAGAAAAAGATACTCTCACAGAAGAAAAAGGAGAACAATATTCAGAGAACAATTGGGCAAAAGCTAAGAGAAAAGGGGTATGCATGAAAAAGATCTGGCTGAGGTGCACAGTACTGTGCCATGAGGGATGAAGAGTTCAGATAAAGAAAGGATCCTTGCTTGTGATGGATTCTGCCTGGGGGAAAAACTCAAAGATACTGGCTTTGAGCAGTTCTGTTGATCCAAGTTGGCTTGGAGCTCTATGGAAGGGAAGGAGAAACTGAAGACTAATCCATATCTGGAGAGTTCACCAGTTGAATGTTTAAAATTCAGAAAATAAGTTATAGTACAGAGTATGATCATAAAGATATTGATTCTATGTATATGGTATGCCAAGAACTCATTTACACCCACACACTCTATTGCAAAGTGTCATTATGCACTATACCATAGGCTAAAGAATCACCTTCAGAGCATTGTTAAAATGGTACTAATTTTGATATGTTAAACCTATTTGTTCCATAAATACTTTACCCTGATGCCACCAATTTAAAGAACTCAATTCCACAAAATTTTCTGAATGAATTTATTCCTTTCACCTCTCCACAAAGGCCATTTTCTTCATTAAAATCTATTCAGACTACACATAAATCAGGTTTAAGCAATTCCTAGAGCTGAGTTGCAGAAAATAATTCTGTTATAATTGAAATGTGATTTGAACTGCACATATATCAATATTTTTGCTGTAGTCCCTAAATCCAAATTACTACAGTGTCACAAAGCCATTTTTCTCATAAAACTTTAGAAAATATCAGTGCCATATAAAAGTTATGTTCAAACATATTACTTTGTGTACTCTCTTAAAATATTAAAATTTATCATAAGAATTACTGAACTAAATAATAAAAAAGAGATAAAGGATTTGGAAAATAAACTCGTCATTAATATATTAGCCTTGTTTATAAAACTAATCCATTGTAAAACATAAGGAAAACCAGTAACTAATTTTTGACCTTGCATCATCTCACTGAATCATTGAAATCTAACTGTTATATTTCAACTCAAGCAACCAAAATCCTTGACTTAACTGAGTAATGATGACACTTCCATCTGAAAATTTAGCTTCTTTGGAGTTAGGTGGACTTGCCCATGTTGCTAATTAACACATGGCATTTCACAGAAACAGGACATACATCATAATGCTTCCTTTTAAGTTTGAAATCTAAAAAATGACTTCTTTGTATTATCTTATAAAAGATTGGGCTTCCCTGGTGGTGCAGTGGTTGAGAATCTGCCTGCTAATGCAAGGGACACAGGTTTGAGCCCCGGTCTGGGAGGATCCCACATGCCACAGAGCAACTAGGCCCGTGAGCCACAACTACTGAGCCTGCGTGTCTGGAACCTGTGCTCCGCAACAAGAGAGGCCGCGATAGTGAGAGGCCCGCGCACCGTGATGAAGAGTGGTCCCCGCTTGCCACAACTAGAGAAAGCCCTCGCGCAGAAACGAAGACCCAACACAGCAAAAATAAATTAATTAATTAATAAACTCCTACCCCCAACATCTAAAAAAAAAAGATAAAGCCAGCTTACCTGTGCCTTTCTGATTGCCATTTGTCCTAGAAATAAATTGTGCTTTAGATTTATTTAAATATATATATATTTAGTAGTAAGAAAGAAACTTTTAAAATGAAATGAATGGCTGTTCTAGAATTCTGCTGTAACCTCTGCAGAATACCAGCACCCTTCATAACTTTTATCCCTATTTTACTTTCTCCCAGAGTTATTCTCACAGATGATCCCCCAAACATCCAACACCATGCTCATGGGCCACTCTAGGGAGAATGCAATGCCTGGGAGTGGGGTGAGCATTCTGTCCCTCAAGTCCCAATTTATTAGTCCTAGTGCTGGTTTCACCACACTTCCTCCCTCTTAGGAGAAAAGTAAGTTCAGCTCCTGTTAGCAGCCACTTGCAACCAGAATATATTTAGTCCCAGAGGTCTTGGGTAAAGGACCTAGAGGTGGTAGAGAAGCAAGATATCAGAGTCTCAGCATCCAATTTTGACCTCAGATGATATAATTTCTAGGCTAATAATATGCGTGGTGATGATAACATTTATAATGTCAATTTTCTGGCTAAGGGGAAGGTAACAGTGAGTTTAAGTGGAAGAAGAGAAAAATCTCACTTTCTATTTTAAAGTGTTTTTATCAGACTATCTCAAATTACATGTTTTACTTACATAGGGCAGAAGGACCTTCAGAGGTATCCAATTTTAAACAGAGAAGTGGGCAGCACTCTTCCATGATAGCCATGCAGGCTTATCTGAAGGTAAGAGAAGTTCAGACAACCAGACCAAATATCCTATGTCCTTTTTGTATTATTTTATCAGGTTAGATGGCCACGCATTTAACATCCATGAGAAAATAAGATATTTTGCTACAGGTCAAGGAATAAGAAAGTTGTCCCTTGAGTTGCTGCTTTGGGGGAAAAGACATGATAGGATAGTCAATGACTATCTAAAGGAGTGATTTGCTTAAAAATTATTTATTTATTTTGGCTGCGCCAGGTCTTAGTTGTGGCGTGCGGCATCCTCGTGGCATGCAGGATCTTTAGTTGTGGCATGTGGGATCTTTTAGTTGCAGCACGCAGACTTATTAGTTGCAGTGTGCGGACTCCTTAGGTGCAGCATGCAGACTTTTAGTTGCAGCATGTGAACTCTTGCTTGCAGCATGCATGTGGGATCTAGTTCCCTGTCCAGAGATCGGACCCAGGCCCCCTGCATTGGGAACGCAGAGCCTTATCCACTGGACCACCAGGGAAGTCCCTAAAGGAGTGATTTTTAAATGACCAGGATGCAACACGTCAGGAAATTTTATACTTAACAACTTTCTCTAAAACTGGCCCTGACTGCACAGTTATCCAATTGTCTTTTATAATAATTTAAATAAAAGGCAGCTGATTCAGAGGTAAAGACTGGAAGCCACAGGAAGAATGTGAGCACATCTTACCTTAGAAAGAAGAACGGTCTGGGATCCCTGAAGCTCAAACTGCACTATACTGTTTCAGCCCCATACTTGGGGTCATTTCAGTTTAATAAACTCATCTTTGGGAAAAGTACTGTTCTTGTCATGAATTATTTTAGGGAAAGACCACACCTCTGTGGATGGGTGTAGGATTACCACAAAAGGAAAATATTTTTCCACTGTGAGTCTTACCACAAGATTGATGGGGGCAGGAGATAGACAAAGAGGCATGAACCTGTGACTGCCTCTGGGCCTGGGGGACAGGGGATCTGTATGCAGGTATGAGAGACTTGTTCCGGGCATTCCCTTCGTGGGGAGGTAAACTGATCCCTGGAACAGAGACAGGCCTGAGTCTGGGCAAAGAAGGCTGAACAATAAAGAATGCCTATGGAGGGCTTTGGTCTGTGACCTCCGAGAACCTCTATATCCAGGAACAACTGTGAAGTTCTCTATCTGTATTTCCTTTTCCTTTTTTTTTAAATCCTGAAGCCATCAGTGAAATCATGCAAACATCACAGTTGATCTTCCTGTTGGGAGGAATAGTGTGACAGTCTGGAATGGCACCTGGGGTTAAAGCCATCCATGGGAGAGCAGCAGCAAGGGACTTAAGGATGTCAGTGGCTGGCAAGAGAATGATGCAGTGGTCTAGAACCAGGCAGCTGGTTAAGATGTTCATTAAAAACTGGCTTGGGATATCTCAGGGATTCAAAACAGCATACAAGAAAGGCAAGCTGGTAAAATAATGGAATTCTTATATCAAGTAGAGATGTGAACTATTTTGAATTAGCTAATGTAAAGGGTAAATAGGCTGGGGCATTTGAGCTACCTAAAGGTAAATAAAACAAGATAATTTTATTCTCATTCATTACTGTAGATCCTAAGCCAACTATACGCCTAGCACTTAGAAGATGCTCCATAAACCTTTGGTAAAATGAAATAGTTGTTATAATTAATTCAACTGAAGTACAGCTGCAGCCAAAAACTGCTAGTTAAATTGGTCTTGGCCTTCAGAAGACCCAATAATTGTATGTCTATGTAGATCAATGTCTTTTCTGGCACCCTTGATCTTCTGAGTGGTCCAAGTTAGCATTATATACAAATAGCATGACAATGTCAATAATGAGAACAAGGAATGTATTTTATTCTTAGTGTCAGAATATCAATTTCAAATATACATATTCACATTTCAGAGGAAACCAGAATTGAAAATATCCTTCTATGCCTAGTACACTGAGATTCTATCAGAAGTAAAAATGTAGGTTTCTTATTGCAAGAATAAAATGTTGCAATAATTAATGTTAATTATGAAACTTAATTTTATATAAAGAACAATTATTAGAATTTTTTTCAGTCACTTAAATAAAGAAATTGATTGACAACTAAATCAAGCACTAGCTCTGTAACTATAGAGAGAATATATACTTATTTTGAGGTACAAATGTTTATAATCAGATAAATAATAAGTCAAATAATGATAGAAATTAGATTATATCATAATTCTAATCTTTGTAGAATTATGTGGTGTAGTTGCTTTCATGATATCAAACTAATTAACCTTTAAGCACTACATTTAGTTTTTATTTGTTTAATTCCATTAAGGCATGAACCATTTTGGGAAAAATTCTACTTGGGAATTTTTCTCATCTTCTGAGGATGAAGCAAAAGCAAAATGCCAGCTTTGTTACCTTAAAATTACTACCTCGGACTTCCCTGGTGGCACAGTGGTTAAAAATCCACCTGCCAATGCAGGAGACATGGGTTCGAGCCCTGGTCGGAGAAGATCCCACGTGCTGTGGAGCAATTAAGCCCGTGCACCACAACTACTGAGCCTGCGCTCTAGAGCTCGCAAGCCACAACCATTGAGCCTGCATGCCTACATCCCGTGCTCTGCAGCAAGAGAAGCCACTGCAATGGGAAGCCTGCGCACCACGACGAAGAACAGCCACCGCTCATCACAACTAGAGAAAACCTATGCACAGCAACGAAGACCCAACACAGCCAAAAATAAAATATTAATAAATAAATAGATTAAAAAAAGGAAGTGAACAGAAAAGCAAAAATATAAATAAATAATTAAATTACTACCTCAAGGAGATAATAATTAAATAATACCTAAACTCATAATATGATACAATTTTCTGTTTCCATATCTCAAAAGTCATTCTGAATGATGGTACTGGGCCTTAGCCTAAGGCAAATACAGATTTTAACACTTGGTTTTTGGTGATGCAGCGAAAGATATATATGGTACACCTCGAGCCCTAGAGAGAGAAATGCTTACTGACTTGGCTATACAGTCTTTATAATAAGGAAGCCTAGATTCCATTCACCCTCTGCCTGGCCTGAGACAGCAGCAGAACACAGGAGAGGGAACTTCAAATCATGAACACTTGGGCAAAGGCAGATGTTGCAGTCCCATTCCTCCCACGGCATTGCCAGGGTAGGTGTGCAAGCTTGAACACATTCCTGAGCAAGTCCTGGAGTCCCTCCAGAAGCTCAACAGCTGAATCTGTGTGTGAAGCTGGAAGGAGCTGTCCTGGCTCCTTGAGATGACTGCCAACGCACCTTCCAGGCATGGAAGGGAACCCAAGCAATTCAAGAGACGGCTCCACACGAGTCAGATCTGTTGATCAAGGAAGTAACATCCTCAATTCAATGAACTCTCAGGTCATCTTAAAAAGCTTACAAACACGAATGGTATTTTCTGGCTTTTGCCACGTGAGAAAATATAGGGTAAAACTAAAGAGACCACGTTACACACTGTAGCTTTATTTCTAGTCATAATCTCTATATATACCATCTGGACACAGTTTTACATTTATTGCATTTTTCATTCACTTAAAAGTAACTTATATCATTCTAGAAATTTTGGAAAATACAAGGAGCAGAAAAAGATGGGGGAAAGTCCTCCACGTTCCTATCATTCAAAGGTAACCATGTTTTGTTGTTTATTTCTGGTCTTTTTAAATGCACATACTGTTTTCAAAGAACTTTGGTTAGACAACAGACATTTGCTAAGAGTTCAAATGTATATTAGAAGCTGAGCTCTTAGACTGATTATATTTACCTACAAATTGATTAATAAGAAGTCAATTTTTCCACCTCTGGTATGGATCAAGTGTAACTGTAGCAAGTGTTCTAAGAAGAGAAACAGTGCTATGAACATCATTAATATGGGGCTGCCCTGGTCCATGCAGTCTGAGAGAAGGTGATGTTTGAACTAAGAACTAAAGGATGAATAGGAGTAAATGGAAGAACATTCCAGGTAAAGGAGATTGCATGTGCAAAGGTCCAGAAGCAGGAGGAAAGATGGCAGGTGGGACAAACTGAAAGCAGCCCAGTGCATCTAGAGCAGAAAGAGCAAGGTGGAATGAAACATAAAATAAGGCTGGAGAGCTAAGCTGGGGCCAGGTAACGAAGGTCCTTGCACACCAAGCTGAGGTGTTGGTCTAGGGAAGGTGCAGAAGTATTTTAAACTAGAAGACTGGTACGAACAGATTTGACTTGTGAAAAGATTACTTGGCCTTCAGAATAGATGAAAGATGTGGTGTAGAGTAGGGAGGTGGCCACATGAATATGGACAAATTCAGAAACTATTATAGTTACCCAAGCAAGAGAAAACGGTTGATGGGCCCGGATGGTGATGATGACCCCAGAGGGAAAAAGTGGATAGATTCAAAAACGTTGACAAAAAAAAAAAAAAAAAATCAACAGGACCCGGTGATGGATTAAATGGGCCTGCTGGGATATTCCCTGGGGATGGAGGCTGATGGTCACCATGGTCCTGCTTCCTCTGCCTTGCTAAAGCCAGCAAATGCCGTCTTTTTTTTTTCTTTTTATTTCCCTTTTCTCTTTTCCTTCTTTTTCTCTTTTCTTTTTCTTGTCCTTCTTTTTTCCCTTTTTTCAGTCAGTGCCATCTTCACATTCCCCCTCGGCCTAGTTCCAGTCAGTGGGTACCATCTTTGAGCTCTCCTTCCTAAGCACCAGTATCTCCCAGGGGAGAGCTTCTACACACATCTGGTGACCAAGTTTTTATGTCTGGTGACCTAGTTTTGCAGCTGCCACCCAAGGGCCTCCCCGTGATCTCCTGGCTCTGGTGGCCAAGGGAGGCCTTGCGTTCCTGGGTCCTATGGGTCTCTAACGATCAGAGAGACAGTTCTTGGCAGACAACCACTTCCAGGGTACTGCACAAAAGGCAGACAGAAACACACTCCCCAGTCTTTCTGAGAAACAGGCCTATTTCCTTGCAGGAGCTTTGGCCTGAGGGGCAGGCTTCTGGTTTGGCACACTTATAGAAGCCTAAGAAGGGGCTCTCAGAGAACAGAGACTGGTGCATGCAATCTCCCTCAGCCTCGCCCCAGCTCACTGGTATTGTACAGAAAGGAGTTTGTACCCTTCTCTGGTGCCCTGATTATTGTGGCTACTGTTAGGGATCTCGTTTACGTTGCCTGGCCCTGATGGCCAGCAGGGTTTATACATGTGGGTCCCCCAGGACTGTAATGAATGGAGAAAGAGTTCTTAAACAGCTACCACCCCCAGGGCACAGCAAGAGGCAATAGATCCAGGAGCTCATACTCTCTGAAAAGAAGCCTATTAGCTTATCATCATAGCTGCATCCTGAGGGGTAGTCTTCTAATTAAACATACATCTAAGGGCTGACTATAAGTAAACCCTTCCTGAGACCCTGGAGGGCAGGGACTAACTTTGCACTCTTCCTCTGCTGTGCTCCAGAGCACCAGCATCTCTCAAGGGAGCTCTTATATGCATCTGGTACCCCAGTTTTTACATCTGATGCCCCGGTTTATACAAATGCCACTCAAGGGATATCCCTTGATCACCTGATTCTGGTGGTCAGGGAAGCTCGTGCCCCTGGGTCGCACTGGACTATAACAATTGGAGAGACTATTGGTAGTTCTTGGCATGTTACCGCTCCCAGGGCACCACACTGACAACAGACTGAAACACATGACTAGCCTTTCTATAAAAGAGGCCTACCTGCTAGTCCTGGAACTTCAGCCTTAGAGACAGGCAGCAGGTTTGGCACACATCTAGAGGCTACAGAGGTGGTCTCAGGGAATGTAGGCCAGGAGACAGCATCTTTGTGCACTCCCTCTGGCTTGCTACAGTTCACCAGTATCTCCCAGAAAGGAGTTTATACACTCATCTGGAGACCTGATTTTTGCAACTGCTGCCCGGAGGACACTTCCACATCACCTGGCTCTGGGGTCATCAGGGCTTACACTTGTGGTACCACAGGACCGTATACACAGGCATACCTTGGAGATATTGCAGGTTTGATTCCAGACCACCATAATAAAGCGAATATTACAATAGTAACATCAAATGTCACTGATCACAGATCACCATAACAAATATAATACTAATGAAAAAGTTTGAAATACTATGAGAACTACCAAAATGTGAAACAGAGACACAAAACGAGCAAATGCTGTTGGAAAAATGATGCCAATAGTCCTGCTTGATGCAGGGTTGCCACAAACCTTCAACTTGTATGAAACTCAGTATCTATGAGACACAATAAAGCAGAGTGCAATAAAATGAGGTATGCCTGTATTTGCATTCTTTAAAAGCTGTTGCCTGAGGATCTGGCTTCCAATCAGCCTGAATCAAGGTGCTGACTGAGATCCTCCCCTTTGGGACCCTGACTGGTCTTAGCACATCCTCAACTACTACGAGCAATTAAAAATAAAATAGGCCACTTGGATAATCACAAAATTTGAGAGACAACAAATACCTACGACATGGTTGAACAAGAAAGTTCAACCCTTAAAATTGGGAGAAGTGGCTGTTTCATCCAATGCATAGGAACCAACACAGACAGTCAAGTAAAATAAAGAAACAGAGGAATATGTTCCAAAGGAAGAACAAGATAAACCTCAGGGGAAAAAAAAACCTAATGAAAGAGAGATAAGTAATTTTTCTGATCAAGAATTCAAAGTATATATGCCACTCTCTCACTTCATCCCAGGTAATACACTACCAAATGTAAAGTAGATAGCTAGTGGGAAGCAGCCACATAGCACAGGGAGAACAGCTCAGTGCTTTGTGACCACCTAGAGGGGTGGGAAAGGGAGGGTGGGAGGGAGACGCAAGAAGGAGGAGATACGGGGATATATGTATATGTATAGCTGATTCACTTTGTTACAAAGCAGAAACTAATACACCATTGTAAAGCAATTATACTCCAATAAAGATGTTAAAAAAAAAGAATTCAAAGTAATGATCATAAAAAGGCTCATTGAATGAACACATTGAGAACTTCAACAAAGAAACAGAAAATATAAGGGAGTTCCAAACGGAAGTCACAGAACTAAAGAACACAATAACTAAACTGAAAAACACACCAGAGGGGCTCAACAGCAGACCAGATAAAGCAGAAGAAAAGATCAGAGAACTCGAAGACAGGGCAGAGGGACCCACCCAATTAAAGCAGCAAAAAGAAAAGAGAATGAAAAAAGTTAAGACAGCTTAAGGGACTTATGGGACAACATCAAGTGGACTAGTGAGACAGAAAGGGGCAGAAAACTTATTTGAAGAAATAATGGCTGAAAACTTCCCTATCTGGGGGAAGAAACAGACATCCAGATTCAGGAAGCCCAGAGATTCCAAATAATATGAAGCCAAAGAAACATACACCAAGATATATTATAATTAAAATGTCAAAAGTTAAAGACAAGGAGAGATTCTTAAAAGCAGCAAGAGAAAAACAACTTGTTACGTACAAGAGAACCCCCATAAGATTACCAGCAGATTTTTCAGCAGAAACTTACAGGCCAGAGGGGAGTGGCATGATATATTCAAAGTGTCAAAAGAAAAAAATTTCCAACCAAGCATATTCTACCTGGCAAAGTTATCTTTCAGAATTAAAGGAGAGATAAAGAATTTTCCAGACAAGCAAAAGCTAAAAGGAGTTATCACCACCAAACCGGCCTTACAAGAAATGCCAAAAAGACTTCTTTAAGCTGAAAAAAAAAAAAGGGTGCTAATAAGTAGCAAGAAAACATATGAAAGTATAAATCTCACTAGTAATGGTTAATATATAGTAAAAGTAGTGAATTAATCACTTACAAAGCTAGTATGAAGGTTAAAAGACAAAAGTAGTAAAAAAAAATTATAACTACAATAATTAGTTAAGGGATACACAAGATAAAACAATGTAAAATGTAAAACAAAAACATAAAATGTGGTGGGGAGAGTAAAACTGTAGGGCTTTAGAATGCATTCAAACTTAACTTGTTAATAACTTAAAATAGACTTAAAAATATAAGTTGTTATATGAAAGCCTCATGGTAACCACCAAGCAAAAACCTACAGTAGATACACAAAAGATAATGAGAAAGGAATCTTAGCATACCAAGAAAAAAAGTCACCAAACCTCAAAGGAGAGAGCAAGAGACGAAAAATGGAACAGAGGACTAAAAAACAGCCAGAAAACAATTAACAAAATGGCAGTAAGTGCATACCTATCAATAGTTACTTTAAAGGTAAGTGGACTAAATGCTCCAACCCAAAGAGACAGAGTGGCTAAGTGGATTAAAAAAAAAAAAAGAAATGATCCATCTACCTGCTGCCTACAAGAGACTCACTTCAGATGTAAGGATATACACAGATTGAAAGTGCAGGGATGGAAGGAAAGATATTCCATGCAAATAGAAATCAAGAAATCTGGGGTAGCTATACCTATATCAGACAAAATAAACTTTAAGACAAAGACTGTAATAAGAGACAAAGAAGGTCATTCATACTGATAAAAGGGTCAATCCAACAGAAGATATAACATTTGTAAATATTTATGCACCAGGATAGAAGCACCTAAATATATAAAGCAAATATTAACAGACCAAAAGAAAGAAATAGACAGCAATACAATAATAGTAAGGGACTTTAATACCCCACTTACATCAATGGATATATCATCCAGACAGAAAATCAGTAAGAAAACATAGCTTTAAATGACATGGTAAATCAGATAGATTTAACAGATATATACAGAAAAATTCCATCCAAAAGCAACAGAATACACATTCTTCTCAAGTGCACATGAATCACCAGGATAGATAAGTCAGGCCACAAAACAAGACTTAACAAATTTGAGAAGACTGAAATTGTATCAAGCACCTTTTCCAACCAAAAGATTGTAAAACTAGAAATAAACTACATGAAGATAAGTGGAAAATTCACAAATATGTGGAGATTAAACAACATGCTACTGAACAACCAATAGGATAATGAAGAAATCAAAAGCAAAATTTAAAAAATACCATGAGATAAACAAAAATGGAAATACAACAGACCAAAATTAATGGGATGCAGCAAAAGTAGTTCTAAGATGGACGTTCATAGTGATAAATGCTTACCTCAAGAAACAAGAAAAAATCTCAAATAAACAACCTAACTCCATGCCTCGAGGAACCAGAAAAAGAAGAACAAGTGAAGCCCAAAAATACTACAGGGAAAGAGCAGAAATAAATATAAGAGACTAAGAAGACAATAGAAAAGATCAATGAAACCAGAGCTGGTTCTTTGAAAAGATAAATAAAATTGACAAACCTTTAACTATACTCACCAAGAAAAAAAAGAGAGGGAACACAGACAAAACCAAAAAAGGAGGAGGAGATGTTACAACCAATACCACAGAAATATAAAGAATCATAATAGACTACTATAAACAATTATATGCCAAGAAACTAGATAACCTAGAACAAATGGATAAATTCCCAGAAACATACAACCTTACAAGACTGAATCATGAAGAAATAGAAAATCTGAACAGACTGATTACTCTTAAAAAGATTAAATCAGTAATTTTAAAATTCTCTACAAACAAAAGTCCAGGGCCATATGGCTTCAACTAATGAATTCACTCATTCAAAGAAGAATTAAAATCAATCCTTCTCAAACTCTGATAGAAAACAGAAGAGAAAGGAATACTTCCAAACTCATCTTATGAGGCCAGCATTACCCTGACACCAAAACCAGACAAAGACACTATAAAAAATGAAAATTATAGGCCAATATCCCTGATTATGATAGATGCAGAAATCCTCAACAAACTAATAGCAAACTGAATTCAACAATACATTCAAAGGATCATACACCATGATAAAACTGGGATTTATTCCAGAGATGTAAGTATGGTTCCACATCTGCGAATAAATCAATGCGATACACCATATTAACAAAATGAAGGATGATAAAAATAATATATTGAATAATTATTTCAGTAGACACAGGAAAAGCATTTGACAAAACTGAACATACATTTATGATAAAAACTCTCAACAAAGTAGGCATAGAGGGAACATACAACAACATAATAAAGGCCATATATGACAAGTTCACAGCTAACGTCATATTCAATGGTGAAAAGCTGAAAGCTTTTCCTCTAAGATCAGGAACAAAACAAAGATGCCCACTTTCACCACTTTTAGTCAACACAGTATTGGAAGTGCTAGCCAGAGCAATTAGGAAAGAAAAAGATAAAAAAGGAGTCCAAATTGGAAACAAAAAAGTAAAACCATCTATTTGCAGATGACAGGATACTATACATAGGAAATCCTAAAGAATCTAAAAAGAATTGTTAGAATAAATAAATTTGGTAAAGTTGCAGGATACAAAATCAACATACAGAAATCTGTGCATTTCTCTACCCTAGTAGCAAACTATCAGAAAGAAATTAAGAAAACAATCTTATTTACAATTGTATCAAAAGGAATAAAATACCTAAGGATAAATTTAACCAAAAAGGTGAAAGACCTGTCTTCTGAAAATTGTATGACATTGATGAAAGAAATTTCATCAATATAGTGAAGGCACACATAATTAGAAAGATATTCCATGCTCATGGATTAAAAGAATTAATATTGTTAAAATTGTCCATACTACCCAAAGCAATCTATAGATTCAATGAAATCCCTATCAAAATGCCAATGATATTTTTCACAGAAATAGAACAAACCATTCTACAATTTGTATGAAACCACAAAAGATCCCAAAGAGCCAAAGCAATCTTGAGAAGAAGAATACAGCTGGAACATCACACTGCCTGATTTCAAATTATACTACAGAGCTATAGTAATCAAAAGAGAATTGTACTGTCATAAAGACATACACATAGATCAATGGAATAGAATAGACAGCCCAGAAATTAACCCATGCACATACAGTCCATTAATTTATGAGAAAGGAAGCAAGAATATACAATCGAGAAAACACAGTCTCTTCAATAAATGGTGCTGAGAGGACTGGGCGGCCACATGCAAAAGAATGAACTTGGACCACTATCTTACATCATGCACAAAAATTAACTCAAAATGAAATAAAAACTTGAATGTAAGATCTGAAACCATAAAACTCCTGGAAGAAAAAACAGTCAGTAAGCTCCTTGACATAAATCTTAGTGATAATCTTTTAAGTTTGACACCAAAAGCAAAGGCAACAATAGCAAAAATAAACAAGTGGGACTACATCAAACTAAAAACCTTCTGCACAGTAAAAGAAACCATGAACAAAAATGAAAAGGCAACTGACTGAATGGGAGAAAATATTCACAAATCATTTATCTGATGACATGCTAATATCCAAAATATATAAAGAACTCATACAACTTAACAGCAAAAAACAAACAAACAATACGATTAAAAAATAGGCAGAGCATCTGAATAGAGATTTTTCTAAAGAACATATACAGATAGTCAACAGGTACATGAAAGATGCTCAACATCATTAAGCATCAGCGAAGCGCAAGTCAAAAACACAATGAGGTATCACCTCACACCTGTTAGAATGGCTATTACCAAAAGGACAAAAAATAATAAGTGTTGGCAAGGATGTGGAGAAAAGGGAACCCTTGTGGACTGTTGGTGGGAATGTAAATTGGTGCACTATGGAAAAATAGAACTACCATATGATCCAGCCAGTCCACTTCTGGTTATTTATCTGAAGAAAACAAAAACACTAACTTGAAAAGATATATGTACCCCATATTCATTGCAGCATTATTTATAATAGCCAAGATATGGAAACAACCTAAGTGTCCATCGACAGATAAATGGATTAAAAAAGTGTGGTATGTATACACACTGGAATATTATTCACCCATAAAAAAGAATGAACTCTCGCAATTTGCAACAACATGGATGAACCTTAAAGGCTAATTGAAAGAAGTCAGAGAGAGAAAGACAAATACTGTATGATTTCACTTATATGTAAGTTTTTTTAAAAAAACACCAAGCTTATAGATACAGGAACAGATTGGTTGTTACCAGAGGCAGGGAGTGCAGGGTGGGCCCATGTGTGAAGGGGGTCAAAAGATACAAACTCCCAGTTATAAAATAAATAAGTCATGGGGATGAAATATACAGCATGGCAACTATAGTTAATAATACTATATTGCATATTTTAAAGTTGCTAAGTGAGTAAATCTTAAAAGTTCTCATCATAAGAAAAAAATTTTGTTACTACATATGGCAACGGATATTAATTAGACTTATTGTGGCAATCATTTCATAATATATACAAATATCAAATAATTATGTTGTACACCCAAAACTAATATAACGTTGTATGTCAATTATACCTCAAAATTTTTAAAAAGTACCTGTGCAGTTTTTAAAAATATTGATGCCAGGGTCCCATCCTTATTGATTCAGATTGAACTGGTGATTCTAACCAGCAACCAGGGTTGAGAACCACTGCTCTAAAGATTGGAGCTGTTTGAAAGTAGTCTCTGACTTAGTCTGGAGGTCTGCTGCACAGCTATCAACACATGTTACCCTGACACCACTAGGTATGGAAAGAGCATTTGATTACTCCATTCCTGTGAGCAAGCACCAGCATTTCTGGGGCCCCGTTAGGCTGCAACCCCCAAAATAGACACGCAAGGCCAGGCTGCCTGCCCCAGAACCTTCTACTCAGGTCATGGATGATTCCCTTTTATCTTCAAGGCATGGTTGTCCCAGAGGACTGGCAGGATGGAGCTCTTTGACCGCCATCACATCCAGGAAGCTACAGCCCTATATCCAATTTTCCAGACCTAGCCTAGCTCTCATTCTTTACTTTGAAGTATTTCCCTAAATGACCTCATGCTGCCTCTACTTCCTCTTGTATGTTGGCTTACACACCTTCATCCAGCTTCCTTGCAGCAAACACCTTTGTTCCAAACACCTACTGGAACTGAACTGAACGTGCCATGACCTCATTTAGACTTCATCCTTGGCTGTAGACAACTTCCTTAAATCCCTTTTCTTCCAGCTGAGAAAGCTTTTTATTCTAAGTATCACAATAGGGTATTCTTCCTAACTTTTCCTGGGAACTTTGTGGATAATACATATTTGGAAAATCAAGTATATGTAAGGATAATTTTCCTAAAAGTAACATTTAAAAATACTTCAGAAATTTTAATTTAGGATAACGTATTCCCAAACAAAACTGTTTCTTAGGCAGGCAATGTATTGGCATGACATTTGTAGAAAAATAACAAACTTATATTGGCTGACCATATGATGAATCAGCCAAATCAGGACATTTTTGCCCAGGATAAATGCTAAGTTGGACAGGAAGATGCCCAGTCAATAGATGTATAAACGCTAAGTTGGACAGGAAGATGTCCAGTCAATAGATGTAAAATGAAACTTCCCTGGGGAAAATGGAGCATATAGTCACCCTATGCTTATGACATGAGGCCTTTAAAGATGAGCCAAACCCAAGAAAGCAAAAATTCATCTTAGGTTGTTCAACTGTACTTCTGTTCAAATGTACTTCTGTTCAAATGTACTTTCTCCACATTTTTTACATGAAGAAACAGACCTTGCAATTTTAGTATTTCACTGAAGCACTTATATATGGGCAGACTAGATTATACTGTTACTTTTATATCTGCTAGAATACATCTAAAGTATACAGGCCTTGAATACATCTATAATTGAAACTTTAAAAGATATGCCTTCTTTTTGGAAAACAAAATTGATAAAAAATCTTGAACTATTAGTGTTTTCGTATTTTTTAAATTACTTTGCATTTTCTTATCACAAAACTAATGTGTTTATTCTCTCCAACTAATCTGTAGATTCAATGGAATTTTAACAAAATACCAGCAAGATTATGTTTTGGAAACTGAGAGCATGATTCTAAAATGTATATGAAAGTCCAAAGAGCCAAGAATGGCCAAGGCAATTCTGAAGAACAATAAAGCTGGAGGACTTAACACTACATATTGTAGCCTATTATGAGGTTCTAATAATTAAGACAGTCTGGTTATGGCCCAAGAAAAAAAATAACTAATGGAACAGAAGGGTGAATATATATGTATATTCACCTGATTCATTTCAAAGATGATAGACAATAAGGTAGTAGTGAGAGAACAGTCATTTTAATAAATGGAATGGGTTGATTGTTATCCATATTGGAAAAACAGTATCTCTATACCTACACCTCACACTATTTATCAATTCTAGAAGGATTGCAAATCTAAATGGTACAGAAAAAATAATAAAGCTTTCAAAAGAAAAGATAAAAGAACATTGTCATGACTTTGGAGTTGGCAAAGCCAAAAACTGTATTAACCATAACGTGAAATATATTATAAGTTGAAATATATTAAAATTTAAAATGTTTTCATCAAAAGACATCATTAAGAGATTTAGAAGGCAATTCACAGAGTGCGAAGCTATATTTGCAATACATATATGCAATAATGACTCGTATCCTGAATATATATGAAAACTCCTTCAAATCAGTAAGACAGAATCCAAAAGAAAAATTAACAAAAAACCTTAAAGTCACAATAGACAATATCCAAATGGCAAATGAACATGTAAAAAGGAACTCAAACTTATTATTCATTAGAAGTGTTAGAAGCAAATTAAAACCACAGTGTAGTACCACTACCTCTAACAGAATGGTTAAGATGAAAAGGACAGAAAATACAATGTGCTTGACGAGGAAGTGGAGCAACAAAAACTTATTCATGGCTGGTGAAGTATAAATTAGTGCAATTGGGGCTTCCCTGGTGGCACAGTGGTTGAGAGTCCGCCTGCCGATGCAGGGGACACGGGTTCGTGCCCCAGGAAGATCCCACATGCCGCGGAGTGGCTGGGGCCCATGAGCCATGGCCGCTGAGCCTGCGCGTCCAGAGCCTGTGCTCCGCAACGGGAGAGGCCACAACAGTAAGAGGACCGCATACCGCAAAAAAAAAAAAAAAAAAAAAAAAAAAATTAGTACAACTACTTTGGAAAACTGGTAATATCAACTAAAGCTGGGGATATGCACAGCCTAAGACCCAGCAATTCCACTCGTAAGTATATATCCAACAGAAATACACAGATATGTTCACCAAATGTACAATATTCACTAGAATGTCCATAGAAGCACTATTCATAATAGACCCAAACTTAGAAAGTATACAAATGCTCACCAACAGTAAAATGGGTAAATACATTGTAATATATTAATTCCTACAAAGGAATAATACACTGCAATAAGAATTAATGATTTACAACGACATGGAACAATATGGATGTATCTCAATATAAGAGTGAGCAAAAGAAGCCAGATCAAAAGATTGTAACTTGTATGATTTCATCTACCTATATGAAGTACAAAACCATGTAGAACTAATCCATGTTTTTAGAAGTCAGGGTAGTCATCACCTTGGGAGGTAGTAGTAGTGGTGAGGAGGGAGGGTAACGACTTAAAGTGAGTACAAAATGGACTGATAATGTTCTATGTCTTCAGCTGGGTGCTAGTTACACAGGTGTGGTCAGTTTGCAGAAATTCATTGATCTGTCGGTTTATAATATGTTTTGAGATGTATATTTACTTCAACGAATGTTTTTAAAAGTAATGTGATCAATATAGAATATTTGAGAAATAACATAAAAAGAAAGAGAATTAATGCCCCACCCTCAAACCCACCACCAGAGATTTTAATTTTAATTTAGAGTATACTTTTCTAGATTTTTTTAAATGTGACCATATTACTGTATACACAATTTATATCGTATCATGAACATCTTTCTATGCATTAAATATTTATCTTTAACATCAGTCCTAATGACATAAAAATATTCTCCCTACAGAGGTAATTTAGCCAAACTGGAGTCTCATTCCTTTGATATGAGGAAAAGAGAAAGACCAGGGAATCTTAAGTACCTCTAAGGCCTTTGTAGCCATTTCTTCCAAACACTTTCAGATTCCAGAGGATCAAGGAACACTAAAACCATTTCATTTCCCCTAGGACAGTGTTTTTTCACTTTTTTTTACTATTTTAAACATTCCTGGAAAAGATATTTTTCATATGTGTCTTTATGCATATCCATGATTATTCCCTTACGATAAATTCTGGGAAGTAGGGTTCACAGGTCCACTTTTGATACGTATTGACAATTTGACCTCTAAATAAGCTATACCAATTCAGACTTCCCTCAGCAGCGTATGAGAACGTCTATTTCCCTGCACCCTCAACAACTGAGAAAGCTGTTTAAAGAACTCTTAGTCCATCTGACAAGCACAGCACGTTTTCAAATGCACTTATGTGATTACTAGCATAACTGGGCAGTTTTTCATATGCAAACTGACCATGTATTATAGCTTTTATTTATGAATCTCCTATTCATGACCTTTGCTTTTTTTTTTTAATTGAAGTTTATCTCTCTTATTTATATTAAAGGATATTTTTATATATTAAACATATTAACTCTCTCTAATATAATGCAAATATTTTCCACTTAACTTACCTTTTCATTTCGTCTGTGATAGTTTTCAAATGTACTTAAGTTTTTATTTTTCATGTCATCAAATCTATCCACTTTTTCATTTATGATCACTGCCTTTAGCTTAGGAAAATCCTTCCCAGGACTATGTTATAGATGTTCTTAATTTTTAAAAATAATTTTGTAATTGCCATTATGGTTTTAAACATGACACATACAAAAAGAAGAAAGAATAGAAGTCTAAAAACCAGTACAATCTCTCTTAATGTGGTTAAGGGCATATGAGACAGTTGTGTCGATGGCTGTGACCACTATTAGGTGGTTACATTGAACGTCAAGGAAGAGAAGGGGGTAAAGCAAGAAAGGTTCTTTTTAGACACCAGTAAAACATTCCTTCCCAAAGACCTTGGGGATAAACCATCCTCCTCTTCAACTCGTTGACTGTTTTGGAGACCACTGCCATATAATCTTACGAGAGGCACAAGGACAGAGCTAGCTAGCTTCCCTCCTGCTCTCTGACTCTGGAGGAGCAGAATACACATCCAGTAAACCTCCATCCAACTTTTCCAGTCAACTTCTCTCTTGTCAACTACAAAATCTGGATACTAGACATTTGTCCCAATGACCGTTCTGAAAGCTAAAAGATGAACTGCTGTGAAACCTTGAATGACTGTCAGATAAGGAATGGTGCTATAATTAATTCACTGGAACAAAGCTTAGGTATTGTCATTTGTTCTTTCAAAAGTCAAAGAAGTTGTATTAATTGTGTAGCAGATGCAAAGTTTTAACAACTGTTTGTATTCAAAAATACAGAGAATATAAGCTTTCCTATAAAGATTCCAGACCTGATGATTGTTTTATCACATCAGAAGGTATAACTTTTGACAATAATGTGATTTTCATTCTTTTCTTCTGTTATAATATTTTAAAACTTCGCCTGGAATAATTGAAAATGCAATGCTGTATGGGTACACACACACACACGCACACACACACACACAAACACACACGTAATAGTTATTATGGAGACATCAGTGAGACCGAAGCCAGTACCTACTCTGAGTAATTTTATCTGGTCCTTTGGCAGGTTCTTATCTTGCCCTTGTAGTTACTCTATTACAAGCTACTGCCACTAATAGGGAACAAAAATAGATTTAGACAAGGGATTGTGTTGTATTGGGTCAAAACACACAGAAAGCATAACAGACTTAAGAGTAACATGAGAAGAAAATAGCAATCCCGAGGCTCCCTTAAGAATTTAGAACACCAGGTCAAGATTCAAAGCTGACAGCTTTGGTGGGTGCGATATGGTTGCCAGGAAACGACCCTGCAAGCCCTGCTGGAAAAATTAATCCCAAACGTACTACAGGCAGAAGATGACCCAATTACTGAGAAGAAGGTCAGGTATGTAAAAGACGATGATGAGAAGAACAGGCCACACAGACTCAAATATCAGAGCAATTGAGGGTGTCAGATTTTGATTGTGAGAGTCAAAACCAGAAACTGCTCAGAAGTGAAAAGGAGAAAATGTCTTGTTGAAAATCAGTGTCCTGATGTTCTTGGGGGCAAGACCAACACTCCAGGTTTCAAATGGAATAGGAACCTCCAGGTTCATTACATCATCACCCCACTGCTAGTTGGAATTGATATGAAATAAGAAGGCAGGTAAAGATGACCCAGAAGTGGGATGTGCAGAATAAGAGTCTGACGGCAAGAAAGTTGATTTTACTTGAACTTTTCATTTATTGCCACTTCTGACTACCTGTTCTTTCCATATTGATTTTCTTTTACATGGTCTTTCGCCCTTTTAAAATTGATTTTTTACAATGTTTCTTTGCCAAATATCTCCACTGCTTCTGATGTTACATTTGATGACATTTAAAGTCTTTATATTCACTTTCCCCCTGAAAGAAATGGTGGCTTTGACTTAATTCTAGTCTAAGATAAAACTAGAAAAATAGTGAAAGCCAAATTTATTTGTTGTCCCTAAGAGTAATTGCTAATTTTAACTCTATAAAATGTCAATGAAGTACATTCCCCCAACTATTTTTAGATGGGTTCTTAATTTCAAAGTTATAAAGTTGTTAAAATCACTCTGATTTACACTCAGAAAAGACTTAGGAAAAGAATGGCCGGCATACAATTTGTTCAGCCACTCAAACTTTTATTTCCTGGTGACTACATTGGGCTGTAGAACAATTTCATGTTTTCAAATACATACCTGAGTACAAGGCATTTTTGATTTGTAAGTAGCTGGCAATGTGGGGCAATGCAGAATAGGAACCAAGTACCTGGGCTAGATGAGGTTTGCTCATTTGAATTCTTGGAGCACTATGTTCACATCAACAAGTGAAATTCATATGGTATTACACAAACAAGTAAAATTAAGGAAGGAGCATAAGCATTTTGAAAGGCACCGTCCAATAATCCCCACAAATGTCTGTCTTTTGAAAGATGCATTGAAGCATCTATCAAGCTCTTTCTTCTTTCTCTCTCCTCTCACCTCAATGACCCAGTTGAGGAATGTAAGATATACTAAGGCAGAAAACACATTCACAGTATGGTGGAATAGTTTTAGAAGGACTCATGCCAAACACACAAGAATGTATGCCTATTTGGTGATGGGAAGAGGGGAAATGGGAATAAAAGGAAATAAATACCAGAAAGGAGCCTCTTAGGAACCAGTAATAAATGTTAACATGCTATGACCTGAGGAGTGTGATTAACTCAACTCTCTGCATCTGAGGTTAGAAAAAAGAAAAAAAAAAACAATTTTTGTCTTGAAACCACTCCGTGATGATGAATAATGTAGTATTATGTGCCATGACAACAGCATCATATAAATAAGATTCTCAAGTAGCTCCAAGCGGGGCATTCAAAAGCTCAGTCTGATTATGAGCAGAGAAAGAAAATTCCTTGTAGGGTTGCTAATTATGGATCTAAGCTCCTCCCATTCTTACACTGACTGAACAAAATTGAAAAGAGGCAGTATTTGCTTTTGAAGAATTCCCCTCTTTTGCCTTTTCATAAACTGTTTTTCTAGGACTCTTATGCTTCATTCTACATATCCATTCAATCCTACCCTTGAATTAATTCTCCTAAGTTGCTATTGGCTGATAAAGATATATCTGTCAAAAAGAAATGAATCTCTAATGCCGCTATGTTTAATCAAACGTCAAAAACACCCAGGGAGTTTGTTTTAAAATCCCTATGTCCAAGCTCTACTCCTGTAGACTCTGATTCAGTAAATTTGGCATTTGTATAATTGGTAGAATGGGGAAGAAAGAAAGAAAGTATTTCTTGGAATATTAAGAAACTTATGTGTTCACCTGGTCCTGAGCATTTATACAAGGATGTCTCCCCACTTCCCAGTCCCATGACATCAGATCTAAAGACTTCTAAGCCATTTGCCTACAAGGAACAGGAGACCAGCACCACTTCCTATTGCACCATTCCCCCGTTTCTCAACCTAACAATCGCTCCCAGCATCATGTGGAAGAAAGTGACAGCTCTGTCAGTCACTTGATAGTTGAGTGACCTTGAGAAACCACTCATCTGCCTGGGCATCAAATTCCTCTTCTGTAAAGGGAGGAGAATGAACTAGATGACCTCTAAAATTCCTTCCTCTTTTAAATTCAAAAGTTTGTACAACTTCATTTTGGCTATTGTTATTTATTTTTCTTAAAAGGGGAAAGTATAATGTCCAGCTGAATTTATTGGCAAAACTGTATTGCCTTGGGGAAAATGATGTGCTCTGATCCTTCCGGTCTACAGCTCATCCTTCACGGAGAAGCCAACAAGTGCTCCTATCAGTTCTGGGTTTGCAGAGAGACTATTCCTTCTCATCTCACTTGGCGACTGAGTGGGAGGCAGCAGGCAATATTTCAACATGCAAACTGACATTTAATTATACAAAAATCTCCCTCCACGATCCCTTGTTTTGCCAGGCTGATTCTGATCTATTTGAGCGTTTTTCCTTTTTTGTTGACTCCTAGTTTTCCAGTTCATGTGGAGAACAATGGGAAATGAGCCTCAAACACTAGATTTACAAACTTGTTACTTCTTCTTCTACCTCATAGAATCTTTAGGTGACACTGTTACTTTCAAAATGATGTTTCTGAGACTTATCTGAATCCCTGACATCCATATGGACGTTTTCAAAATGTGGACATTTCCCAATACTTATATCAAAAATAGAGTATTTGTACAAATGTAACTTAAAAGTTTAAGTGGAGATTCTGGCAGAAAGTGGATAACAATGGACTGTTCTGTTTTAATTAATCAAACACTGAAATGATTCAGCTTGGAAATAAGCCAGGGCCAGGACTACAGTGAGGTGGAGTGAGGCACCTGCATCAGATGTGGAGTTTAAGGGGGCATAAAAAAATCTGAGTAATCAACATAAACAATATTTTAGGGACTTCCCTGGCGGTCCAGTGGTTAAGACTTCACCTTCCAATGCAGGGGGTGCAGGTTCGATCCCTGGTCAGGGAGCTAAGATCCCACATGCCTCGGGGCCAAAAAACCAAAACATAAAATAGAAGCAATATTGTAACAAATTCAATAAAGACTTTAAAAATGGTCCACATCAAACAAACAAACAAAAAATATTTTAATGCAACATTTTAGGTAACAGTGCTATGACAAAAAGCCATATTGGACACAGACACAAAAGGAAATATCATGACACTGATCTTGTCTTTATTTAAAATTTTGGTATTTTGTTAGTTGCTGATTTTTAAAATCGACTCTGATTTTTTTGAAATTCTAAAATGAAATATTTACCTTGATTACTGAATTTTTGGCATCCCCTTAAAGCCTGCACCCAAGGCAAGTGATTTCTTCACTTTACCTTAGTCCTGGCCCTAGACTAACTTACCTTCTGTTATAAGCCATATACCAACATTACTGCATCTTGTTCTTAATAAACAGGGACCCCTACAACAACTCTAATTATTTCTATTACAGTTATTATTTGTGTGTATGCCTTTCCTAAGTGGTTAATGGCATTTTAATAATTTATTCTAAGCACTGACTGGAGAAGTAGGCAATTTTCTTTTTACATAGGAGAAAAATGAAACCCTGAAAGGTGAAAATAGCCTGACAAGGGACATAATGCAGTCAGCATCTGAAATTTTTTATGCCTCATGCACATTGTCTTGTTAAATGAGATGGTGAGGGTGGGGGTTAAGAAAAATAAAAGAGAAAGAAAAAAGAGAAATAGAGGGAAGAAGAGAGGAAGATGAAAACATATCCCAGGAAGTTTCAAATTTCAGTATGCATAAGGCTCATCTGGGAAATTTGCTTAAAATGTAGATTCTCAGGCTGATTCCCATAGACGTGAATTAAATAAGGCCCATCTCTCAGAATCTGCATTTTTAAGTGATTCTGATGCAGGTGTTCTAGGGATCACATGTTGAGAAACATTGATGGGGGACTCCCATTTTAGCAGAAACTGGGCATTGTATCTGGAACACATTTTCTCGTAATCCCACCCCTCCTCCTCCACCAATAACCAATAATCCGGTGACACTGAACTGTATCAAGGAATCCAGCTACAGCTCAAGTGTTGGTGGTCAACAACTGCGATGGCAGGCAAGTGGGGTGGATGTTACTGGTGTGCACAGGTGAAAAGAAAAGGTGGCAGAAATGTTTGAGTGGCGGGGGGGAGGCAGAACAATTCAGGAGGTAAGAAAAAAGGAATGTTTTGCACATGCGATGGTTTTACTTTGCATTTTAAAACTCAAAATGAGAAGTATAACCATTATGTCAATGCTAGCTATTATATGAGCAAATCACATAATATATTTATAGATATGAAAATAACTTAGTTTGATGAGGGAAGAACAAAATCTTGGATTGAACCTATTTTCTAGTTTAAGCCTACATCTCTGGATTTATCCCCATTCTGCCTTTCTGTGCCTTCTGTCTCTGATCCTGAACTCAAGCTGTTCTTACTGGGCCAGTCTTCAGTTTTTATAATTGTAAGTCAGAACCTACTTGAAATCCTCTACCCCGGGGAAATCACTCTGGTTAATTCAATACATTCCCCTAATTGACATCTCACCATTATGCCCACCCAACCTTCACTTGTGTTTACACAGTTAATACAGAGGATACTTATTTATGCACCCATGCCTGTGTTGTTTGGTCTAGAAATATATCTAGGCCATGGCTCGATTTGTAAACAGATTTTCAATTTCTGGAGGTGTCTGAATATTATAAAACGTTATTACAGAAACTCTATTACCTAATAAAGTGTTATATACCATGAAAAGGTTCAATGAGCATTTATTGAAGAGAATGCTAATAAAATAGCTGCATATTCGTAGGTCAATAGCTCTGAAATGCTGGCATTCACCTGCCATTGAAGTGAGTTTTTCTCCCCAAAAGAATACACCTCTAATATTTAATAAGCATTAGACTCCTGCTATTCCTCTAGATCTGTTGGGAGTAAGGGTGGAGGAGAGAAGTATGAGACATGGTCTTAAGAAACTTAGAATCATATGGAGGGAAAAAAAAAACCCAACACACCTTGTCCATAATTTTAGGCCAAGATACTCTCAATCTGCAATCAGAATAGAGGAAAGAAGGCTCAATACGACCTCAAGAGTTGTCTTGGATGAGATGGGAACACTGCTAGGCAGGATGTGATTTGATTGTAAAGGAGAAGAAATTTGGCATAAAACCCAGAGAGAAGGGAAGGCTAAAGATAGAGCCGGGTTCTAATCAGCCTAGACAAGAGCTGAAGTCATGAAATCTTGTAATGGAAAGACTACGTGTGGAAAGGGTTTTAAAAAAGAAAATGAATGAGAGAATAAAGAACAGGAGGGGATAGTTATAGATCTCACATTAAAGGATTCTGTCTAACAAAGGAAGAGGCCATGGGGAGCAACTGAAATCTGTTTTGTAGAGAGAAGAGACTTGAATGACTTTGAAGATAGAATACAAAAAACCTATAATTAAAAAAGACAGGGGTAACTATGGCAGTGAGTTCCCAGAAAAAGGAGGTAGAGATGGGATGTAGAATATAGTGGATGAGAAAGCTATAGAGGGAAGAAAAGGCCTTGGAAGGAAGATATGGATACAGAGAATTGCTAGAAAGAGTTGGAGGTACAGGAGGGACCTCACCCCAGATGGTTTCCATCATTTTTATTATGTGGGAGGTGAGATTAGCTCCTGCAGGGAGAAAAGGAGTGGGGGTAGATGAGAATGTTGTGGTTAACTGTGGTGGCGAGTTTTACAAGGTGTTGGTGTATCTTCATCATCTATGGTTGCACTCTGGTGTGTGTGCTAAATCTTATATAGAGTATTCTTACAAAGGGAGACTATAAATCTTGTATAAAGATAAAACTACAGCTTCTCTCTCAAGATTATAAAGTGTAACTAACAAAAAAGTTTAGATATATTTAAAGATCTAAAAGGAAATCCCAGTTTTCATTCTTTTATAATTTTTTATACTGTATGAGTCAACCAACGTCAGTTTTTTTCCTAATTTAGGTTGTTATTACATAATGTTTTGAAATGCTAGAGCAGTGTTGATAGTGACTTGGATTGACAGAGCTTAGTAAGTGACACACAAATTTTATAAGTAATTAATATCAAAAGAGCTAACAATAACTTCTGGTTAAAAATAACCATATTTAATGTATGCAGCAATTCCTAATTTAACTGAAAATATCTATGACCTTCCATATATCAGGAAGCTATTCAACAACTATATAGAACAAGTCAGAAGCATCTCCAGGCATAAAGGTAATTTTTAGATTTAAACCAAAGAACAGACTGCTATAGACCATGCTGATTTATCTTCCTCTTTTCCCCATGAGACAGAAACTATGGAGGGTTTAACTTAGTTATCCCTCCTGGGGGTATAGGTAAATCCACCCACTGAAAAGGGGAAAAAAGAACTAATTTTAAGTTTGAAGGGCATGTACTCTTATACCAATCTTGGGGAAATTTGTTGCAAATTTCTAAGTGATCATTGGTCAACTAGGAATTGAACTTCCTAGTATTTTTTTTTACCTTCCTTAAAGGATTGCTTCATTATATACTTTATATGTATTATTAATTTCAGGAATAATGTCTAAGTTGCCTCCATTTCAACGAAGTGGGAGATAAAAGATGCCTAGCTCAATCAAGGATTCCCAAATCTCTATAGTTTTATGTTTGGAGTTAGTCATTAACCTGCTTGAATCATAAAAACTTACTTTAGTCATCCTGCTGGGCTGCTACTTTACCAATAAAGCTTCAATTATCACAAATTATAATTGCTCCAAGAAATGGAAAGGGTCACTACAAAGGATTTTATTCACTTAAGGTTTTTAATTTACTCACCTGGAGATTACTTATGCAAAACCTTCTGACAGTACACAGATGACTTAAGCATTCACCTTTTAAGAGTTTAGAAGCTCCCCTGGACCCTAGATGAAGGAGCTATCCCCCTGGCTGAACACCAGAGTTTTATCCAAGGTCTATTTTCATCTCTTAGCACTGAAAATGCCATGTCTTCTCTGCCATAGGTTTCCCCGCTCCTTTGTGCACATGCATGATAAGGGGGGTCTCACCTTAGGACACACCATCCTTCCCCTTCATACCAGCAGCATGTCGTTCAAATATCCCACACCAGGGAAAACTGCCTTGGAAATACTGATTAAGAAGAATATTAAAACAAAATTGTGCTTGTTCCCATCCTGTGGACAAGGGGAACAGATTGCCTCACTAATTAAATTAGTTACAGATTAATTAATCAAAGATTAATTTATTAATTAAAGATTCAAATAGTGGCTAGTGTTGCCTTGGAGCAGGCTGACTACTTTTGGAGTCTCTTATTCAGCCAAAATACAAAAGATTTGAAATTGGCTAAAAAATGCTGATCAAGAAAATGGAAAAAAAGGTATATAACAGCAGACACTGTCATTCAAAATCTCCACTCCTGTTATCTGCTCAGACTGAACAGAGCAGGGGAGCGTGCCGATATTGAAAGCCAAAGAGCTGCATTGCAAGCCTGGCTCTATCCTCTACTAGCTGTCTTGGTTCAAGATATTTGATCTCTCAGCATGATCTGAAAAATGAAGACAGTAGAACTTCCTCATAAGATTCTGGTAAATATGAAGAAAAAATATATATGTAAAGAGACTAGAACAACTGTCTGTCACATAACTTGATATTTAATAAATACTAAGTAAATCTTATCATGTGAATACATGTACATTTTTGGGAATGGGGTGGAAAAAATCCCTAACCTGAGGCCCTTTTTAATATAATAATTATTTCACAGGAATGACTACTCATTTCCACAATATGATCCCTGAGATTGCTCTTAAGTGACCTTCCTTTTTTTATCTTATTATAAAAAACTTAAAGCATACACAAAAGTAGAGAGAATGTTATAGTTCATCCTCAGTTTTGACAATTATCTTGTATTTCACCCATACTCCCTGCCACTTCTCCCCACAGATTATTTTAAAGCAATTCCCTGAAACAATATTTCATCCATAAATATTTCAGTATGTCTCTAAAAAATATGGATTAAAAAAAATAACCACAATACTGTTATCACACTTTTAATCATAATTCCTTAATATCATCAAATATCCAGCCAACATTCAGAGTTCCCCAACTGTCATATGCATGTTTTTTTTTTCCGCTAACAGTTTGTTTGTTGAATCAGGATCTGAATAAGGTCCATATGCTGCAATTGATTGATATGCCTTTTAAGACTACTTTAGTATGTGATTCCCCTCTGCATCTTTTTTTTTTTCTTGCAACTTATTTGCTGAAGAACTGAGGTTGTTGGTACTTTAGGCCTCTGCACAGGCTAGACTTTCCTGATTGCATTCCTATAGTGACTTTTTCTGTTTGTTTTCGTTGAAGGATAATTGACGTACAATGTTATATTAGTTTCAGGTATGCAACTCAGTGACCCAACATGTATATGCATTATGAGATGATCACCACGATAAATCTGGTTACCATCTGTCACCATTTAAATTTATAATATTAACTGCATTCCCTATTATGTATATTATATCTCATGATTTATTTACTTTATAACCCGAAGTCTGTGTCTCTTAATCCTCTTCATCTATTTCAGCCATCCCCCACCTCCCACCCACACTCTTTGGCAACCACCAGTTTGTTCTCTGTATCTTTAAATCTATTTCTTTTTTGTTTTGTTTTGTTTGTTTTGTTTCTAGATTCCACATGTAAGTGAAATCACACATTATTTGTCTTTCTCTGACTTATTTCACTTAGCATAATATACTCTAGGTCCAACTGTGTGGCAAGATTTCATCTGTTTTTTATGGCTAACTCCGTTGTGGGGATGTGTATATGGTATATGTGTGTGTATATATAACACACATATACACATATACATATATACATACATACATACCACATCCCCTTTATCCATTCATCTACTGATGGACATTTGATTGTTTCTATATCTTGGCCATTATAAATAATGTTGCAATGAACATAGGGGTGCACATATTGTTTTGAATTAATGTTTCCATTTTCTTCAGGTAAATATACAGAAGTAGAATTGAATCATATGGTAGTTCTATTTTTCAGTTTTTGAGGAACTTCCATACTGTTTTCCATAGTGCTGCACCAATTTACATTCCCACCAAGAGAACGCAGGTTTCTTTTTCTCCATATCTTCACCAACACTTGTTATTATTATTTTTAATATGTATTCCTTTTATTTTATTTTTAAATTCATTTATCTATTTGTTTGTTTTTGGTGTGTTGGGTCTTCATTGCTGTGTGCGGGCTTTCTCTAGTCCCCTTAGTCGAGTGGGGACTACTCTTCGCTGTGGTGTGCAGGCTTCTCACTGCGATGGCTTCTCTTGTTGCAGTGCATGGGCTCTAGGGCATGCGGGCTCAGTAGTTGTGGCTCACGAGCTCCAGAGTGCAGGCTCAGTAGTTGTGGTGCATGGGCTTAGTTGCTCTGCGGCATGTGGGATCTTCCTGGACCAGGGCTCGAACCCGTGTCCCCTGCATTGACAGGTGGACTCTTAACCACTGCGCCACCAGGGAAGCCCCAACACTTGTTATCTTTTGTGTTTTTGATAATAGCCATTCTGACAGGTATTAGGTGATATCACATTGTGATTTTGATTTGCATTTCCCTGATGATTAGTGATGTTGAGCATCTTTTCATGTGCTGTTGGCTATGTATGTGTTCTTTGGAGAAATGTCTGCTCAGGTCCTCTGCCCAGCTTTAATTAGATTTTTTTATATATAAGCTGTATGAGTTCTTTATATATTATGGATATTAACTCCTCATTGGATTTATGATTTGCAGATATCTTCTCCCACTCAGTAGGTTGCTTCTTCATTTTGTTGCTGGTTTCCCACACTGTGCAAAAGCTTTTTAGTTTGATTTAATCCTATTTGTTTATTTTTGCTTCTTTTTCCTTTGCCTGAAGAGACAGATCTAAAAAATATTGCTAAGACCAATGTCAAAGAGTTGATTGCCTATGCTTTCTTCTAGGAGTTTTATGGTTTCAGGTCTTATGTTCAAGTCTTAATCCATTTTGAATTTATTTTTGTATATGGTGTATTCCAGTGGTCCAGATTCATTCTTTTGCACGTAGTTGTCCAGTTTTCCCAATATCATTTATTGAAGAGACTGTAATTTCCCCATTGTGTATTCTTGCCTCCTTTGCCATAGATTAATTAACCATATGTGTGTCGGTTTATTTCTGGGCTCTCTATCCTGTTCCACTGATCTATGTGTCTGTTTTTGTGCCAGTACCATACTATTTTGATTACCGTAGTTTTGTAATATAGTTTGAAGTTAGGGAACATTATGCCTACAGTTTTTTATTTCTTTCTCAAGACTGCTTTGCCTATTTGGGTCTTTTTTGTTTCCATACAAATGATAGGATTATTTGTTACAGTTCTGTGAAAAATGCTATTGGTATTTTGTTAGTGATTACATTGAATCTGTAGACTGCTTTGGGTAGTATGGGTTTTTTTTGTTGTTTGTTTTTTTGCGGTATGTGGGCCTCTCACTGTTGTGGCCTCTCCCATTGCGGAGCACAGGCTCCGGACGCAGAGGCTCAGCGGCCATGGCTCACGGGCCTAGTTGCTCCATGGCATGTGGGATCTTCCCAGACAGGGGCACGAACCCGTGTCCCCTACATTGGCAGGCGGACTCTCAACCACTGCACCAGCAGAAAATCCCAGTATGGGTATTTTTAACAATACTAATTTTTCCAATCCATGAGCATGGACTATCTTTCCATTTATATGTGTCATTTTTAATTTCTTTCATCAATGCCTTATAGTTTTCAGAGGACAGGTCTTTCACCTCCTTGGTTAAATTTATTCCTAGGTATTTTATTCTTTTTGATGCAACTTTAAATGGGATTGCCTTCTTAATTTCTCTTTCTGATAGTTTGTTATTAGTGTATAGAAACACAATTTTCTGTATATTAATTTTGTATCCTGCAAATATACTGAATTCATTTATTAAGTCTAACAGTTTTTTGGTGGAGACTTTAGGGTTTTCTATATATAGTATCTGCAAATAGAAGATTTTTCTCTTTTTTTTTCCAATTTGGATGTCTTTTATTCCTTTTTCCTGTCTAATTGCTATGGCTAGGACTTCCTATACCATGTTGAATAAAAATGGCAAGAGTGAGCATTCTTGCCTTATTCCTGATCTTAGAGGAAATGTTTTCAGCTTTTCATCATTGAGTATGATGTTGGCTGTGAGTACATCATACATGGCCTTTATTATGTTGAGGTACATTCTCTCTGTACCCACTTTGTTGAGAGTTTTTATCATAAATGGGTGTTGAATTTTGTAAAAGCTTTTTTTGTATCTATTGAGATGATCATTTGATTTTTATCCTCCATTTTGTTAATGTGGTAAATCACACTGACTGATTTGTGAATATTGAAGTATCTTGCATCCCTGGAATAAATTCTACTTGATCATACTGTATGATCCTTTTAATGTATTGTTGAATTCAGTTTGCTAATATGTTACTGAGGATTTTTGCATCTATGTTCATCAAGAATATTGTCCTGAAATTTTCTTTGTTTTTGCAGTGCCTTTGTCTGGTTTTGGTATCAAGGTAACACTGGCCTCATAGAATGAGTTTGGAATTTTTCTTCCTTTTAAATTTTTTAGAGTACTTTGAGAAGGACACATTATCTCTTCTTTAAATGCTTGGTAGAATTCACCTGTGAAGCCATCTGGTCTTGGACTTTTGGGTTTTGGGAGTTTTTTAATTATTAATTTCATTACTAGTAGCCAGTCTATTCAGATTTTCTAATTCTTTTTTTCATAATACTGAGTTGGTTCACTAACATCCTGCATAGGTGGCCACTGAGGGTTCTACTTTTTAAGTATCATTAAAATGTGCATTTTAATATAGCTGATGTATTTCAATTCATAACAGATATTACTGTAATTGGTGATGAAATTATTCTATCTTTGGTTGCAAGAACCTGTTCAAGTTGACCCCTGAGTCCTTTTGACACAAATCCAGTAGTCTTTTATTATTTTCTAGGTTGGAGAATCAACTATTTCTCCAAGGACCCAAGTTCCTTTCAAGGGAAAATAGTATTTAGATACCACAATCTGGTGGCTAAGGGAGATCACTGCAATTAGTGACTGTGAAATAAGTCACTGTTTATAAACCTTTTCAGTGTACAGAGACAGAAAATACTTTAAAAAAACAAAACAAAACATTACAGGTTCATACTGATATAGTAATGCAAACTCAGGACTACAAGGTTTCTATTAACTCCATTCATTTTCACTAATCTTCATCTTTATTTTTCCTCCAATGTCCAAAATTCCAATTCTCAACAACACCAATATAATTATTCATCTGTTCTATCTCACAGTGCTAGCCTCAGGATCACCATATGCTTACTACCTTCAATAATACATTCACAGTAAATAAATTATTTCTGCTTGTATTTTGTTCTTAGGGTATATACCCATAGGTATATATAGTGCAATCACTGCAGTTTAAAGTTTTAAGAAGTTCTTTTCTATATACCCATAGGTATATATAGTACAATCACTGAAGTTTAAAGTTTTAAGAAGTTCTTTTCTATGTGGTTATGCCACAAAATTGTTACACAGGGTATTTGTTTCGCTTTGCTTTTGACTTCTAGGGATTATTTTTTACATTTAATTTTGTTTTATAATTATTTAAAGTATTTACATTGCTCTAAAATCATATGTATATAAAAGGTATATTCAGGGAATTTAAAATTATATACTTGTCCCCTTCTTCCCCTCTAAGACTATTTTATATTTAATAGTTTTTCCATTCTATTTTTAATATAAGTAAATATATGTCCTTCTTAGAAGAATGATGATGGTAGTATACTGTGTATACATTTATCCATCTTTATTTCACTCAATAGTTCCTGAATTTTATCTTATAATTTTCCTCAGTTATGAGATTGAAATAAGTGCTTATGCTGCCTAAAATAATGTAATGATTATCAGACATTACTGTCACACACATGAGATTCAGCAAAGTAGTCTAATGAAAAAGGCATCCTGCTTCATGTTTAAAAACATGATTAGTCTTAAAAGCATACCTTATACCCTCACTAAGGTGTCAATATTAAAAGGGAATAATTATAAAGCTATTTCTCTTAAAAGTTGGCTGTTTCTGTTACAGTTAGTGTTGTATTTCTTCATATGAAAATCTGCTGAAAATTAGTATACGGATTCTCTTCCCCCCTTTAGGCATTTGTCAGAGCAAATATCCCATTAATTAAAATCTTGAAATATTTATAAAGAGCTCTAGAATGCATGTAAGTTATTTTTCTTTTTACCAGGTTCTTGTTTGTAGACATTTACAACAGGAATTTTATAATGGAAGATTTTGGAATCAGGAAAAAATGAATAGAAATCTTATCTAAGCTGCTAACTAGCTGGATAACTAGGCACTTCACCTCTTAGAACTTCAATTTTCTCATCAGTCAAATAGAGATAGTATTACCAATACTGGAATGTTGTTGTTAGAAAGAAATAATTATTTGAAGGCAACATATAAAACTCACAGCACTCTGCAAATGTAAAAGTATAATAAACAGGGAATTAAATGGCTGGTTTACTAAAATTCAATCTTAAAGCTCTAATTTGTTTGTTTAAAATGACAGCAACATCCAACTGTGAATGAGAGCTTTATAATCATCCAAGCTGCAGTCTGAAAACTGACTTTTTGCCTGAACAGAACTCAGTTATAAATATCTGTCTTTGGATTTCACATTCGATTCTGAGATGAATCAAACATCCTTCAGAATTTTAATCTGATACCCAAGAGCTAAAACTCTGAAAGTAGAGAAAACATTTTTTTAAAAGGAAATCTGTTAATCTCAAGTGATTGTTAATTCCAAGTCTGATTATTCAGGATAGGAAATACAAGTTCAGATAGAAATTCATTTCTGAAAATTCATCTTCAAAGCTTTTACATAATCTAAGTTGGAGAGGAAATATATCTATATTTTATGTTAAGGGAAAATAAAACACTAAAATGAGTAACTTTTTCTCTTAAAACCTTTAAAACTTGTTTTCATTAAAGAAAGAATATTATACTATGTAACATTTTGAATGCTATTTAGCAAATGATAAAGCAACAGGAATAAATAGGAGATTTATGACACTGCATTAAAAATCAACTATGGGGCTTCCCTGGTGGCGCAGTGGTTGAGAGTCCGCCTGCCCAATGCAGGGGACACGGGTTCGTGCCCCGGTCCGGGAGGATCCCACATGCCGCGGAGCGGCTAGGCCCGTGAGCCATGGCCGCTGAGCCTGGGCGTCCGGAGCCTGTGCTCCGCAACGGGAGAGGCCACAGCAGTGAGAGGCCCACGTACCGCAAAAAAAAAAAAAAAAAAAATCAACTATGTTCGTAGTTGCCTTTTTTGGTCATTACAAATCATACCCACTGAAATCTTTCATTCTTGTCAATGAGCTCTGAACATGGTTCCTGTTTATAACTGAAGCTGGAGAAATCTGCCTCTCTGCGTTCAAACAGAAATCTGCCTTAGGGGGTGCTCATTGAAGGGTTATGCCTAAGTTAACGTGAAAATATTTTTTAAAACAATATCATATATACATTTTTTTAGCTCTCAACTTTGCAGTTACACATTACTTTCCTCTTTTCACTTAAATCCTGCATGCTGCCAACCGTTATATGTCTAAGCCACCAATCCAGTCAGGAACAGCTGGCTGGGGGAGGGAGGGCAGAGGAGTTAGTTATGGAAATTTCCGAACACACACAAAAGCAACGATAATAGGTCAATGAGCCGCCACATATCCATCACCCAGATTTAACAATATCAAGAACCTGTCACATTTACATCATTTTCCCTTCATTTCTTTGTGGAATCCTTTCAAAGCAAATCTCAGACTTTAGGCACACTTCAGCATACATCTCCAAAAAGGATGGCTATTTTCTCACATAACTGCAATGTCATTTCCACCACAGCAAAATTGCAGTGGCTCCTGATTTTATCTGTTACCTAGTTCATAATCAACATTTTCCTATTGCTTCAAAATATTCATCTTAGAGCTGCTATGTTCAAATTAGGATCAAATAAAGTCTACACATTACATTTGGTTGTTACCTCTCCAAAGCCTGTATTAGTCCAGAAATCTGCCCCCTCTATTTCCCCCCAAACTGCTGACAAGGGGTTGGCTTTTCTTGGTGAAGAAAACCTCCCTTTCTTTTAAATGCACATTTCTTAAGTGCCTATTTCTTGCTAGGTGCTTTTGCATTTACCACCCAATTTAATCTCAAAATATCCTCAGGAGGTAACATGACAGACACAGGTACTTGTCTTCCCAAATTTGGACGTTCTCCCCCATGGTTATGGAGTAACTGCTAGAAAACAGCTGCCAGCACAGCCCTCATCAAGGAGCGGTCATCTGATCCCGGTGGGTCAAGGCTGGTCCGTCGCATTTCCCAGTGACAAATACCCCTAGTGACTTCCCCTCAAGGTGCTCCCTGCAAGGTGATGGACGGACGTATTTGTTGATATACCCATCTTCCCAAGACTAAGCTCTGAACTCCTTTCTCTGTGCTAAGATGCTGTGTCTTGTTTCTTTTATGTCACTTCTCGCATTTTAATTGTAGTCATGTCTGCCTTCAACCCACTACACAGTAGATCCCAACAGGATAGAAATAATGCCTCCTTCAACTGTGAATCTCCAGGGCTTAGCACATAACAATAGCCTAGCATACAGCAGTCTGTGGGATAAAAAAGTGAAACGAATTGATTACCCATGCCACTCTCAGATGTGTTTAAGAGGCACGTGTGCTGTTTATCCGAAAGGAAGCCTTCTAACGCGTCCACAGCAAGGTCACAGCGCTGTAGAGAAGCCAACGTATGCAAGCGGTGATGCACAAAAGTATCGAGCGCGTGAGAGACACAAAAGGAAAGAGTGCAGTAGTCCAAGAGAAAACTGCATACTTCAAGCAAGAAATTTCTCTGAAATACTAAACCATAAAGCAAACCACACCATAGTTAATAAGAGGTCATGGATCCATACTTTGTCTTTGCACAGGAACGTCTCTGGCTGATTAGCAGTTAAGCCATTTTTCAGTATTACCAGGGTTGAGATAACACAATTTAGATCAATGTTTAACAATCTTTATTGTTTAGAAAGTCAAACCAAAATCGCTTATACTTCAGCTTAAGCACATTTCTTCTTTTCTTTCATGAGAGGTGAGCAGCTGGCTGCCAGGCTAAGCAGATCTCTTTATATACTCTGAGACCCTCCAAATGTGCACTGCTTATTCCAATCTCTAAAATATGCAGCTCTCTTCACACCCTTCCTTATGCATCCTGTTGGGAATGTTTCTTTATGTAATTCGTCATGTTAACTCGTCCATTTTTTTGCTACATTCCTTAACTTCACCTCTCCCCAAGCCCCTTCTGTTAATGTCTCTAGTTAAATTTACTACATTAATTCCTTCCCGTTTCAAATTGGCATTCTGCTTTGTACATTTTAACTGAAGGGCTTATTTTAGATAATAATTTACCTTACATTTCTTTCCTTGTTTTGAAGTGGCCAATGAGAAAATTAAAACTGTCCCAATCAGAATCATGAAACCAATCTTAAAACAGTCCCCGTATGTCTTGGGAGGATTTACCTTTCTGGAGATGTGTTGATGAATTTTTAGCACAGTTTAAAGCTCAGAAAATCAGTCCTCAAGTATTTGTACAAGTGTACTATAGTGTGTTCTGCCGTCATGTCACCTCTGATACTTTAGAATGGTATAGAGCCGTTTTGAAGCTGAATGATATCCATTCAAACAACCCGGCTTACAACTTACATATCTGAAAAACGTTTCTAGTAGGTGAAACGACTGGTCCCAGGGAAAGAGGCCAGGAAGAGTGTTCTCTACCATACCACACTGCTTATTAGAAGGATTGTGATTCTGTTTTCATTTACTGCTACCCAAAACGTTTGAAAGATCAACTTACTGGTAAAGGAGAGGTAAAACGGAAATGCCTTTTTTAGCCTTAGAAACTAACAGTAAATAATAAAACAACATCAACACAACAGCTAAGCAGTATATAGCCGTGACTATGTGCTGGTACTGTTATAAATACTTTGCATGTATTAACTTATTCAATTATTAGAATACTCTTGTGAGAGAGGCATTTTTCTCATTCTCATGTTACAGATGAAGAAACTGAGGTCCCAAGAGTTTAAGTAACTTGCCCAAAGCCATGCATGATTTGCCTAGGATTTAAATCCAGGGCATCTGGCTCCAGAGTCTGTGTTGTTAATCAGGATCTATGTTGTCAACGGCTCAAAAGATTCATCTTTGTGACATAGGACATTTGTCTGCTAAGGTGATACATATTTAGTAAACATGAACATTTTCGAAATAATGTTTTATTTTACTTAACAAAAAAATAGAAAAAAATATTCAACATGCTATCAATGTACTTTCAAGGTGGTTAGTCTTTCCACCTACAGCAAGTGATAAACTGCTGAGAACATTTCTACCAGCACATGTATATGTCTGCCTGATACCTGAACAAAGATCTCCCTTAAATATAAAAAAAAGAATTTCTTAGTATAAACATCAGCTGTTTACATTAAATTACTTTTAAAACTCAAATAGTGTTTAGACAAATGCTTTGTTCTAATGAATGGAACAGTTTAGAGGGGGAAGCATAAATCTTATGAGTTTTATAAACTGTACATGATAATTTGTAGATCACCATGACCAATGAACATATTCAAAATACCAATGGATAGAAAAATCGATCAACAAGTATCAACTTTTTAGCATTTCCTGAGTGCAAAGGTTTGGGCTACCTACTGTATAAAGGAGGACAGTCCTGATGCAACCTTGTTATGCTTTTGTATCCTCAAAAAACATAACAGAGCATCTGATAACAGCTAAATATCCATGTCAGTTGGGCTCTTTTGATTATAAGAATAGAGGTTCACTCAGGTTATGTCACATAATAGGGATTGACTATAGGCTGTATTTAGTAATTAAAAAGACAGGTGTTTTCCACCATACAATTGAACCATTCAGCTCAAGCTTGTAGAGAAAGAAATGAGTTCAAGACTGGAAGGTCATTTGGGATTCAAAAGAGCAATGAAAACGAGGTAACCATCATGAGTCTGCTTTTCCCTACTCTACTTATTGCCATTTCTACTTCTCTCTGTCATTGGGTCTTTTTCTGTTTCCAACTTCTTCCTTCTCCATGTGTATTCCATTCAAAGAATTCACAGGGAGGATATGACCATCAAGTTTGTCACCACTGTCTTTGCTGGGCTCAGCTTTCCCACCAAGACTACTTTTGGCATTACCGAAAGATGAAAGAAGACCTCTCTGCTTGACCTAGACCTCCTGAAACCATGAAGCCACTATCAACATCTGAGGGACTCCTAGACTCAGCTGCTCCTGAGACATCTGGAGCAGTGTTAGAAATACAGCAATTTGAATACCAGTGAGATCACTCCAGTTTCTTACTTAGAGTCTAGTTCCTTTAATATGATATACACAATCTAAGGGAGGCGACATATAATTTGTCACACACATGTTTTTATAATCTACAGGAGCCTGGATGGTGTGGTGGTTGAGAAGGTTATCTTTAAAGACACTACCTGTGTTCAAATTTAGCTCTGATGTTTACGGGGTGTGTGACCATGTGCAAGCTACTTAACCTATCTGTACCTCAGTTTCCTTGTCTAGAAAATTGAGGTAATAGTGGTCCTGACTTCATAGGGATGTCAAGAAGATAAATGAAATAATTCACCCGAAGAGCCTCAAGATGTGCCTGGCACACAGTAAACTCTTGATGAATTTTAGTTACTGTTTTCTTATTACTTCTAACATACCTTATCAATTTTATCCCTTATAAACTCCACAGCACAAAAATGTTATACATACATATTATACTCTTTCATGTCTCTATTCTTAGCCTCTAATCTTCTTCCTCTAATTCTCTCTGGTGAAAGTTTCCTCATCACTTAAAGTTCAGCATAAATTTCATTTTCTGAGCAAGACCCTCTCTGGTTGATAGTCTCCAGAGGGGAACTCCAACAATTTCTCTGTCTTTGTATGCTTAAGCAACTTCTCACATCAAGGGTGGGCGATTCAATGCCCTACCTTTGAATCTGCGCTGGCCTTAGGACTGGCTTGGAATCCAGAATGTGATGGAAGTACATTCTGGAGCTCTCAAACCCAGGCCTTCACCTCCTGCTCTTGGAACGCTGCCACCATGCTATGAGAAGCCTATGCCAAATGGAGATGTTACAGAGCGGGGACCAAGGCGTACCGGTTAGAGTCCCAGAAAACTGCAGCCCTACGCATCGTCGTGTACCCAGCTGAGCTTAGTCAGCCCAGAGAAACATAAGAAATAATAAAATAATAAATTTTAGTGTCTTGAAATGATGATAAAATGGTTTTCAGCCACTATGTTTTGGTTGTTTTATTACAGCAATAACACAGGTTGTTTATTACAGCAATACCAAAATATCATTCATGAAACTCCTGGACAGAGTAAATACTTCTTTGGTTAAGCTCTCATAATTCTATTCAGTAATTTAACAAATTGTATTGTAATTATTTATTTTTATGTCTGTCTCCTCTACTGAGAGTCTTAAGACTAGTAACTATGGACTTAAGGAAAACAATATTTTTCAGAATAAATTCCAAAAAAATAACAGAATTTCCAGTAGCTAGAACAAAGGTGTAAATTCAGAAGTTTCCCCTAGCCTGTCATTTTGGCAATCTCTAACCCTTTGTAGATTTGAAGTAAGTTATAGAAAGGCTAAGACGTTACCCCAAAACAATGATCAGATGGTTTAATATTATAATTTCTACTTAGAAACCTGTTTATATACCCCATTCTTCTGATAATTGAAAGAAAAAGAAAATAAAAACAAAGGAAGTAGAAAAAGAAGCTAAAGTCAGCCAACATGTTGCTTGTTTATTTTTTAAGAAGAACAAGGAGAGGGAACTTGTTTTATGAGCCAGTGCAACTTTTTGGAGTCTGAGCAAGAGAGTGATTATAAATATGGACTCTGAAGCTGGTGGCCTGGGTTTTAATTTCAGCTTCACAATCTGGGTTTGAATCCCACCTACACATTTTTGTGTCAAGTCACTTAACCTGTCTATGCCTCAGTTTCCTTACTGATAAACTGGAGATCATGAGAGCCACCTACAGCATGGGGCTCTGTTAAGGATTCAATGAGACAATACATGGAAAGCAATAGAATGGTAATACTGGTGAGCTGATGTTGCTGTTCCTCCTGCTCTCCTTCCGGATCCTCCTCCTCCTATTACTACTGTTATAAATATATAGTAGGGCTTCCCTGGTGGCGCAGTGGTTGAGAGTCCGCCTGCCTATGCAGGGGATGCGGGTTCGTGCCCCGGTGCGGGAAGATCCCACATGCCGCGGAGCACCTGTAAGCCATGGCCGCTGAGCCTGCGCGTCCGGAGCCTGTGCTCCACAACGGGAGAGGCCGCAACAGTGAGAGGCCCGTGTACCACAAAAAAAAGAAAAAAAAAAAAATATATATATATATATCTATATCTATATCTAGTAACCAAGAGAGTATCACTTTAGGTCATGGCTAGACAAAGAGACCACTGAAACTAGACAGTAAACAGTGCTTGACAATTAGATTTCCAATTTACGCTAGGCATAAAAATTAATTTCAGAGAGAATTTTGTTATAAAACATAAAAACTTGATAACATTTAAAAGAAAATATAGGAGCATGTCTTTAACAGCTTTGTTTATGGGGGAAAAAAACGCTTAAAATAGATATAAAAAAACACAAACCATTAAGGAAATAACTGTTCAATTTGACCACACTAAACCTCTAAAATTCCTTGTAAATGAACAAATAAAAAATACCATAAAGCTGACGGACAAACCAGAGACTGGGAAAAGAAATCTGTCAGGATTAGTGTTCAAAATATATAAAGAACTCCTACTAATCAATCATAAAAAGCAAATAACCCGACACAAAATGGGCAAGAGGATAAACCAGCTTGCATAAGGGAAATACAAATGGTCAACAACGTAATTCAATAAAACTCCAAGATAACATACCCATCAATTTAAAAAAATAGGATATTACATGTTTGGTAATTGGTTCCTCATCCTCCATCTGAACCCTGAGCTAAAGTTATCTTCTGAATAGGAAGAGGGTAACATGAGTGAATCAGGGAGATAGAGAAGAAAAGGCTAGGTTCCCCAACCTCCAGCATTTTTCCATCCCAATCTTCCCAGATCAAGCTGATTAGAACCATTAATCTTTCAATTATGTAATCGGATATTTTATGTAATCGAGTTCTCTGAATCGTACTTAGCATGTCTGCTTGATGCTGTATAACAACAAGATCATCATCTTGATTTAGGCTGGACACAGCTGTGAGAGATTCTCACATATCAACTCAGAGCATCCTCATAAGGTAGGTATGATCATTATCTCTATTTTGCCAACGAGCCACAAAACAGTAAGAAGCCCAAGATCTCCCAGAAGAGTTAGGATCCAAATCCAAGATATCTGGCTCCAACATCCAGCTTTTAACAATGTTATTATTGCCCCTAAATATATGACATATGAAAACATGCTCAATCTCACTACTCATCAGGGAAATACACACTTGCAACATACCATTTCACACTATATGCAGATTGGCAAACGCTGAAAAGTCTGGCAACAATAAGTACTATGAGGATATGGCGCAATAGCAACTTATAATCTTCTAGAAAGCTTACAAATCGGTGCAAACACTGTCAGGGGCATTTGCTAATATCTACTAAAATGCAAGATATGTATTCTCTATGATGTAGCAGTTTCACTTCTAGATACATATGGTAGAGAAAATATTTGCCAAGGAAATAAGTAGAGAAATGTTCATTTCAATCATGTTTGTAATAGTGAATATATATATAGAGAGAGATAGATATATCTCTATCCATAAAATTTGGGATAGCCATAAAATGGAATACTATTCAGCAGTTGCTATGAACAAATTGGAGCTACTAGCTTCATAATAGAAAGTGCTAAAATAATAATATTAAATGTAAAAGTAAGCTGAAGAATAATGCAGCGGACTGCCATTTATATAAAGGTAAACAACATGAAAAAATATTATATATATTGTTGAATGATACATGAGTGTTTAGTAAAGTACACAATCATGAATGGAGATGATACACATTAAATTCCAAGGCATGGTTACATCTGGGGAGAAAGGGATGAGGCAAGGGCACACAGGAATTTCAACTACACCTGTAATGTAGTGCTGGCTTTGAAAAAACTAAGGCAAATATGTTGATTTAATAAAACTGGTGGCAGGTGCAGGGTGGTAAGCTAGTTTATATACTTGTTTCTACATTTAAAGTACCTCATAATAAAAATACAAGAACGGGGGCTTCCCTGGTGGCACAGTGGTTGAGAGTCCACCTGCCGATGCAGGGGACACAGGTTCGTGCCCCGGTCCGGGAAGATCCCACATGCCACGGAGCAACTAGGCCCGTGAGCCATGGCCACTGAGCCTGCGCGTCCGTAGCCTGTGCTCCACAACGGGAGAGGCCACAACAGTGAGAGGCCCACATACCACAAAATATGAATAAATAAAAATAAAATAAAATACAAAAACGAATGAAATGTGGCATAACAGAGACCATTCCAAAAATAAATAACAAAAGAGGTGATTTACATGTATTTCATCAAAGTCCTTTTCTGAGAAGTGCATTGCTTTACAAGAGCAACTATTGCTCTGATTCTACGTCTTTAACTATCATGGATCCTGCCACCCTTTAGAAATTTAACAAAATAAATTGCTTCTACTCTAACAATAACACTATAGTTTTACATAAAACAACAAAGTAAGATATATATTACAATTAACAGGAAAATAGAATTAGTGGCAAAATGTTTACGAAAATATCAGCAATGCCTTTATCCTCACCTGGCAAAATATACCACAGGACAGATATGGCTACTTAGGGGGATTTATATTCTCACCTCAACCCATATATTAAATAAATTTCAGAAAAGAAGACAAAAAAAACACTACACTTCAAAAAAAGGTCACTATTTAAAGAAGAAACTTTAAGTATAAAGAAAAATGACTAAAAACAAGAAAAGCAGATTTTTTCAAAATGCAAATACCTTTATTTTATAATCGTAAAAGTAATATGTGGGAAATTCAGAAACAAAAATGCATGAAAAAGACGAACACGAAAGCTCATTGGTTTTCCTCACCATCTAGGGAAAATTCTGTTACAGTTTAGAGGATATTTTTTAGTGAGATTTTATACTTTTTATATGAGATTTTTTTAAACATCTTTATTGGAGTATAATCGCTTAACAATGGTGTGTTAGTTTATAACAAGTGAATCAGCTATACATATACATATATCCCCATATCCCCTCCCTCTTGTGTCTCCCTCCCTCCCTCCCTATCCCACCTCTCTAGGTGGTCATAAAGCACCGACCTGATCTCCCTGTGCTATGTGGCTGCTTCCCACTAGCTATCTATTTTACATTTGGTAGTGTATATATGTCTATGCCACTCTCTCACTTCGTCCCAGCTTACCCTTCCCCCTCCCCGTGTCCACAAGTCCATTCTCTACATCTGCGTCTTTACTGTGTCCTGCCCCTAGGTTCTTCAGAACTTTTTTTTTTTTTTAGATTCCACATATATGTGTTAGCATACGGTATTTATTTTTCCCTTTCTGACTTACTTCACTCTGTATGACAGACTCTAACTCCAACCACCTCACTACAAATAATTCAATTTCGGTTCTTTTTATGGCTGAGTAATATTCCATTGTATATATGTGCCAAATCTTCTTTATCCATTCATCTGTCAACGGACACTTAGGTTGCTTCCATGTCCTGGCTATTGTAAATAGAGCTGCAATGAACATTTTGGTACATGACTCCTTTTGAATCATGGATTTCTCAGGGTATTTGCCCAGTACCGGGATTGCTGGGTCATATGGTAGTTCTATTTTTAGTTTTTTAAGGAACCTCCATACTGTTCTCCATAGTGGCTGTATCAATTTACACTCCCACCAACAGTGCAAGAGGGCTCCCTTTTCTCCACACCCTCTCCAGCATTTATCGTTTGTAGATTTTTTGATGATGGCCATTCTAACTGGTGTGAGGTGATACCTCACTGTAGTTTTGATTGCATTTCTCTAATGATTAGGGATGTTGAGCATCCTTTCATGTGTTGGCTGGCCATCTGTATATCTTCTTTGGAGAAATGTCTACTTAGGTCTGTGGCCCATTTTTGGACTGGGTTGTTTTTTTTTGATATTAAGCTGCATGAGCTGCTTGTAGATTCTGGAGATTAATCCTTTGTCAGTTGCTTTGTTTGCAAATATTTTCTCCCATTCTGAGGGTTGTCTTTTCGTCTTGTTTATGTTTTCCTTTGCTGAGCAAAAGCTTTTATGTTTCATTAGGTCCCATTTGTTTATTTTTATTTCCATTTCACTAGGAGGTGGGTCAAAAAAGATCTTGCTGTGATTTATGTCACAGAGTGTTCTGCCTATGTTTTCCTCTAAGCGTTTCATAGTGTCTGGCCTTACATTTAGGTCTTTAATCCATTTTGAGTTTATTTTTGTGCATGGTGTTAGGGAGTGTTCTAATTTCATTCTTTTACATGTAGCTGTCCCGTTTTCCCAGCAACACTTATTGAAGAGGCTGTCTTCTCCATTGTATATTCTTGCCTCCTTTATCAAAAATAAGGTGACCACATGGGCATGGGTTTATCTCTGGGCTTTCTATCCTGTTCCATTGATCTATCTTTCTGTTTTTGTGCCAGTACCATACTGTCTTGATTACTGTAGCTTTGTAGTATAGTCTGAAGTCTAGGAGCCTGATTCCTCTAGCTCCGTTTTTCTCTCTCGAGATTGCTTTGGCTATTCGGGGTCTTTTGTGTTTCCATACAAATTGTGAAATTTTTTGTTCTAGTTCTGTGGAAAATGCCATTGGTAGTATGATAGGGATTGCATTGAATCTGTCGATTGCTTTGGGTAGTATAGTCATTTTCACAATGCTGATTCTTCCAATCCAAGAATGTGGTATTTCTCTCCATCTCTTTGTATCGTCCTTAATTTCTTTCATCAGTGTCTTATAGTTTTCTGCATAAAAGTCTTTTGTCTCCTTAGGTAGGTTTATTCCTAGGTATTTTATTCTTTTTCTTGCAATGGGAAATGGGAGTGTTTCTTGATTTCTCTTTCAGATTTTTCATCACTAGTGTATAGGAATGCAAGAGATTTCTGTGCATTAATTTTGTATCCTGCAACTTTACCAAATTCATTGATTAGCTCTAGTAGTTTTCTGGTAGCATCTTTAGGATTCTCTATGTATAGGATCATGTCATCTGCAAACAGTGAGAGCTTTACTTCTTCTTTTTGGATTTGGATTCCTTTTATTTCTTTTTCTTCTATGATTGCTGTGACTAAAACTTCCAAAACTACGTTGAATAACAGTGGTGAGAGTGGACAACCTTGTCTTGTTCCTGATCTTAGAGGAAATGGTTTCAGTTTTTCACCATTGAGAACGATGCTGGCTGTGGGTTTGTCATATTTGGCCTCTATTATGTTGAGGTAGCTCCCTCTATGCCTACTTTCCAGAGGGTTTTTATCATAAATGGATGTTGAATTTTGTCAAAAGCTTTTCCTGCATCTATTGAGGTGATCATATGGTGTTTCTCCTTCAATTTGTTAATATAGCGTATCACATTGATTGATTTGCGCTTATTGAAGAATTCTTGCATTCCTGGGATAAACCCCACTTCTTCATGGTGTATGATCCTTTTAATGTGCTGTTGGATTCTGTTTGCTAGTATTTTGTTGAGGATTTTTGCATCTATGTTCATCACTGATACTGGCCTTTAGTTTTCTTTCTTTGTGACATCTTTGTCTGCTTTTGGTATCAGGGTGATGGTGGCCTCGTAGAATGAGTTTGTGAGCATTCCTCCCTCTGCTATATTTTGGAAGAGTTTGAGAAGGGTAGGTGTTAGCTCTTCTCTAAATGTTTGATAGAATTTGCCTGTGAAGCCATCTGGTTCTGGGCTTTTGTTTGTTGGAAGAGTTTTAATCACAGTCTCAATTTCAGTGCCTGTGATTGGCCTGTTTATATTTTCTATTCCTTCTTGGTTCAGGGTCAGAAGGTTGTGCATTTCTAAGAATTTGTCCATTTCTTCCAGGTTGTCCATTTTATTGGCATATAGTTGCTTGTAGTGACCTCTCTTGATCCTTTGTATTTCTGTAGTGTCAGTTGTTACTTCTCCTTTTTCATTTCCAATTCTGTTGATGTGAGTCTTCTCGCTTTTTTTCTTGATGAGTCTGGCTAATGGTTTATCAATTTTGTTTATCTTCCTAAAGAACCAGCTTTTAGTTTTGTTGATCTTTGCTATCATTTCCTTCATTTCTTTTTCATTTATCTCTGATCTGATCTTTATGATTTCTTTCCTTCTGCTAACTTTGGGGTTTTTTGTTCTTCTTTCTCTAATTGTTTTAGGTATAAGGTTAGGTTGATTATTTGAGATGTTTCTTGTTTCTTGAGGTAGGATTATATTGCTATAAACTTCCCTCTAAGAACTGCTTTTGCTGCATCCCATAGGTTTTGGGTTGTCGTGTTTTCATTGTCATTTGTTTCTAGGTATTTTTGATTTCCTCTTTGATTTCTTAGTGATCTCCTGGTTATTTAGTAGTGTATTGTTTAGCCTCCATGTGTTTGTATTTTTTACAGAATTTTTCCTGTAATTGATATCTAGTATCAGAGCATTGTGGTCAGAAAAGATACTTGATACGAGATTTTCCTTTTTATTACTACATACGTGGGATCATAGCTGCTTTGTAATTTAAAGTTTTCCATTTTTGTACTAAACAGACCTTTCCATGTCCATAGATATTGATGTTTATTGTCACCATCATCATTTCCAATGATTTCAGTACATCCTACTCCATTACAAGGAATCTTTTGGAATTAACGACAAAAACTTTCCTCTTTCAACTACCTGGCTTTGAAAGTCAATTTTGGAAGTCTCATTTTCTTCTATTTTTAATAATTTTAAAACTCTTTAATGGGTGACTCTGTCCCAGAGGATCACTCATATTCTAAAAGTGCTGGGAAGCAAAGCAAATTTATATATTGCCAAATATTATCTCTATACATTTATATTACTTTCTTTGAAAACTAGTGAGGTTGGATTTTTTTAAATGTATCAGTCAATGTTTATCAGTATTTCTTCTTTTTAAAGTTATCCCTTCATGTTCTTTGATCAGCAACCTACTTGGGATTTCTTTTTTTGATTGATTTGTTAACAGAGCTCTCCAAAAATAACTACAAAATTAATAGTTTCCATATATGATATATATAAATATTATATATATGATATATGTATATATAATTTTACCTGATTGTCATTTGTATTTTACCTTTTTTTCTCTCTGTCAAAGGTTTCAAATTAGTCACATTTTAAAATATTTACCCTAATGGTTTCTACCTTAATTGTCATGCTTAGAAAGATCATCACTACTTCATGATTATATAAATATCCAATTACGTACTTTCACATGATCTTATGTTTTGCTTTCTGTTTTTCATATTTCAATCTTTAGTCTACATGGAATTTATTTTGGTATGAAGTATGAGAAAAAATTCTAATAATGTTTGCCCCTGAATTTATACATTTGTTCCCTGTGAATTCAATACCATAAACAGGGACTTCCCTCGTGGTCCAGTGGTTAAGAATCCACCTTTCAATGCAGGAGATGTGGGTTCAATCACTGGTTGGGGAACTAAGATCCCACATGCCGCAGGGCAACTAAGCCTGTGTGCCACAACTACTGAGCTCGCACACCTCAATGACAGAGCCTGTGTGCTGCAAACCACATGCCGCAAACTACAGAGCCCACATGCTCTGGAGCCCGCACGCTACAACTACAGAGCCCACACACCCTGGAGCCTGCACGCCTCAATTAGAGAGAGAAAACCCGCATGCCACAACTAGAGATAAGCCTACTCGCCACAATGAAGAGTCCACACCACAACGAAAGATCCCACACGCCTCAACAAAGACCCTGCATGCTGCAACTAATGACCTGACACAGCCAAATAAATAAATAAACTACCCTTACAAAAAATACCTTGAACATATGTTAAATTTTTATATCTACTTGGGTCTGTTTTGGGGCTTACCTTCTGTTATTTATTTAAATTGGCCATTTGCCTGCCTAAAATTTTTGAATCAATAAAAGCATAAAAGTAAAAGGCAACAAACTAGAAAAAAATACTGCAGCAAATATGAGAGACAGATGGTTGATTGCATTAATACGATAAACCATACAAGTCAACAAAAAAACTACCCAAACTCCTATGTTGGGCATGGAAAACGGGCAAAGAATATGAATGAAAAGTTCATAAAAGAAGAAAAATAATCACTAATGTAAACATTAAAAAGTGATTTTCACCTCTATAGAAGTGAAAGTTTCAGAAATGAGATAACATTTATTGGGACTTCCCTGGTGGCACAGTGGTTAGGAATCCGCCTGCTAATGCAGGAGACAGGGGTTTGATCCCTGGCCCGGGAAGATCCCACATGCCGCGGAGCAACTAAATCCATGCACCACAACTACTGTGCCTGAGCTCCAGAGCCCACGAGCCACAATAATTGAAGCCCATGTGCCACAACTACTGAAGCTTACGCGCCTAGAGCCCGTGCTCCTCAACAAGAGAAGCCACCGCAATGAGAAGCCTGTGCACTACAACGAAAAGGAACCCCTGCTTGCTGCAACTAGAGAAAGCCCACATGCAGCAACAAAGACCCAACACAGCCAAAAATCAATTAATTAAAAATTTTTTTAATGAGATAACTTTTTATTAAACTACCCATTAGCAAAGATTGTTTCATAAAGTAATAGTTTCTCAAAAGTCCTCAGGACAGAGGCACTCACACTTCCCAGTAGGCATATAAATGTGCAGAATCATTTTTTTTAATAATTTGGCAATATCTAACAAGAGTCATAAAACAGAGTATATCCTTTGATGCTGCAGTTTCTTTATTCTCTAGCCTAGAATATAATCTGAAATGTAGTAAAAGATTTATATACAAAGATATTCACCCTCATTTTATTTATATCAAAAATAGAGACTAGGTAAAAATCCAATAAAATAATGAATATATAAATCATAGCATAACCATAATATTGAATACTCTAGCTATTTAAAATAGTTGTCTCCCAAACTGGTTAATGTCATGTGGAAAATCTTAAAATACAACACTAGGCTAATAAAAAGGAAGATTTTAAAAGTATATATTTAGTTGGATCCTAATCAGCAAAAATACATGTAGAAAAATACTGAATATAAACTCACATAATGATCATTTCTGAGAAGTGGGATTACCAGTGATTATTATTCTCTTCATTCCCTTATTTCCAAAATACTTTACAACGTGTCCCTACTGTTTTTATCAAGCTAGGTGGAAAAATAAACTTGAGAATAGCCTGTGTTTTTGAGATGGAAAAAGTATGAAGAAACATTTATGAGCTGTAAGAAGTAATAGAGAAAGGGAGAGAATGAAGGCTTAAAAGAAGGAAATGGGGCTTCCCTGGTGGCACAGTGGTTAAGCATCCGCCTGCCAACGCAGGGGACACGGGTTCGAGCCTGGGTTCCGGGTCCGGGAAATTCCCACATGCCATGGAGCAACTAAGCCCATGCACCAAAACTACTAAGCCTGCGCTCTAGAGCCCGCAAGCCAAAACTGTTGAGCCTGTGTGCCACAACTACTGAAGCCCGCGTGCCTAGAGCCTGTGCTCCACAACAAGAGAAGCCACTGCAATGAGAAGCCTGCGCACCGCAACAAAGAGTAGCCTCAGCTTGCCGCAGCTAGAGAAAGCCCGCGCACAGCAATGAACACCCACTGCAGCCAAAAATAAAAAATAAATAAAAAAATTTAAAAAAAAAGAAAGAAGGGAATGGATGCTATAAGGATCCTGATGGGAAGGGGCATCAAGAGATCAGGTGGTGAGAACTGCCAAGGAGGAACATCTTTGCTTTGATGCTCATGAGGAGGAAGTACCAGATAGGGGCAAATATAGATAGATTTATAAGCAGGGAATGGGGACAGAACATTCAGGGAGCTCACAAATGTTCACTTTGACTACCTAAGTCAAGCAAGCTCACAAGCTGAGACTGAAATGGGTGGAGGGTAGTTAGGGAACTTGAGAAGAATGATAAAGGTTATGAAAGCAGAAGGGGAGTGGGAGCTAATTAAAAATAGTGAAAAGAACTGTCCTGGCATTTCTGTAAATACCTAAATACATGTTGAGATCCTGAAATCATTTAGTTATATCTTGTTCATCAGAGAAGAAATCTATTTACATATCTATGCCACATCTTCATTGATTGATTCTGATTTGTTATACATTTAATATCACTCAGGCCCTCGATCAACCAAGTCACTAATGCCCTGAACATTTGCAAATGCAGTGTTCAGTTCACAGTCCTAAGGCTATCTGATGTTTTATCAGTTTATGACACATTTAGGAATCCCTCATTCTTGAAAATTGTAACTCATTTGCTTGTAGGACACCACACTACCTTGTAATTTCTACTGTATGGGTTAACCTTTCGTAGACGTCTTTGAAAATGTTAAAGTGCTACAAGGCTCAGACTTTGCGCCTCTTCCCTATATTCAGTCATCCACAGGGTGATCTCATCCAGGCTCTTGGCTTAAGGCGCATTTCATACACTGACAACTCACCTGTATATTAAATTACACACACACACACACACACACACACACACACACACACACCAGCAGTCTCAGTCTTTCACCTGAACTTCAAACTCATAGAGAACTGCTTACTCTACACAGATCTCTATCAAATTGTCCATAAGAAAATTCCAAATTACTCCTCATCCCTAAATTACCTGCCCATTTAACTAAATGCAAATTCCATTCATCTGGTTGTTCAGGCTAAAAACTTAGGAGTCATCATTAATGGGTCTCCATCTCTTTTTTGCCCTTCTATCATACACCTATAAATCCTATTTACTTCTTTTTCAAATCATCCCAGGATATGATCACTTCTCACCACCTCCCTTCTAGTTCAAGTCACAGTCTCTCACCCTCTCACCTGGAATGCCGTGGTTCCCCAAGGAACATTCTCTCTCATCTCGTATCCTCCTCAGTCTGTTCTCCCCACAGTAACCAGAGTAATTCTTTAAAAAACATAAATCGGATCATACCACTCCTCGGCCTACAATTCTCTTATGCCTTTCCATTTCATTTACAGTAAAAACTAAAGTCCTCATGAAGGACATAAAGCCCAATGGTCCAGCCCCCTGTAATGTCTACAGACCTTGAATCTTCCAGGTTTCTCCCCCTCACTCAACATACAAAGTATCTTTCTACTTTTCAGCCACAGAGCATTTGTACCTGCTCTCTATTTGAAGCACTTTTCCCTAGATTTTCCCAGGAGTCCTTCCACATTAACTTGTGAGAAGGAAGACCTCCTCAGAGAGGTCCTCCATGATTGCCCTATATAAAAACCTAGGCAGAACTTCAAGATGGCAGAGGAGTAAGACATGCAGATCACTTTCCTCTCCACAAATACATTAGAAATACACCTCCATGTGGAACAACTCCTACAGAACACCTTCTGAACGCTGGCAGAAGACCCCAAATTTCCCCAAAGGCAAGAAACTCCCCACATACCTGGCCATGTGGCTGAAAGGGTCTTGGTGCTCCGGCCAGGTGTCAGGCCTGTGCCTCTGAGGTGGGAGAGCCGAGTTCAGGACACTGGTCCCCCAGAGACCTCCCGGCTCCACATAACATCAAACGGTGAAAGCTCTCCCAGAGATCTCCACCTCAATGTTAAGACCCAGCTCCACTCAATGACCAGCAAGCTACAGTGCTGGACACCCTATGCCAAACAACTAGCAAGACAGGAACACAACACCACCTATTAGCAGAGAGGTTGCCTAAAATCATAGTAAGTTCACAGACAACCCAAAATACCACAAGATACAGTCCTGCCCAGCAGAAAAACAAGATTCAGCCTCATCCACCAGAACACAGGCACCAGTCCACTCCACCAGGAAGCCTACACAACCCACTGAACCAACCTTAGCCACTGGGGGCAGACACCAAAAACAACGTGAACTATGAACCTACAGTCTGTGAAAAGGAGACCACAAACACAGTAAGTTAAGCAAAATGAGAAGACAGAAAATACACGACAGATGAAGGAGCAAGGTAAAAACCCACCAAACCAAACAACTGAAGAGGAAACAGGCAATATACCAGAAAAAGAATTCAGAGTAATGATACTGAAAATGATGCAAAATCTTGGAAACAGAATGGAGAAAATATAAGAAATGTTTCACAAGGACCTACAAGAAATAAAGAGTAAACAAACAATGATGAACAACACAATGAATGAAATGAAAAATTCTCTAGAAGGAATCAATAGCAGAATTACTGAGGCAGAAGAACGGATAAGTGACCTGGAAGGTAAAATAGTGGAAATAACTACTGCAGAGCAGAATAAAGAAAAAATAAAGAAATGAATTGAGGACAGTCTCAAAGACTTCTGGGACAACATTAAACGCACCAACATTCAAATTATAGGGATCCCAGAAGAAGAAGAGGAGAAGAAAGGGACTGAGAAAATACTTGAAGAGATTATAGTTGAAAACTTCCCTAATATGGGAAAGGAAATAGTTAATCAAGTCCAGGAAGCACAGAGAGTCCCATACAGGATAAATCCAAGGAGAAACACGCCAAGACACATATTAATCAAACTATCAAAAATTAAATACAAAGAAAAAATATTAAAAGCAGCCAGAGAAAAACAACAAATAACATACAAGGGAGTCCCCATAAGGTTAACAGCTGATCTTTCAGCAGAAACTCTGCAAGCCAGAAGGGAGTAGCAGGACATATTTAAAGTGATGAAAGGGAAAAACCAACAACCAAGATTACTCTACCCAGCAAGGATCTCATTCAGATTTGATGGAGAAATCAAAACCTTTACAGACAAGCAAAAGCTAAGAGAATTCAGCACCACCAAACCAGCTTTACAACAAATGCTAAAGGAACTTCTCTTGGCAGGAAACACAACAGAAGGAAAACACCCAAAATAACAAACCCAAAACAATTAAGAAAATGAAAATAGGATCATACATATTGATAATGACCGTAAATGTAAATGGATTAAATGCTCCAACCAAAAGACATAGACTGGCTGAATGGATACAAAAACAAAACCCATATATATGCTGTCTACAAGAGACCCACTTCAGACCTAGGGACACATAAAAACTGAAAGTGAGGGCATGGAAAAAGATATTCCATGCAAATGGAAATCAAAAGAAAGCTGGAGTAGCAATTCTCATATCAGACAAAATAGACTTTAAAATAAAGACTATTACAAGAGACAAAGAAGGATACTACATAATGAACAAGGGATCAATCCAAAAAGAAACTATAACAATTGTAAATATTTATGCACCCAACATAGGAGAACCTCAATACATAAGGCAAATGCTAACAGCCATAAAAGGGGAAATCAACAGTAACACAATCATAGTAGAGGACGTTAACACCCCACTTTCACCAATTGACAGATCTTCCAAAATGAAAATAATTAAGGAAACACAAGCTTTAAATGATACATTAAACAAGGTGGACTTAATTGATATTTATAGGACACTCCATCCAAAAACAACAGAATACACTTTCTTCTCAAGTGCTCATGGAATATTTTCCAGGATAGATCATATCCTGTGTCACATACCAAGAAATGGTAAACTAAAGAAAACTGAAATCGTATCAAGTATCTTTTCTGACCACAACACTCTGAGACTAGATATCAATTACGGGAAAAAAATATGTAAAAAATACAAACACATGGAGGCTAAACAATACACTATTAAATAACCAAGAGATCAATGAAGAAATCAAAGAGGAAATCAAAAATACCTAGAAACAAATGACAATGAAAATACGACAACCCAAAACCTATGGGATGCAGCAAAAGCAATTCTCAGAGGGAAGTATATAGCAATATAATCCTACCTCAAGAAACAAGAAACATCTCAAATAATCAACCTAACCTTACACCTAAAACAATTAGAGAAAGAAGAACAAAAAGCCCCAAAGTTAGCAGAAGGAAAGAAATCATAAAGATCAGATCAGAAATAAATGAAAAAGAAATGAAGGAAATGATAGCAAAGATCAACAAAACTAAAAGCTGGTTCTTTAGGAAGATAAACAAAATTGATAAACCATTAGCCAGACTCATCAAGAAAATAAGGGAGAAGACTCAAATCAATAGAATTAGAAATGAAAAAGGAGAAGTAACAACTGACACTGCAGAAATACAAAGGATCAAGAGAGTTACTACAAGCAACTATATGCCAATAAAATGGACAACCTGGAAGAAATGGACAAATTCTTAGAAATGCACAACATTCTGAGACTGAACCAGGAAGAAATAGAAAATAGAAACAGACCAATCACAAGCACTGAAATTGAGACTGTGATTAAAAATCTTCCAACAAACAAAAGCCCAGAACCAGATGGCTTCACAGGCAAATTCTATCAAACATTTAGAGAAGAGCTAACACCTACCCTTCTCAAACTCTTCCAAAATATAGCAGAGGGAGGAATGCTCACAAACTCATTCTACGAGGCCACCATCACCCTGATACCAAAAGCAGACAAAGATGTCACAAAGAAAGAAAACTAAAGGCCAGTATCAGTGATGAACATAGATGCAAAAATCCTCAACAAAATACTAGCAAACAGAATCCAACAGCACATTAAAAGGATCATACACCATGAAGAAGTGGGGTTTATCCCAGGAATGCAAGGATTCTTCAATAAGCGCAAATCAATCAATGTGATACGCTATATTAACAAATTGAAGGAGAAACACCATATGATCATCTCAATAGATGCAGGAAAAGCTTTTGACAAAATTCAACATCCATTTATGATAAAAACCCTCTGGAAAGTAGGCATAGAGGGAACTAACCTCAACATAATAAAGGCCATATATGACAAACCCATAGCCAACATCGTTCTCAATGGTGAAAAACTGAAACCATTTCCTCAAAGACCAGGAACAAGACAAGGTTGTCCACTCTCACCACTGTTATTCAACATAGTTTTGGAAGTTTTAGTCACAGCAATCATAGAAGAAAAAGAAATAAAAGGAATCTAAATCCGAAAAGAAGAAGTAAAGCTGTCACTGTTTGCAGATGACATGACACTATACATAGAGAATCCTAAAGATGCTACCAGAAAACTACTAGAGCTAATCAATTAATATGGTAAAGTAGTATGATACAAAATTAATGCACAGAAATCTCTTGCATTCCTATACACTAGTGATGAAAAATCTGAAAGACAAATCAGGGAAAAACTTCCATTTCCCACTGCAACAAAAAGAATAAAATACCTAGGAATAAACCTACCTAAGGAGACAAAAGACTTTTATGCAGAAAACTATAAGACACTGATGAAAGAAATTAAAGATGATACAAAGAGATGGAGAGATATACCACGTTCTTGGATTGGAAGAATCAACACTGTGAAAATGACTCTACTACCCAAAGCAATCTACAGATTCAGTGCAATCCCTATCAAACTACCAAAGGCATTTTTCACAGAACTAGAACAAAAAATTTCACAATTTGTATGGAAACACAAAAGACCCCGTATAGCCAAAGCAATCTCGAGAAAGAAAAATGGAACTGGAGGAATCAGGCTCCTGGACTTCAGGCTATACTACAAAGCTACAGTAATCAAGACAGTATGGTACTGGCATAAAAACATAAATATAGATCAGTGGAACAGGATAGAAAGCCCAGAGTTAAACACACGCCCATATTGTCACCTTATTTTCTATAAAGGAGGCAAGAATATACAATGGAGAAAAGACAGCCTCTTCAATAAGTGTTGCTGGGAAAACTGGACAGCTACATGTAAAAGAATGAAATTAGAACACGCCCTAATACCGTACATAAAAATAAACTCAAAATGGATTAAAGACCTAAATGTAAGGCCAGACACTATGAAACGCTTAGAGGAAAACATAGGCAGAACACTCTATGACATAAATCACAGCAAGATCTTTTTTGACCCACCTCCTAGAGAAATGGAAATTAAAAAAAAATAAATGGTACGTATTGAAACTTAAAATCTTTTGCACAACAAAGGAAAACATAAACAAGATGAAAAGACAACCCTCAGAATGGGAGAAAATATTTGCAAATGAAGCAACTGACAAAGGATTAATCTCCAAAATATACAAGCAGTTCATGCAGTTCAGTATCAAAAAAACGCAAACAACCCAATCCAAAAATGGGCCGAAGACCTAGACATTTCTCCAAAGAAGATATAGAGACTGCCAACAAACACATGAAAAGATGTTCAACATCACCAATCATTAGAGAAATGGAAATCAAAACCACAATGAGGTATCACCTCACCATGGTCAGAATGGCCATCGTCAAAAAATCTACAAACAATAAATGCTGGAGAGGGTGTGGAGAAAACGGAGCCCTCTTGCACTGTTGGTGGGAGTGTAAATTGATACAGCCACTATGGAGAACAGTATGGTGGTTCCTTAAAAAACTACCAATAGAACTACCATATGACCCAGCAATCCCAGTACTGGGCATATACCCTGAGAAAACCATGATTCAAAAGGAGTCATGTACCACAATGTTCATTGCAGCTCTATGTACAGTAGCCAGGACATGGAAGCAACCTAAGTGTCCATCAACAGATGAATGGATATGGATGTGGCACATATATACAATGGAATATTACTCAGTCATAAAAAGAAATGAAATTGAGTTATTTCTAGTGAGGTGGATGGACCTAGAGTCTTTCATACAGAGTGAAGTAAGTCAGAAAGAGAAAAACAAATACTGTATGCTAACACATATATATGGAATGTAACATAAAAATGGATCTGATGAACCTAGGGGCAGGACAGGAACAAAGGCACAGATGTAGAGAATGGACTTGAGGATACAGGGAGGGGGAAGGGTAAGCTGGGACGAAGTAAGAAAGTGGTATGGATATATATACACTACCAAAAGTAAAGTAGATAGCTAGTGGGAAGCAGCCACATAGCACAGGGAGATCAGCTCGGTGCTTTGTGACCACCTAGAGCAGTGGCATAGGGAGGTTGGGAGGGAGACGCAAGAGGGAGGAGATATGGGGATATATGTATATGTATAGCTGATTCACTTTGTTATAAAGCAGAAACTAACACACCATTGTAAAGCAATTATACTCCAATATAGATGATAAAAATAAATTAAAAAAATAAAAACCTAGCAACCCACCCCCTTATACTGCTTTATTTACTTCAATGTCCTTTTCCAAAGCACATATCACCACCTAAAATATATGTTCTTCATGTATTTGTCCATTTTCACACCCAAGTATAAGCGTCAGAGCCAAATATGTTTCTGTTTTATTTACTGCGATAGTCCCAAGATCTGTTATGTAGTAGTTGCTCATAAATACCTGAATATTTAGATGAAGTAGTGAATAAAATATTTTTCAATACCAACTATGTACCAGGTTACTTTACTGGGTGCTAGAATAGGAAATTAAGTATTTCACTCTGAAAATGTCTATGTAACTCAGGGTTCTTAGTTGTAAATAACAGAAAGCAATCTGGAGTATCTTTTTTAAAAAGGGAGTTTTGGGCGTGGTCAAGGAGAGTTTTCTAGTCTGACTGGAGAAGGAAAGAAGCAGAGAGTAAGAGGCTCTTCCTTCTGCTTAGGTTTCCATATGGGAGATGAATAAATTCTCTAAAGACTATACTAAGGTTAAGAGCTTCCCCAATAGAAGTTCAATGTCTGTCCTAGGCACATTTTCCCAAATGTTTCTTATCCAACTAGCAATACCAAGAAAGTGACCAAACTAAATATACATCTAAATTAAAGCTCACAATTTTAAAATATGAAATTTCACAAATATTAATGATACCTTCTAGTTAGAAGATATTATACTCTAATTTCCATTCTCTTATTTCATTGTAATTTTTATGAGACATGCACCAATGGACCAGGTGTTATTTATGTAAGATTTTTTTTCCCTTCCTCTTTTTCATTAGCAACAAAATCTCAGAAGTATAATTTCCAGATTCTCTTGGAGAAACATGAACATACGATGTGTCCCAGATGGTGCTTTCCAATCTTTTACATACAAAAATGAAGCTTTCACTGTGAGTAACAGTGGGCATTTCCAGCTCTGTTGAAAGATAAGAACGACACATATCTGTCCTTATAGATTCACAAACAGAAAGTTCTCAATCTCATAATGGCAAGTGAACTGCCAACCTTTTTATTCAGTCTTCTATCAAAATACTAAATTTTATTCCTATTTTGTTGCACATTATTTCTTAACTGGTCAATTACCATGATCAATGAAAGCAAGGAATGAAAAGTTGCACAAAGTGACAGAGAAAGAATATTTATACAGCAAAATAAAAAGTTGTTTCTTGAATCTCATGATATAGTCTTCGCCAACTTCTCATCTGACCCTGTTGACTCGAGAAATATGTATGAAAGGCACTTTTCTCATCTACTTACATGATCTCCTCAACATTCACTTTTGCATATGAAAGCAGAATAAGTTCATGAAGTGCCTTCTCTTAAACTACATGCAAATAATAAAAATGAGCCAGTATCAAAATCATCAGTCTCACTCCAAACTTAATCATGTGAAATAATTGGTCTGAGTCACCCACCTCTAAGTCAAAGATCAAGATAACATAAACTGAAGACAGAAAAGTCAGACATTAGCTATTAAACAGTGGAGAGAGAGAGAGAGAGAGAATGAGAGCTTAACTGTACATGTATAGGCATTACTCTGTGTGTGTGTGTGTGTGTGTGTGTGTGTGTGTGTGTGTTCTGGCTTGAGCGAAAGAGTGTGTATGTGTGTCCACAAGAGCAAGAGAAAGAAAAAGTCTGTATGTTTACTTGCCTGAGCATGACTGCGTGTTTGTGCTTGAGGAAGCAAATGCATATGGGAGGGACAGAGAGGATTATATAAGTGTGTGGCAGAATGAATGAGGGTGAGTGTGTGTGTGTGTGAGTGTGTGTGTGTGCATGTGTGTGTAACAGGTAGGAAGAACTAGAATCTTTTCATTTCCCTACATACTGTGTAATACAAACGTTTTCTAAAAAATCGTGAAAGCACAGATAGTTTTATTACAATTTTCCTTTCTTACATAAGGGCAGGTACCTCCCTCCAAATGTCTAAATTAAACTCAATAGAAATTAGGTGTGAAAAATGTCCTAAAACAATTTAGCAGAAAGATATGAAAAATACAGCCAATTTAAACATTACCACTTATAAGTTAACAGAGTGTTATTTTTCTTTCAGTTTAAAATAAGCTGATATAATGAATTAATTTTTCCTTCACTTAATGGCTCTTTAAATTAGTATTACAACTGATTGTCTCTTGATTAAACATCATTTTATTTTCTATTAGGGTTTAACAGATAAATTATTTCTGAATGGTCACAATTAAATCCCTTGCTAGTATGTCAGCATTATACATAAACATAAAATACACCCTTGCCAGAAACATTTCAACGTTTAAAACTAGGTACCATGAAGCACTGACAGAGTATGCTAGATTATAACTGAATTTTGATTCCCACAACACACTTCAGGTCAGTTCACTCTGCCTTGCTCTCCAGGGCTAAATGGAAGGGGACATACCACACACCGGTCAATGGAAAGGATGGAAATGTTTCATCTTCAACGCTGGCCCTAATGCTCATCAGATCTTACAAATCCCAAGATAAACCTGGAAGAACATCAAACTCATCTAGGGGAGCTGCTCTTTCTCAAGGTTTCAGTTCCAAAAGCTTCTTCATCAGATGGAAGGTAACAAAGGCAGGCTCTGTTTTTAGAACTCAGTTAATATTTCAGTGTGTTTTCTGCCAGCATCTCATAGATATGCGTGCATAAATATATGCACATTTATAAATACACACACACACACACACACACACACGATTTGCTCCACTACCTACTGTCATCTAATGTCACCTTGCTTTATTTTTCTCAAACAAATAAAGCCTAGCTCTGAGTATGTGTTTACTAACAGTATTTGTTATTTCACACTCCTTCCTGCCCTGGTCTTACAAAAGCACCAAGAAACTCAGCAAACTTAAGGATAGGCTATGGCTTTCAGTCTGTGTGGTCACCATTGAGATGCTGCTGTCTAAACCCCAAGGACAGGTCAAAGGTAGGTGGCTCCACCCCCTCCATGCCAGTGTAGACCCTGGAATCTCTAAGTGCCTAGAACATGGTGGTCTCCCTTGTGATATCACTTCCCCGTCCACCACATCATCCATCCATCACCCAGAGGTCCCATCACCTCCTAGGATCCCCCATGGGAGTAAGGGTGGGCCCCTGCAACTCTCCTTTCTGCTTTGTAACCCATAACTCTAGGTGGGACCCTTTGGCCTCTTTCACGTCTTGAAACCTCACTCTCTCCCAGGCAATCTAATTTAATGCTCCGTCAGAGGATAAAATCCAAAGGTTCTTTAGTTTTCCTCCTGGAACGGGGGGATGTAAGATGCTCAGACTTTTTTCAAAAAATAATTTTGGCCTCTTCTTCCTGGGAGAAATGGAAAATAGGAACGCTTTTGTCAACAGTAGCCAGAATTTCTGAGATTCTATTAATACACTATTCTTGCCTGTGTTTACAGACATCTGGATACTCTGTAGTATATTAATTGTATTTTTTTCGAACTAACAATTAGACATATTCCTTCAGGTACCTATCCTGAAAAGGTGTCTAGAGGTTAAAGAAAAATATACTGAGAATATTTTTTGAAAATGTAACTAGCATATCATTGAAAATAAGTTTATCTCATGTTTCCAGACTTTTCAAACACCCTGCGAGTGTGTATACATGTATACGTATGTGAATGTGTGTGTGTGTGTGTGTGTGTGTGTGTGTAGGTATGTTTATACATCACTGAAAATTTTCCACTGATGTATTTTCCTGAGCTGCAAGAGCTATTTTATAAAAGTTTGATATTTTTCTATAATAGTTACTTAAAATCTATTTTCCAGCTTACTATGTAGCTTTGGTTTTATAATGAGAATTAGCATACAGAAAATTTTATCAAGATTTTCAAGTTACACAGGGTATTGGCATAATTTTTAATCTCTTCTGACTGTAGCCATTGTCCCTTTCTTATTCTTAAATGTATTTGCATTTTTCTAACTCCTTTCTTATTCCATTGACCAAATGTTTATTTCATTGTTTGATTTTAAACCAGTCTTAGATTCATCAATTCTACTGTGTCTCTGTTTTCTAATATTAAATCCTACATTTTGTCTTTATTATTAATTTATTCTTACTGCTTAATTTCAGTTTATCGTTTTTCTGTTTCAGGATTTTTTCCCCTCTCTCAGATATCTAGAGTTGAATGTTTCATTCATTTATTTTTAAATTTTACTTTTAAACAATAAAATCTCTTAGGGTTATACAATTATCTATAAATACATTTTTGGCTCAAAGCATAACTCTGATATGCAATTTTCTTTTTTGATTACTTTCTTAAAGTTTGTAGTCGTGTTTTTTATTTTCTCTTTGATCTGGGGATCTGGGGGGAATGTTTGCTTTTTCCTATGAATATTGTAAGTCTGGAAAAGAGTTTTTTGAATTGAGGGGGGTGCTTTATCTAAGATATTAAAACCTTAATGACATGGTTAGCCACAGATAAGTCCCAATTTATTACTCTATGTCTCTTTTCCATATCCTAGAAATAACTGCAAAATTTCCTATTTGTGCACTTCAGTTCAATCTATCAAAACAAACAGAAGATTTCAAATGGAAATTTGAGCAAAAGTTCTCTACAAATTTTTCTTTTTTTTTTTTTTTTCTTTTTTTTTTTTTTACTTTTTTTACTCAAAGTACTTATTGAATGAAAGACTGTTCATCTTTACAGGAAGTTCCTGCATGGCACTGTAACTGGTGAGTGGACCCAACTCCAGATTGTCAGAGCATAGCATTCTCTCTTCCTCAGGCACTCACTCCTTCTCTTTCCATCTATCTGCACCACTTCTTAAGTAATGACCACAGACTGAGCCATATGGGGTAATTAATAAGATCCTCATGATTAAAATTCTTTAATGCCACTTAATATTAGAAATGTTCATGTTAGTCATTTAAAATATCCTGCTAGACATTTGGGTTTCCTCCAACAAAGGAAGAATGAGGCATTCAGGAGGGTGGGAAAAGGGTAGGGGCTGCTGAGAAAATAAGTAAAGGTTCTAATTCAGTGGTCAGTTACTTTTACATCTGATACCCCTTGACTTAAAAACCACACTAAAAACAATACTCTTGTTAAAGGACTTCTACTTTTTGTGAGAACACTTCACAGTTTCACATAACGATTGATTTTTCAGACCTCTGACACAGATCAAAATAAGAAGCAATTTTAAGATGTCATTCCTTATCTAGGAATTTTATTAAGACGTACTTTACTTGAGATAGGCTAAATGACAACTTGTTTTCCCCCTTGGTACGTGTCAGCTAAACTAGCCTGCTCAGTTCAGTTCTCATAGAATATGATTAATGATATAGTCCAAGCGGAAGTCCCCAAGGAAAACATCTTCTCTTAATTCTTACTATCCTAATGAAATGGTATAGTTCATAATTCATTAATCTGACTGGAGTGACAAAATAGGCTGCAAGGAAAAAAAGTGCCTCTGTCATGTCCAAAGAGATGAAGCTGAGATAATTCATCACTGAAAACATATGCTTAAAATTCACTATGTTCTGCTGAATAATACAAGGTTTCCTATAAAAAAGGAACAGCATCACATATATTAAGTTCCACTTTTTGAGGAAAATGGTCCCCTCCAAAGAAGCCTATAAGATTCTTATTAAGTAATTAATATTCTGGGTTTCCATGAAAGAAAACTTCCTACACAATGGATTTCTAAAATGCATATTATACTGAGGTAATGAGTTTAATAAACGTCTACTGAGCACAGGGATTCACGAAGGACAGTGGGGAAGGATAGGTTATTAGGCTTTTGTCCTCCTCCACATTTCTTATGTCCCCTCTTCAAAGAGGATTGCCTGCCACTCCTATTAACCATATATTTTCCAAGTGTGAGGCCATTCCATGGTTTACAGTTACTAAATTAATGAAGCTTAGTACATCACTTTACTCAAAACTAGCTTTTCAATAAAGGCAACAGACTAACATGTAAAACCAATTTCGTTTGTCAAAGTACGTTAAAGTTCAAAAATATAAAGATAATAATGATGGAAATCGTAATATTCTGTCTGATTCAGTGTAATTCTAATTAGCAGCAGCAGTAACACGGACCTTGGTGGAGTCCTGCACTCACGGAAGATGCCATTCTTAAGCCATGAAGGATATTTGTGTTCTGAATGTCTTTCTACCTACTGAACCCAAATCGCCTAGATTTTTGAACTTTAATCTGTAACTGAAGCTGGCATGTGAATACCATATGGCTATAAAGATAGAAAAGAGTGCTAGACACCTTCTTCTGAAGTGAAAGGCCAAAGACCCCAAATCATTAAGTCTTTAAAAATCAGTTCATTGGAATACCTTTTCCATTCTCAAGAATTATTCTCTTGCACACAAAAATGAACACATCAAAACAGGAATTCTAGGCTTATGGGAGTAAGCCATCCATTACCTATAAAGTGTGATACCAGTCTTGGGTTTTTGGTAAAAAATTTCTGAAAAAAAGGACCATGAAGTTTCTAAAGTTCTGTTAGTGGTTACATAACGTTGGAAGTTGAGAGAGAAAAAAGCAGGTTCTAGCCTGTATATGGAAAATTTCCTCTACAGATGGATTCTCTCCATTTGGGAAGGAAAAAAAAAAGCAATAAAAATAATCTAGTGTTCAAGAGCTCAAAATTCACATCGAGTCAAAAGATAACTTTGCACTGGTCAGAAAGTCCTAGCCAAAGAAGTATTCCATTTACTAACCTTGATTCCATAAGAGAGATAAAGTAGTTGAGGTAACAAGAGTAAGACCCATTCTTCTGCCTGGATCTTGTCCCCCACAAATCAAATTCTTCAGTTACCATAAAATACTGGATACAATTGCAATGCTTCACTACACAGCTGCAGTGCAAGTCTCATAAATAGGTGAATTTTAATTATAGATAAAAAGATGAGGATACGTGCTATGACTAGACAAATTTCCTTTTATATCTGGCTATCTTGTCTAGGCTACCCAAGGCCACAAAGCTGAGTTCTTTTTTTTTTTTTTTTTGCGTTACTAGGGCCTCTCACTGTTGTGGCCTCTCCCGTTGTGGAGCACAGGCTCTGGAAGCGCAGGCTCAGCGGCCATGGCTCACGGGCCCAGCCGCTCTGCGGCATGTGGGATCTTCCCGGACCGGGCACGAACCCGTGTCCCCTGCATTGGCAGGCGGACTCAACCACTGCGCCACCAGGGAAGCCCGCTGAGTTCATTTTTAACTACTTCTTAGCTTTTTGTCAAAATTTGGTTCACTACCAAGTGTGTCTATAACATTTTTCTTACACTCCTTTCTCTCTGTTCCCATTGTTTCTCTTTGTACGAAGCATCCTGACTTGGGCAGTTTTCCTTGCATTTTTTATTCTTCATCCTGTCTCTACTTCCCTAACCCAATACCCAGACTCGAAGACCTTCCTATATCAATCATAGAAATAGCATGCCATTCCTCTTTTCAAATAATGGTCCTGAAATATTTGCAAACTAAATGGTTTGCAATTATTTTTAAATCTAGTGTTAGTTAGGAAGTCTTTGGTTGCAAGTAAGTGAAACTCCAACTCAAATCTTAAGCAATAAAAGCTATTAATAAAAGTTACTGCAACAAGAGTTACTTTAAAAAGCAGGAAAAGTTCTAGTTTCATGTAACCAAAAACTCCAGTGACAGGGTTTGGCTTGATTCAGCAGTTGAACAATGTCACCAATACTATGTTTATATCAACACTTTAGGGCGTTGTATTCACCCTAAGGCTTGATCTGATCTTCAGATGATCTGCAGTACTTCATAAAGCTACAGCTTCAGTTACTTCCAGTAGGAAAGTCAGTCTGTTTCCCCTGTAGCTCAATTAAAATGCCAGTATCCAGTCCAATGTACATGTCTGGACTATGTGACTGCCACTAATAATAATAATAAGGCTAAAGGGATTGGAAACACTGATTGTTTGTGCCAATCAGAGCCCTTCTGGAGCTGAAGTAGAGGTCTATGTTACCCAAACTTCATGGTTAGGAAATTTGGGGCACTGTATTTGGAAGAGAGATGGGATACCTGGGAGTCAACCAACAAATGTTGACTATAAAATTAAATCCTTAATATTTATCAAGTTGTTATTCTTTTGCACTTTCTATTCCTTATTGTAGGGCGCGGTCAGCTAACTGCTACGCGGCAGGAAGCTGAAATAA
>NW_020837946.1:52960354-53059025 GCF_003676395.1 Aethalodelphis obliquidens | reverse complement strand
GAATCTTGCGTGTGGCGACTCGTCATTCTGCTGGTCGGAGGCGGCTCACCGCACCTTATAATATCCCACACAGAATAGTATGGCCGTCTCTATGCAGTAGGTGCAATAGGAATAATGATATTAGTGAAACACAAACATACAGAGAATAAATGCTGAATACCTGCTTGCTAAACTAACTTAATACATTTGGGAATCACAAGGTGAGAAGAAAATATAATTTATGGATCAAATTTAAGCAAAAGACATTTAGAGAACTGAATGTGACCACAGACCTATATTTTGCTTTTCATTATTGCTTTTATTTTTGTTTTTTTCACTTCTAACGAACCATACATTTTGAATCACATTTGGAAAGGACATTTAGTTCTCTATTATTTTAATTGTGATTTTATAATTTTATTGGAGGATAAAAATAAAAGTTAAAAATATGACTTTTAAGTAGGGTGGTCATCCGTGCTGGTTTATACCCAGAAGATTCCTGGTTTACGCCTTTTCCCTGGGTAACTATTAATAATACCCACTTTTACCCTCCAGAGAGTCCTGCTCTAGACAATAAATTATATAGTCAGTTTAATTTTAAATAAATGTCAAACATCTATATTATATTCTAAAAGAAATTTGGGACAAGAGAACTACCTAATCAAATAATAATAAAGTTAAGTAGGCATACTCTTTGTGTGAGTTTAAAAAAAAAAAAAGAGGAGGTCAATTTATCATGTAAGAAATATAGCACCAGCATCATGGCTAAAGTCTGAAAGGAAACTCATTTGAAGCCACAACTGTTGTGCTTTAGGGATCTGGATTAAAACTCATCATTAACTTTCTGTTAATACTCTTCCCTGGACCAATCAGTGGTCATATGGTGTTTACAGACCCTGGACACTGAGCTGACTTGAATGGCCTTTGTATTGCAATACAATCAGATTATGTCTAATCTAAATGCTGTGTGTCCTTTATAGGACAGACAAATCCTAATCCACCATTTACAAAAGCAAAGCCAATCCAGTCTCTGATGGCTATCTATTCATTTTTTTCCTCTTTTTTTTTTTAAATTTTGAAGTGACAGAAATTAAAATAAATTTTAAATTCACTAGTCTAAATTAGTCAAAATATAAGTATTTGGAAGCTTTGAGCTGTAGTTAAAGCACTTTTTTGATAGTCTAACATATGTTATTACAAAAGCACAATTCTTTTCCTTCTAAAGAACACAGATTAACAAAATAAACTACCCCCATTATTCTAAAACAATAAAGAAAGCTTAAAAAGCATCTCATCTCCTCTTTTCTAAATCACTTGAGAGTTTATCTTGAGGCTCAGATTAGTTAGCTATACTTTACCAGTTAATCAGCAATGATGTTTTAAAGCAAAAGTCCCTACAAGATGACTCACCAAACCATTCTGAAATGAGCCTTTCTGCCTTTTGCCATTTCATTACACTGTAATCAAGTCCTGCTTCCCCATGAGCCTTTTGAGATTCAGTGCCATTTTCAAGGAAGTGCAGGGAAGCGGGGGGTGGGGGGGAATAAAGTGTGGTTGAAGGCAACACTCCCTCCCCTCCTTAACTCATGGCTTTCACCATCTGCCAGCCCAACTTTCTTCTCTTTCACTGCCATCCCCTTCCTCCCAGGATCCTAGAATTCACTGTCAATATCCTGATGCCATCTCTTCCCTCAGCTGTGCAGGCTTCAGTGAGACTAAATTTGGGGGATGTTCCTTTCTAAATTTTACATTGTCTCTGTGAGTCACATGACCTGGAAATGAGAGTCTAAAGTTAGAAGAGGGTAGGTAGATAAAGACGTAATTGAAGTACAAAAAACAGCTATCCAAAAGGTAGCTACCAACCTTCACATATGACAGTTTGGAGTTTGGAATTGTCTTACAGGAATAGAGTTCAATGTTTGAATGAATACGGGAGAAATTTTTCCAAAGGCATTAGGAAGGGAAAGAGTGTTTCCACAAAGACGGATAGCACACTGTTTCTTAATGCAACTCTGTGAAACCACAAATAAAACAACAAAACAAGCAAAGACTTTGATGTGCATATGGATTTTCTTCAGGGATGGATGTGGAAGACAAGCTTGTTAACAACAACGAAAAGATGGCATTTCAACTCTAACTTGATGACTGATTTCACTCCTGCTAAAATACTCAGACATCCTTTCCCCAGCCCCATCCATCTCTATGAAGCAATGAGTTCTACTGAAAGCTCTGCTGAAAAGCAAAAATGTTCCTGAGAGGTACCTTTAAAATATGCAGCACTCTTCCTTAAAGCAGGGGGTCAGATGCAAAATATTTCTCCACAATGCAAACAACAGATCTGTATCTAAAATAAGCTGGTGGTTTTGTTTTGTTTTTTTAATTCGCTTTATAAATTATCGAGAATAAAATCCCTGCCTAGATTCCTCTCACTGCCTAGCACCTACCCACAAAATATGTACTAAAAATAAATATTGGGCTTCCCTGGTGGCACAGCGCTTGAGAATCTGCCTGCTAATGCAGGGGACACGGGTTCGAGCCCTGGTCTGGGAGGATCCCACATGCCGCAGAGCAACTGGGCCTGTGAGCCACAGCTGCTGAGCCTGCGCGTCTGAAGCCCGTGCTCCGCAACAGGAGAGGCCGCGATAGTGAGAGGCCCGCGCACCGCGATGAAGAGTGGCCCCCGCTTGCCACACCTAGAGGAAGCCCTCGCACAGAAACGAAGACCCAACACAGCAAAAATAAATTAATTAATTAATAAACTCCTATCCCCAACATCTTCTTTAAATAAATAAATAAATAAATATTAACTGCTCTTGTATCTATAAACAATGTAATAAGAAAGGTAAATTTGAAGCTAAAAATTCAGAAGGCATATATCAAAGACAAATTTAGTTCCACTTCTGGTTTATGCATCAATTCAAAACATTCAAATCCTTCATCCATTCAACACTTAAGTTCCCACCATGTTCTATGTACTACAGTAGACAAGACAAACTGGAAACTCATCCTACCTTTATTGCCATTAAAACCTAACAGAGAGACATACAATTAAGGTGACAAAATGATACAGTATACTATAAGGGACAGATAAATGCTTCAAGCTGCCCTCAATTTACTAACAGCCTGTTAGATTGGCCTGTTTTTAAACTTCCTAAAAGTGAAATTATGCAATATCTTTTCTTTTGTGAGTTTTGTCCATTTTGTTGTGTGTATTTATAAACCATTCATTTCCATTTACCAATGGTATTCTATTATACAAATACATCACAGTTTATTTATCTAGTCTACTATAAATTGACATTTGAGTACTCTCCAGTTGCCTCTATTACAAATTATGCTGCTATAAACACCCTGTGTATTGGGGACACAGGTATACATTCTTGTGGAATTGCCAGGTCTGTCTTCTTTACTTATTGTTTGTAACATTGATACTTTCAAACAGAGCAAATTTAAGATAGGAATATGTAGGAAATCACAAGAGAACAAAAGGGGTAAAAATACATCCTATAAAGAACAGCTGGACCAAAATGTAAACACTGTTTATTAAATTGATTATTAATTCTTTCACCATGAGTCCACCGGATCACATATAATTTAGGAAAATGGCCTTCTTTCTGGAAACTCTTTATTAAAAGTACAACATGAACCTATTTCTGCTTTGCAGTTTGATTAAGCAAAATTTTAAAAAGAATAAACCCTTTATTCAATTTTATATTTCAGATCATTTGCTTCAACATTAAACAAACCATCATACTGTGAGTGGCTACATTAATGCTAAAAAGAATGTACCAAGAGAACCTAAAAGGAAACATTTGGAGAAGAAATGGCTCTTGGTTTTCATGAAGTTTGAGTTTGAAAACTACAAGCCGCTTCAAGAAGAACTTTAAAACCTTTCCTTTAAACAGGCCTACATAACCAAATCACTGGCAACTGTATTTCTGAAAATATTTCACAAGACTCGGATAATTTGAAATATATGGGGTTTATGGATTGTCTGGGCTCCGTGCCTGGAATTTCTCCCAGCGATCATCTCACGTTTTTATTCCTAGGATCAATAACGTCAGCAGATGTTAAGACTTGTTAGCCAAGTACAGTGATTTAAAAGGAAAGAAAGAAAGAGGAAAGGAGGGGGATGGAGGGAGGAAGGGAAGGACAGAGAGACAGGGAGGGAGGGAGGAAGGAAGGAAGGGAGAGAGGGAGGGAGGGAGGGAGGGAGGGAGGGAAGGTGGAAGGGAGGGAGGGAAGCATTTCAATAATCCCCCAAACCAGTCACTCAAAGGATAGATTTTTTTTATATAAAAAGAAGTTGTAAAAGAGTGGAAGCACTTGAACAGTAACTATACAAAACATTCTACTGAATAACTAGGTTTCAGTTAAGAAATACAACCAGCTCTAAACCATATGCACCATTCCATAGTCCTTCCAAATCATCCTAAAATATAAGAGACCAGATATCAAAATGCTTCATTGATAAACAATTCTATATTGCTGATAATATTTCTCCAGATAGGTGAAGAGACTTCATTCACTGAAAAGGAATTAAATATTCTTTCAGGTCTTCAGTGATTAAAATATCTTTCTCAGGAATAATGTTACTTCACTTACCAGAGAAAAATTTAATGAACTAACAACTGGAAATCCACATGGAAAAAATAAATCTAGATACTACCCTTTCACAAAAATTAACTCAAAATGGATCATAGACATAACTAAAACACAAAACTATGAGACTTCTAGAAGATAACATAGGAGAAAATCTCAGTGATCTTGGATTTGGCAGTTAGCTTTTAGATGCAGCACCAAAAGCATGATCCATGAAAAAAAAATTGATACGTAGAACTTCATTGAAATGAAAAAAACTTCTGTTCTGTGAAAACACTGTGAAGAGAATAAAAAGCAAGTCACAGATTGGCAGAAAATATTTGCAAAACATATCTGATAAAGAACTTGTATCTAAAATGTGCAAAGAACTCTCTCAAAACTCAACAATAAGAAAAGAAACAACCCAATTAAAAAAGGGGAAAAGATCTGAATAGACACCTCAACCAAGAAGATATACAGATGGTAAATAAGCATATGAAATGATGCTCCACAGTATGTCATCAGGGAATTACAAATTAAAACAACAAGATACCACTACACACCTATTAGAATGGCCAAGATCTGGAACGCTGACAACACCAAACGCTGCTGAGGATGTGGAGCAACAGGAACTCTCATTCACTGCTGGTAGGAATATAAGATGGTGCAGCCACTTTAAAACACAGGCAGTTTCTTACAAAGCTAAACATACGCTTACCATATGATCCAGCAACCGTGCTCCTAGGTGTTTGCCCACATAAGCTGAAAACGTATGTTCACCCCAAAACGTGCACACAAATGATCATAGCAGCTTTATTCATAACTGCCAAAACTTGGAAGCAAATAATATGTCTTTCAATTGGTGAATGGATAAAGAAGCTGTGGTATAGCCATACAATGGAATATTATTCAGCAATAAAGAGAAATGAGATATTAAGCCACAAAAAGACATGGAAGAATTTTAAATGAATATTGTTAAGTGAAAAAAGGCAGTCTGAAAAGGCCACATACTCTATGATTCCAACTATATGACATTCTAGAAAAGGCAAAACTATGGAGACAGTAAAAGATCATTGGCTTTCAGTGGTTGGGAAGGGGAGGCAGAGAGAAATAAAGTGGTAGAGCAGAGTTTTAGGTCAGTGAAACTATCATGCATGATATGGTAAAGGTGGATAACAATATGCATTTGGCAAAACCCATAGAATAGTACAGCATAAAGAGTCAACCTTAAAGTAAACTATGGACTTTAGTTAATAATAATGTATCGATATTGGTTCATCAGTTTTAAGCAGTATACCACACCAATGCAAGATGTTAAGAATGGGGAAATTAAGGGGTGAAACAGAGGATGTATAGGGAACTCTGTACTTTCTCCTTAATTTTTCTGTAAGCCTAAAACTACTCTAAAAAATAGTCTGTTAATAGAAAAAATTAAATGAACTGATTGGAACTTTAATGCAGTTAAAATATCTGAAAATATACTATAATATGATGAAATAGAAAACAAAAGAAATTGCACTTGAATCCTGAACTTAAGATGCCTGGTCTATACAGCCTTTCTTTTCCAGGCAGTATCAATAGTAATAATAATAATAATAACAATAATGATGATGATGATGGTGGTGGTGGTGGATAAGTTACTGTGCATTTACAGAGTGCCAGGCACTATGCTATAGATTTTACACATTTTCTAATTTAATCCTCTCATAACCTTATGAGATATGTACTGTTACCCTTGCTTTTCAAACAAGGAAATAGGAACTTTCCCAATTCACATAGCTAGTAAATGGTGAGCAGGTATACACCCCACTATGCACCCTTAACCACAGTGGTGCTACTTTACATTTTACTGCAAAGGGAAGATCCAATAAAATTACATGAACGTGTCCCTAGGATTCCAAATTTATCAGATTAGGTCATTTGGGAAAAAAAAAAAAAAAGCAGGGTAAAAAATGGGCTTATCTAAATTATGTTTTTTTTTTAAAAAATCTATCTGTGACCTACATATACTTTACTATACTTGCATAAAATGAAACTATAATCTCTACTTTTCTCCAAGTAGCCTTCCTTGCAAGCAGAGAGCAATGCTTTCATGGCCCAGAAATTTGCTCAAACGTTCCTTCCAAGAGAAAAAGAGAGGTCAGTTCAGTTACAGCAAGTAATAGGTGTGCGGGCCAAGGGGGGCAAGCCCTGGGCCAGGAGGGAGGAGACCCGTGTTGTGGTCCAAGCCCTGCCACTCCTGTGCCCAGCACATCTGTCTCTTGGGAACTGGACTTAAATAAACTAATAAAATCTCTGGGTGCCTTCTAGTTCTCTGATTGGTGCATGTGTGACCTTGAAGATGATTAATTCTTCTGATGGAGGAAAACAACTCAGTTATAAGGCATGAAGAAATTATGATAGAGTGTGGAGTTTCATTTCCATTTATGCAAGACTGCCTTATGGGTCTGAGGCATCCAGTGGTGGGTCTGAGGTCCTGCGGCAGAGACTCTTGGCACAGACAAGTCTCAGAGGAACAGAATAGTCAGATTAATTATACTGTGTCAGTATTAAGAAGATGAGTTCCAGTTGGTGTCTCAAGGGATTCTGGATAACCAGGGCCCTGTGCAAAACTGAAAAAAAAAAAACCCAAAAAATCTGGCCTGTGCTATGTTTACAGAGGAATCTCCCTCCTCCAATCAACGACCTCCACCCTCCACTGCCTACTCCCTCCTCCTTCCCTTCCACACCTCACCGGGCATTCCTCCCAGGATGTCCCTTGAAGTTCCCTATGTGCTACAAAATATTCATCTCTTCCTTTAAAAATGCAGTCTCCCTGCAGCTCCTCTAGGATTTAGAAGGGAAGCAAACAGATTAAAATGAATCAGACTACAGTATAAATGGCTGAAAGGAGCTTAACCCTTCCAGGGTCAGTATGTGCATCTTTAAAATGCTAATATACATAAACCTTTCAAAAGTGGAATTTGGATAAGTAAGAGGAAGTTTTGTGGGCTTTAAAAAATTGATTAATTTTTAAGAAAGGAAATCACACTATTCTAGGACATCCTGCCTTTATTACCCATTCGACCTTAGCCTAGCAAATCAGAAAAACAAAGCCAGACACCAAGCAACCCACCACTCTACTTCTGAAAGATTGCTAATCCAAATCCACACCACTCTGCAAGATGCCAGGGTCTATATGTTCTGTATACTAACATTTAAGTTGCTAGCCTAAATTGTCAAGTATACATTTTATGATAATCACCATATTCTACACTAATAGTCAAAGCGTCTACGAATTACAGATGTGCTTAGAAAAAATATTCAAGACGTAACTGCAGTTAATTTTTGTTGCATGAGTAAACGAACCATGCCAAGAGCAGAAGTGATTTTGCTGACATTACTGTTAATAAGACACATTTTATTCAGCCGAAATTTCTCTGGTTTGGGCCCAAAATAACAATGTTATATAAAAAGGTTTTCAAAGTTATTATATGGCTTCTCTGAAGTCTATACAACCCATTATTTCACATTTCGCTAAGTATATCACCCTGGACACATTGAAACATATATGTATATGTACATGTATGTACATATATATTAAACAGTTAGATGCTTTGTGCAATTTTCATATATTTAGATGCAACTGAACATTTGTCTACCCTTTTCACTTTTTCAGTCTTTTGTTTCCCCAAATGTGCCCATATTTTGACTACCTCAGAATACAAAGGAAAATCATGTAAATAGAATGATCTTTTTCTTTTTCTTTGAAACTATTTCAGTTTCAAATGAAAAGCACTGATCTATAGAAGATGACTACCTAAAAAAACAATGAAAACACACAGTATTTTCTCTCTCACACACACACACACAGTATCCTCCTAAAAAATAGTATAAAATTCTCAGGTATAAAGTTAAAAGATTAGCAATTAGAGGGGAAAGTATTAATGCTAGAATCAAAACAAGAAGAATTATTATTTTCATGGTCCTTTAAAGTTCTACGAGTGTACTGATACCCATTATGCCATGTTGATGAAGCTGCCTTATTTACTAATGGTTAGTACCTACCCTGCTATCTCATTAAAGCTTAAAGTTAAAGATGACTAATGGTGTTTTTAAAGCTTGGAGGTACTGAATATATCTTTTTATACAGTTTTGACTTTTAAACCATGTTAATGTTTTACACATTAATAAGTTAAACTTGAATAAGAAAGGATGGAGTAAACTAAATTTGATTCAAACAGAAACAAATAAACCTAATTGTATGTCAAACAGACAACATAATGATACAGAAGAAAGGAGGTAACTTTTGAATGTAGTACATGACTTTACTTCCTCAATGAAACATATTCTAAGGACAAAAGAAGAGTGGAGTGGTCTTGAACCTAATGAGTTTATTGTTGGTACTGGGATTGGTGTAGCAATTCTAAAATTGGCGGAGTGGGTACTGTAACCACATATTAGTAAATATTGACATATTGATGTTGTTGGGAACCAGAGTTTTCTCTGTGGGAGAAAGGAGATACAGATACAGAATGGGAAAAGGAGAAAAAATGCTGTCATGTTGGACTGGAATTAAAGGTATTAGTAAGAACTTATGATTCTGTGTGTGTGTGTGTGTGTGTGTGTGTGTGTGTGTGTGTGTGTGTATGTATTTATTAGCCCTGTCGACTGAATGGTTCTAGAAGCAAAGACACCCTCACTCTGAAAGCAATGCTACCCTGGTAGCAATAAACATCTAGTTCTAAGATGTTGGTTTCTAAATACCATTCTCCACCAAAATAAACCAGGACATTTGGGAGAAATCACTTTTTCTTGGTCTAGGGAAGAAAAAGTATAAAGTAAGCCTGAAACCTCTTACTATGCTGGAGAAAAAGGAAGTGCTCAAAAACTGATCAAAAATTACAGCTTGAAGGGGCTCTCACAAGTCAAATTTGGGACAATTATAGCATCAAGACGTACAATGACAGGAATGGATTATAGCATAATAAATTTTTTTAAAAAATCCTTGAGTCCATACTGATTTTTTAAAAGGGGGTAGGAGGAGGAAAAGTAAGCCATTAGTTGGCTTACTTACAGAAGTAAGCCAACTAATGACTATAGAAGTAACAAGAGAAATAGAAAGGCATCGTCTTCACAACCACCATAGTAATAACAGGTTCTGGAAAGATGCATCTGTAGTTACTAATATATTAGATGAAAGGCTATTAGGAAACAAGATATTCACGAGTCTCAAAGTATCTCCCCACAGACTATTTATTGATTGCAAAGGGGAAAAGATACCTTTACAATGGGGAAATCTGGCAGATACACCTTTACCAGTGATCGAGTTTAATGTCATCAACATTAGGACAAACCAACATAATGAGCCACCTGATACACACCTATGGAGCATTCTCGACAAATATATTTAACCTAAATCTAATTATGAGGAAACATTAGAAAAATCCAAATTGAGAGAGATTCTGAAGAACCGGCTCATACTCTTCAAAAATATCAATACCGTGGGGAAAAAAAAAAAGGCGGCTGCAGGGACTGTTCTGAATTAGAGGAGACAAAAGAAATATGACTATCAAAAAATCAGCCATAAAGGCCATGATTGGAGCAATCTGGAAATTTTCAATATAGGCTGCATAGTAGATAAAAGTATTATACTGTTAAATTTCCTGGCCATGATCAGATAGATGCGGAAGTATTTAAGTTCACGGTGAAAATCATAACGTCTACAACTAACATTGAAATGCTTTAGCAAAACAAAACAAAACCAGGTGTATACATAGAGAGAAAGGAGATAAAGCAAAGGTGGGAAATTATTGCCAATTGGTGACTCTACAGGAGGAGTTTTGCAACTTTCTGTATATTTGTAATTTTTCTAAATGAAAAATTGTTGGGGGAGGGTGGGAACCCTTGAGGTAATTAATGGGACACTTTTATACATGTTTTGGCCCCAGAACTCTATACTCCCTGTTATTCAGGTAGGGCCACGACCTCACGGGGTATGTAGAAATTAAACAGGTGCACCACAGTGCCCGTGCTGGTGGGTAAGGGGGCTGGGAGAACCTCAGGAAAAGCCTTTGGAGTGTGGCACTTGCTGGAACACAGATCCTTCCTTACTGTGGCCTGCAAGGCCCTGCACTATTTGCCCCCTTCAGTTCTCAACTACTACCTCTCCTGCCCATATACGTATTTCTCATCCCTACTTTCCTTTTTTATTCCTCATGACCTTCAAGCTCCCTCCTCCTTGAACTTGTGTTCTCTGTGCCCTCTGCTCGGGAAGCTCTGCCTCCAGATGCTTGTACATTGCAAACTTCACATCATGTAGGTCGTGGCTGGAGTGTCCTTCGTGACACCAGCAGCTCTAGAGTGACCCCTCACTCCCTGCACACTCTCTGAGAGCATCTTGTTTAAAGTTGTTCTTCATGCACTCACTCCGTGGCACAAATCAGAAATCATCATATTTATGCATTTGTTTATTAGTTTGTTATCCGTCCTCCCATGAAGGGGCCTCGGCTCTCTTGGCCACTGCCAACCCAGTGCCTCAATCGGTACCTAATGTACTCCATAAACACTTATGGACTGATGATGCTAAAACACTGCACAACCCTGTGGATTAAATGCTGTATTGCTTTCCCCGAATATTTACATTTAGAGCAATAAAATAAAAATGCAAAATAAGGGAGTTTGAGTCGATAGCCTCTCTCATGTTTCTCTTTAGACTATTCCAAGATACCTGAATCAATGCTCTCGTGTTTTCTAATGAAACAGAAGTATATTTGCAAACAATCACATATCATAGCAAACTGGATCTTCCTGTCCTTGTGGCGATAAATGAACAGGGGATGCAACTCTGCTTTGTTTGCCCCTAGCATTCCAGTCACCAGCCGGAGGAAAGCATTAAACAATCGAAGGTGGGAACCTATTCTGCCTTTCCACTTCATTAAATCATACATCATTTTTACATGTGAGCTGTCAGGCTATAAATCATGTAAGACAGAATGAGAGCATTTATTAAAGGGTCAGCTGAGCATATAATTTTGAATTCCTAGGCATCCAAAAACTGAGATTGACAATAAATATGATAAAACCCAGAATCATTTGCTAACTAATAAAGCAAGGATTTTCAACCCGCCAACTTGCTAAGCCACATTTTCATATTTAAAAGAATCTATATTGAATATAATTCTTATATGGTAATGAACTTCAGTCATTTATCCAGAGTACTTCCTTAAAATATACTTAGATTTTAATTTTTTTTTTTTTGGTAAGGATTACAAGGTTAAAAAAATACCAGTGAATAGTGTTCTCATTTCAGATTGAAGTTCACTCTTGAGATAGGTATTTACACAACATCTTTCCTCCAAAGTATGTCCAGGAAAGCAGGTTAGTAGAAAGAAAATCCATTTGTCAAGAGGGAAAATGAAAATGGAGTTAGACCACGATGGCCAAGGTCACTAAACAAATCAGTAACTGTTCTGAGAGCAGAACCTGAAGAGACAGATGACTCACAGTGGTTTTCCCTCCTCCAAATACACTGTTTCATCTAAAAGGTATTTTGAGGGTATTCAAGTTTATGTATTTTACATTTGCATTCCTCACAACAAAGAGCTTTCATATTAGAAAAAAACTCACTATCTTACTTAGACACTATAATAAATATCAAAACTATTTTCCTACTTTTAAATATCTTTATGGTTATAAAATAAGGCTTGAGATCTAACACACTGAGACAGCACAGTCAGGTATAAATACTAGGTTACAGTTTTAAAAGAAGAAAGGTGCTAACTTTCTATCATTACTGTACTTTAATAACCTAAAAAGTAGGGTGCTTTTTCAGAGTCTTGCATTATGATTAGGATTTTATCAACTTTAAGTCCACTTCAGAATTACAGCTAAAGAAACTAAAATATTAAATGTTAAATATACCCACAGTTTATTTACTAATTGCTTAAAAATATAAATCTCCAATATTTCCTGTTCAAGTCCCAGGGTAGAAAAGAATGTTTCCCACGAGGTGGGAATTAGTGAGTTATACAGATCAAGGTTCCAAAGCTGTGCCTGTTTTTAAATCCTCTTTCTAAATAACATGATACACATTTCTCTCTGTGATCAAGTATAGGAGGCACAGAAAAACAAAACAAAACAAAACATAGCTTGGACAACATATTCAAAAGATTGCTTGGATCTTTTCTAACCTTATGTCCCCGCATGAACCACTGACTACAACAACACTGGTATTTCAGTATGTACAAAACAAGAAAAACTTCACAGCAAATCCTGCCTGGACAATAGATTTATCTTTTTTACCTCTCATACCAAAGTCTTCATGCACATGGAGTACCTCACTTCTGATCACGTGGAAAGTGGGGTAATTATCCTTTGCTACACCTCACCCCAGCATCGCTGTTATAATTCATAGGGTTCCATTCCCTCTGCAATTCCACAGGAAATGCTTATTGCATTGCCATTTCCAAAAGAAGATTCCTCAGGAAAAGAAAAGCACATGCTTTTATGGGATGCTAAGCTATATATAGATAGATGTATAAATATCTGTATGGCTAGATCTACAAGCAAAAAATAGTGAACAAGAATACTGGAAGCCTCATGACATCCCTAGTCTGTCATATTTGAGCACTATACACTCTTCCCTAACAAAGAATCAGTAATTTGAAATTTTTTTCATGGCCAGAATCATGGAAGGTGAAATTAACTTATATAAACCTACCTTTAAAGTGTATGTGTGTGTGTGTGTGTGTGTGTGTGTGTGTGTATAAAACATATATATATACACACACATACATATTTATGTATATATGTTTTTGCTTCAAAGAAAAAGAATATTAACCAATAAGAAATAGACTAAGAGCTAAATATCAGTTATTATTGCAAACAGAAAAAATGGCATTTTGCTGTTCCTTGCAAATTTCACACTGAAGTCCTTTCAGCTTCAGTGCTATATATTCTCTCCTAATTTAAAGAACACAAGATACTATATATAAACCATCTGGAGGAGGAAGACTATCTAAAAATGGCATTTCTACCTGGATTCTTCAGGGAGAATTCCTCTCCTGAAGAAGATTCTCCCCTGATTCTAGAAGATAACTGCTTAGCTATAGTCATTTAAGAGCTTCTTTTACTTGAAAATTCTTTGGGGGCTCATTAAAGACCAGCTGCAAAAGCTGTAGTCACTGAGCCATCTAATGATTCCTATGTCTGCCACTCCCATTAACCTTCCAACACACCTAACCCCAAGGACTTCACCAGACAGAACTGTGTGCAGATGGAGTCTTTCCCACCACCCAAGCCAACTCAGAGCTCTTGTCTGTTAATTTTCATGGAAAATCATTAACCAATGACATGGAAATTTTTCCAGACAATGGATCACAAGAGAAATGGTCTTTCTTGACTAGAAAATGAATACTATCCTTACTCAAAGTTACTTTTAAATTTAATATTCCATTTTATAATTTTATGGTACCATTTGAAATGATATGAGGTAGATCTCAAAAATGGACATTTTATGATGTGTCTCTGTTTAATTCAACTCTTTATCATGTAAATATTTACCATTCACAGACATTCAAAAATCTAAGCGTTTCAGATGGCCAACTATAGCAGCTAGGGTCCCAATGGAAAAGAAATGCAACATTCAGTTTGGGAAAGTATTTGAGGAGGGTTTATTTTTAAGAGACTATTTACAAGCATATAATCAGGGTGCAGAGGAACCACAAGGAGATGCAGGAGCCAGGAGTTCAAGCAGAAGTGGTGTTACCACCACCAGAGAGATGGCAGTTACCCCAACATGGAGAGGAGGAAAGACCATGGGGGAGGTCACCTTGAGAGAAGCAGTGACCAGCACAGGGCACAGCCAGCCTGCGGTACCCTTGCAGGGAGGGATCCAGGGAATATGTACTCTGATGTCACTCTCCTCCCTCCCTCCTACCTCCTGTCAGCATTTTCCATTAACCAAACCCAACTACAAGACAGAGGTCAAGGGATTCCACTGATTTAGTCCATACAGGTCAGCCTCCCAGAGCAGAGAACCAAGCGGACAAGGGTGAGACAGGATCTGGAGGAACAGAAGACCCCCACATAGGCAGAGACAGACCACACACTCTCCCATTCTAAGATTAGATTAAATTACAATGTATTTATAATACATACAGAGTCAAGGCATCCGCCGGAGGCAGGAGCAGATGCAAGGCCCCCAGCACAGCTTGTCTTATCCCCCAGAGTCCCTAAAAGCACACAGCACATAAGCACTGGCTGTGCAAGGCAAGATCTCTTGAGTAAGAGCTGCTCATTTCTTGCCATCTCAAGTTAAATCCATATGCAGGAAGATTTTACCAAGGGCCTCTGAACGCTATGCAAAGGAGTCTGGGGTGTCTCTGCACAAAACTGAGTCACAGAAGTTCTCTGATCAGAGCAATGCCATGATTATACCTTTGTTTAGAAAGATTTCTTTGGTCACTTTGTGGTGTTAAGATTAGAAGAAGCAGTGAATGAAAGCTAGGAGACCATTTAGAAAGCCATTACAACAATCCAGGAGAGAGATAAATCCAGTATTGTCATTTTGTGTTTTATATTTTTTAAAAGCCCTGGTGCCTAATACTTTGTGATATATAAACAATGATACAAAATTTGTGCCTTTAATTTTGAAGTTTCTACATTCTCTCACTGATTTCTCTTGCTTCTTTACCTCCTGGGACCAATCATTCATCAAGTCCTGTTGAGCCTAACTTTTAACATCCCTAGAACCTATCCTCTTATCTCTGCCCATGTTTTGGTAAAGGCCACATTTATCACATAGACTAGCATTTCTCAAAATACGTACAAGCCATCCTTAGGGATTCCATGAAAAAGAAAAGCTTTCTGGTCAAATACTTTGTGGAAGTCCTAGGATAAACAAATTTAAATTGTTTCTTTATACCACTTGTGAATTCCTAGAGAAGGGGACCACATGCATCACTTCTTCCTTTCCATAAAAAATCTTGTGACTCTCCAGGGACAATGTCACACCTCAGAATATAGACTGCAAAATGCTGACATGGATAAACTAAGGTTTTCTTTGCATTTCTGTAAAACTTCATTCAGTCTGCTGACTATTCTGTATTTATTGTCCCCAGGACAGAGATTACATAGCATAAAGCAGAGAAAAAGGTAATCAATTCTAACAGTTTGTTTCAAATGTTAGGGGAACTCATGGGCAACAGATTTGGAGGAATATGATGAGTAAGAGCAAAATTTTTACATTCAGACTAGATGGAAGGAAGAGAGACGGAAGCAATCAAAAGGTAAGCAGAGAGTTTTGACTTAAGTGGGTACCTGAAAAGGGGGCCCAGTTCCCATCCCACTTAATAGCGCTACATTGAGCCCTGATGGAGGTAAAGGTAACAAAAAACCCAGAAGGTTTGGTGGAGCTAAGAGCCAAGGGAATCTCTGCCTTCCTGGGAAGATGGAGCCCTGGGAATGAAGCAAGACTTTGTAAGTAAAATGGCTGAAACGTAATTTCATGTCTATGCTGGAGTTTCTCAACCTTGGCACTATTAGCGTTTTGGGCCCAATAATTCTTTGTTGTGGGGACAGTCCTGTGCAGTGTAGGATGTTTATCAGCGACCCTGGCCTCTACCCACTAGATTCCAGTAATGTAATCTTCACCCTCACCTCTTGGGACAACCAAAAACATTTCTAAGCACTGCCAAATGTCCCGGGGGGCAAAATCACAGTTGAGAACAACTGCCCTAGGTAGACGGAGTCCCAGACAGCCTCAAAGAGTTTCTTACAAGTGTAGTATAGGTTGTGAACAGCTGAATGAATCATTCTGGAGGATCCAGAGCCACCTGCATGGACAATGTCCTAGAACCAGATGGGATGAAGAAAAACAAATGCAATGGTGAAAAATGCCAGAGAGGACTGATCACGCCCAAGGACAAAATGGTACACTCCCCATAGATGCCTCCACATCATACTGCATTGGTTAAGGATGAAGATACTGGCACATACTAGGAGGCAGGCTATCTGGGTTTAAATCCTAGCTCTAAGCATTAAGAGCTATTTGACTATGGCAAGTCACTCCATTTTCTGGGTCTAATCTGGGGGTAATAATAGTACATGCCATACATAATTACTATAGTAATTAAATGTGTTAAATTTTTAAAGGCCCTGCTCTCTCCATAATTAAGCTTTGAATAAGCAGTGGTTTTTACCATGTATACAAAACACCCCCCTGAAATTTGATCTAATTCAGAGGAGAGTGACCCTGAATTAAAACTAAATTTCTACCATCAAATCAAATGAGGCTCACAATAAAAACTGAAATTCATATAAAAATGAACTTATTTTTCCATTACCAATTTGTGTTCACCAATTTCTTCTCACTACATTGGTCTCTTTGTATCCAGTCTGACATTCTCCATCTCCACCCCTCAATGTATCTTCATTGACCACTGTGGTCATCCTTTTAAATCTCAAATCTGATCAGATAATGGGTTCCCTATTATCCACAGTCATGGTCACACAGAGAAACGTCAAGAGTTCAAGGCTATGTGGGGAAGGGCATGGCATGAGGGTCCACTGGGTTTCTGTGTAAGATTTTATTCTAAAAATTATGGTGACTTCCCTGGTGGCGCAGTGGTTAAGAATCCGCCTGCCAGTGCAGGGGAAATGGGTTCGGGCCCTGGTCCGGGAAGATCCCACATGCCACGGAGCAACAAAGCCCACGCGCCACAGCTACTGAGCCTGCGCTCTAGAGCCCACGAGCCACAACTACTGAGCCTGCGTGCCTAGAGCCCATGCTTGGCAACGAGAGAAGCCACCGAAATGAGAAGCTCGTGCACCGCAACGAGTAGACCCCGCTCGCCGCAACTAGAGAAAGCCTGCACTCAGCAACGAAGACCCAGCGCAGCCAAAAATAAATTAATAATTAATTAATTTTTAAGAAATTATGTATACTCCTAAAAGATGTTTGAAAATCATTGGTCTGCAGAGATTCCACCAGATGGCAGTCAAGGCCACCCATGAGCAGTCCTTACTCATCGTTCCAGCTGCTTGACAACCTTGTGATCCAGATGAAGAAAGTCACCCGTACAGAGTACATGTGCCATGAACTTCATAGTTTTGTACATGCTATTTCATCTGCTTGGAATGCTTTTCTGTATCTCCTACAGACAGGAAGTCAATGAAGGGCCCTTTTCCTGGGAAACATGCTCAAATTTGCATTTTTGAAAGAAATATCATGTACTCTGGGGCTGAGGGGCCTGCTTCATGTACTGTAGGATTCCTTACCAAGGCTGGTAGGGAAAATACCTAGCATCCCTATAGTCACATTCCCCCACAAAGTCCGGGGTGCTCCAGAACACAGAACACTGGATCCACCAACCTTAGGAAATCAACTCTCCTTGTCTATTCTTTCATATTTTCCAGCTTATCCTTCCCAAAAGTCCCTACCGGTCTCCCCTTATATGATCTAGTCCCTTCCAAGAGACTCTAGAACACCAGAGCCAGTCTCTCTTCTAGTATGGGCAACTTCTGCTTTCATCTCGGCTATACCACTCTCCCCTGAGGCAAAGAGAGCACAGAGTTCTGGAAAGGGGAAAGATATGCACATCTAGAGTAAAACACAACTGTGTCACAGTGAATCACCATTCCACCTGCATGTGTGTCTCAGTGAATCACAGCTTCTTTCTTCATGTTTTTCTTGAATAAGTTTAGATTAGTTCTGTGGTCAGAAAAATATACTATTAAAAACAAGTCCAATTGGGACACCCATCTATGTTGAAGCACCCTTCTACAAGTTAAGCCATGATATAGAAAGCAGTACCTTGCCCAGTAGCTGCCTTCTCCCTTTTCCAAACCTTCAACATGGTTCATTCAGTGATGAAAAATACTGCTCTTTCCTCAGGAGGGTCACCATTCATTGCCTTCATCTGTGCATCCATGTTCTACCCTTTCAGTTTAATGCCACAGCCCATCAGATCATCTCCTCCTCTGTCCCATTTGGCAGCCGGTCTCGGGACTGCTGCTGGTTTTCCATCTGTCAAACTCAATCTATCTTCAACATAGAGGCAGGGCCTGGAGAGTGGACTGAGTGAAGAACAGCGAAGGCGTACTGATTTTACCCTGGATTTGATCTACTTTGAAGGGAGAAGGGGTCCTAATAACATGGAAAATTCCCTAGCAGGGACTTGCTTCCTAGCTTTGAGAGAATCTGGTTAGAAACGGGCTTCCAGCTTGGAAGATAACAACCCCATACAGTGAAGAGCTTTTGCAGTGTCTATCCGGTTACAAAGATTCCTCTTAACCCCCAGCAAGAGGGGCGTGAGGGAGCAGCCATTTTGAACAATTTTGTACAGTGTGCCCATACTCCCTGTTACAGTGGACTGGTCCAGAGAGGATGCCTGGAATGGAATATGCTTGCATAACCTCCTTGAAAATGGACACCAATTGAAATTGCCTCTTTCCATTTGCTAGTTGTGTGACCTAGGGTGAGGCATGTAACCTCTCTTGACCTATTTCTTCATCTGTGAAAAGAATAATTGGAACTAGATGATGTTTAAATTTCCTTTCTGCTCTTGCATTACGGTTGTCATGAAGCAGGTGGATTCTAGAGTCAGTGAGGGCTGGGTTCAAGACCATGTTTTGTCAGGCACGAGTCTTATGACCTAGAAAAGTTCCTGGAGTTCTGAAGTATGAGTTTCATCATCTGTAAAAATGGGAATGATGATAGTGCCCACCTTGTTGTTAAGTGATATAGTGTACATAAAGTGCTGAAACACTACCACACAAAGTAAAGCAGCCTATGGCCTATGGTTGCTATTGTTATTGTTATTTCTACATGGAACATAATGTGCATTTTTTTTTAAAGGAAGGAAAATAAAATTGATTTTTTTTTAAAAAAAAGGAAGGAAACCAAGGTGAAAACATCATAATTGTTCAGCTAAAGGAATGATTTGAATAAGAAGATCAAACCATTTGGCTTAATATTAGTGCAAAGAAGTGAGGGGATGAAGGACAAAGAATCAATATGACCTTCCAGGCATGTAAACATGTACAGGATGTTTAATTGTGGTCTAAAAAAAAGGTAACACTATTTATGCCAGCCCTATCACTCTCAGAACTTAAATAAAAATTTGATAACACAGAGTACTCCAAATACAAATAGCATTGGGTAAACTTACAACTCTCTAATGAATGACAAAATCTGTAAACTATTCAACTTGAAGAACCATGTTGAAGACATATATTCCATTGTCTTTCTTCGTAACCTTGTTTTGGTGACATGTACAATATTCATATACCTGGGATATTCCTTTTTTATTATGTCAAGAGCATAATGCTTACTACTCCAAACCACACAAGATTGATTATCTCAGATCCAACTGTTTATCTCAATCCAGAAACTACCCTAACACCCCTAAAGGTGGTAATATTTTAAAACTCTCATAAGAATAAACTAGGATGTCTATTACAGAATATTTTTCTGTACGTAGACGGTATGCTCCGGCAGCAACTTACTGACACGGATTCACTTAAATATGCAGCCTTATCATTTCTTCTGTGAGTCACATGATCTGATCGGGTACAATGCAATGAACTGAAGAAGGGTGAGAGAGAATACAAGGCAGGTAAGAGAGGAAAAAGTAATAAAGGAACCAGTGCTGCATACTGTGGCATAATATAATGCCAGCCTCAAGAGATGGAAAATCTCAGCAGTAGATGGGCTATATAGTTAGTAAAGGCAGTCGACCCAGGGTACTTCAGCCAAAACAACAATGTCATTCTACCTGTAAAGCTGAGAGCAAGTGCCACAAAAATTGATGGGGACAGGAATCAAAGATAAAGCCATCATACAAAGGGCATGTCACTTTTGCCTCTCTTATAAAAGAACTGTATAGATCACACGCATCATGTTTTTCACATCATATTTGTAAAGATTTACAGCCCTTGTTCCATTTTCTGGGCTTGCATGTACAAAGCAACATGTGTACAAATGAACCTTTTCAGATGGTCACACTAGGGAACTGGCAAGAGTTTACCTATTTGGGGGATCCTAGAGACCTCCTGAGCAATGCAAGGACTAAATTATCCATTATTCCACATTTACGACTTGATATCAGGTGCCCTAGAATTCAAAGCATGTTTAAGGTGGTCCTGGATATCTTAGAACAAATGAGTCACTCTTATCTGTCCCATTCAACTATCTCGGCACTACCAAGAGTTGTCACGTCACGTGGCTGGCAGAACTTTTACAAAGTCAACTGGTTCTTTTGCGGGATGATGAAAGACAAAGAGAACAGTTCAAAGATTCTTTTCTTAGACAATATTCTCTCCAGTGACATACTTGCACATGGTAGGAACTAAATACATACTTCTATTTGACTGTGGAAAGTCATCTTCCTGGAGGAGTTAATGACTTGCCGACTATCAAAATAGTAATTAGAGCATGTTTATGTCCCAAATTTGGTGTTAATCGGTTACTTTGATGTTTACATTTTAAAGCCATATTCTTGTAAAACATCTAGAATGGCTATTTTCAGAATCTGGAATTTAGGGGGTCTAATAACTTTAGCATCCTGAAGTCATTTCAGAAACAGAAGTACAAGATTTAATTTAAATCATTCTAATCACTCAGATGTCTAAGCAGATATGTTGTCTATTTGTCCTGTTATATTTACATATTTTTAGATGGGACTTTGCTGATATAAGGTGGTGATATTAGAAGGAAATTTGCCCAAGAGCCCACTAACTGAAATAAGTATTTCATATCCTGCTTATCTATTTATATTTGTCTAAATAACCCCTCAAAATGATTGTGGGAGCAAAAAACTTTTATTTCACACATAAAATCCACCTCCAGCATGTTCTTCCCCTTTATAGATTGGCCTCTCCATGAACCCAGGGGGCCTGAGCCTGGGTCAGAAGCATGGAGCAGAGACGAACTTTTAGTGGAAGAGGGAGACTACACTTCATTACTGTCCTACTCAGATTTTAATGTGCAAATGAAACACGCAGAGGTTTAAAATGGAGGTTCAGGTTCAGTAGATCTGAGGTGGGGCCTCAGATTCTGCATCTCTAACGAGCTTCCAAGTGACGCTGCTGGTCCATGGCCCAGCATAGAGCAGCTGGGAGCCCACTGTCCTCGGTGAGACCCCCGTCCTGATCTGCCACTACTGGGCTGGGCCACTTGGCACGTTTCTCAGGGCTTCAGTTTCCTCCTCTATAAAACTAGGCAAGAGATAGATAAGCAACAAGGATTTACTATATAACGCAGGGAACAATATTCAGTATCTTATAATAACCTATAATGGAAAGTAATCTGGAAAAAATATGTATGTTTGTAACTGAAAAAAAAAAAAAGAAATCGAGGCTCTTAGCAAATTCAGGAGTCGAAGAGAAGGTGAATGAATACATTTAGGTGAAAGCATTCTGAAAAAAAGTTTAAGGAGCTCCTTGACTAACAGTCTTTAAAATCATTGAAGGACATGAAGATAACCCTTCCCCCGAAACCAACAAACTGGATGCTGTTGATTCTGTCAGATTCCTGTTCCACCAAGCCATTCCCTTCTTGTGTTCTCCACCGAGCTGCTGCTCTAGATGCCTGCCCTTTGACCAGGCTACAGCTGTTAACCCAGCCTTCTACACAAAGTTATTTCTGAGTGGCCCCTGGCCTACACCCTGCAGGGTGGCACAATCCTCTTGAAAACTCTTCTTCCAAAGTTCCAGGTTCCATTAACGTCGTCTCACGACACTAAGTTGTTAAACTGTAGGGAGGAAGAGAGGACAATTTTCCATGTCTGTATAATTCATAATTTGTAGAATTTTCTCTCCTAAAAGGTACCATTGCTACCTGCTGGTCTTACACGACAAAAGTGAGGGCTAGTAAAAATAAACTCCTTAGGCAATATCACAAAAATAATTAAGGGTGGAAACAGGACTGGAAATGATGTGTTTAACTCCCAGTTCAGTCTGATTGCCTCTACTCCACCTTGGATGAAATTTTCCCACACTCTGTTTTATCCCGGAGCTCCTTAAAAGCCACCTACAGCCACTTTTGGTTTTGCGGCAGCAGTTGGTGCTGGTGCCATTGAACCAACACAATGTTGAAAGAGGAGGAAAGAGATAAACACCATGGGAGCAAGGGAGAGGCACTCCTCCTGGGTGAAGTGCAAGGGACTGGAGTGAAGAAATGTGTGTCCTTAGTGGCAGGTCACCTCACCTCTGTCCCCTCAGGAAAGACTCAGGAAAGAATAAGTGAAATCCTCAGGCCTACAGGTGTCCTCCAGAGATGCTGTTATCTATTTTAATCCATTTTAAACAATATCTGTTTTAAACAGACAGGCCACCCTATAACCAGAGTAATTGCTTGCTGTGTGATTAAGAACATCTTGGATCCAGGGTCCATGATGGCACACAGCTCTAGGAAGAAACCCATAAGTGGTACAGCATGCCAAGAGGTAAGATCTGGACCAAGGAGGAGGTATTATGGCACTTGAGAGGAGCCAGCCTGGATACAGACTGAATAGCCATGAAAAAGTGATCATGGGTACCAAGCAAAGAATGAATTATGGAGCTGTGTGGAGAGAAATGGGCTCAGGGAAGATTTATTACGCTCCATGTTCACTCTGCTAGCATGCTGCAGAGTCTCTGAGGTACAGATTTACTCAGGATGGAAATTTTACATCCAGGGATGCTATCTCAAATAATCTAATTTGGTGAGATGAGAAAATCATATCTCGTAAAACTATCATCCCTTTTCAAAAGCCCACATAAAAGTTTACAGGCTGTTGAGGTCTCTAGCCATGGCAGGAGCTTCTATTATATACGATGTGGAGGCAACGAACTTAAAGATAAAATTATTTTAATAAGAAATGCTACTACTCGGTATGTGCAGTTTGTTTTTTACAGCCTGAACTTCATAAATTTTTATAAGGTGTCTCTTTATTGTCAGGCTCAGGAGCTGCTGTGTCACTGTTGCTCAGTCAAAGCTTTTTCAAATAAAAGAATCTCGATCTGGATGTGATATTATATATGATATTAAGATAGCTGACCCCATATTTACTTCCAGTGTCTCCTCAGCAACATTCATGTCTTCTATGCAAATGTTAAAATAAATATATTCCCAATCACTGTGAAATGGGTTATTCGTTTGGCCATTTATACACGTAGGAGCAGGATGCCTCAGCGGGAAGGGACCTTGACTGTCCTCTACTAATTCTAGATGGAAGAGAAATGATGTAGAGGAGCACGAAAAAACCCATGCCAAGACAACTTCTTTAGGACTTGTGTGTGGGTATCTTTCAAGGGTTGGATAGAAGAGGAAAGAGAGAGTGGAGACAATTTCCAAATAAGAGCAGTTATCATTTTTCAAGTGCTCATTATGTCTCTGGTACAGGATAAGCACTTGATATCCATTATCTCACTGAGTCCTTGCAATCTATGAGATGAAGAATAGCATGCCCATTTTATAGGAGATGAATCTTCAGCTTGGAGATGTTTATAGTTTGCCCAAGGCCATACGGCAGGAACTCAGTCTGGATGTGTCAGATGACAAACATGGTTTTATTCCAATGCCACATCTCAAAATTGTTTCTCATCAACATCATTCTGGTTTCTGGGTTATCCAGGAGAATACTGCGTAGAGGAAAAGAACTTCACGAAAACTTGGAAGAGAAAAGAGATTATGAATTACAGTATATCAGACCAGAATGAGCCCCTGAAAATTGCCTGGACAAACTCTTCATTTTACTGAGAAGAAACAGAAAGGTGGTCACAGGACTAGTTCTGGGTCACATAGCTAGTTAACAGCAGAAGCAGGATTTTCTCTTCATCTCACCACTAGTGCTGCTGAAGGCAATACATCTAGTCAAGTTGAAGGAGTTACACAAGAGGTGATTTTTCCCTTCTCTAATTCTTTTTTTCCTGCCTCATTCTCTTTAGTACCTTCTGCCCTTCCCCTGAAATAGAATGAATGGGATAGGTAATTAGGATGTGGTTAGGATAGGAAAGGCAGGGTCAGGAGAAGTAAGAGTATTCTGGTATTTTTCCTTTTAGGTCCTTAACTTGAGGATAACAGTCATCTTAGCTATTTCTTTTGGGAGGGGGATGAAATGAGAGGAGTAATCAAATACTCAGTCAACAAACATTAGAATTTACTATTTCCAGAGACTCAAACATTCATTAACTTGATGAATAAATCTAGTGGCCTGCTCTCAAAGTGCTTACAGCCTAGTGAGAAAAAAATCAATGCAATCAATACAAACCGGTCATTATAATCTAATATTGCAAGCACCATGAGAGAAACACAGAAAAAGTGATACGGGAACATGAAAAGACAATAAAGGAGTTTAGCTCAGGTATGATGGGTACTCAGGGCAGCCTGTGGGAAGTCACTGATGATGACCACAGGGCTTGAGCCTCATGTGAGGGGCAGGAAAACAATTGTAGAATTCTGGCTAAGAAGGGCACACAGGGGTTTGTGCCTTTTGACTCTTAAATGAGATAATGTTCTAGCACATATAGGTTCTCAATAAATGTAATGTGCTTAAAAAGTCTGGGGGAAAAAGATGAAGTAACTATTCTTTCACATTTTAAGAAGTCTAGAAACATCTCTTCTCCTACCTTTTTTTCTTATATGTTCTCCTCCTTTGCCTATAGTCAAATTATTTTATCAACAGTGTGAAGAAGGGCACTGACTGTAGTGATCAACCCATTCAAGCTTCCACGCAGTGCCAGAATTCCTTCTATGTTGTTTCTGGTGACTGGTCCTCTCATCCATTACATACTGTCACCTGGAGCGAGCATGAAACTTCAAGGCCATCGCTAGACAGTTTGAATCATTAGAAAGTTCTTTCCCATATTGAGTTGAAATCTGCCTCCCTACAATCCTGCCCACTGAGTCTGGTCGTCCCTGCTGGAACTTCAGAAAAATGAATCTACTTTGTCCACATCTCATCCCTTCAAGTGTTTGCAGGCAGCTGCCACGTCTGTTCAAAGCCATCTAATCTGGCACCAGCTGGTGAGGCATGTGCCTTGTCCTGTTGCTAAAGGAGGTTAAGAAACAGCAGCCATGGGGGTGGGGAGACTCACAGAGATTCTGCTCTGTGCCTTTCTTCATGCTGGGCTGCTTACAGTGGCTTCAACCAGTGCTGATATCATGCTCTTAGTATCATAATAAGGCTTGACAAAAACAAAGAAGTGGGGTAGTCTGAGAGGCCTCAGGAGTGGTACCACCTTCCCAACTAAGCACAGGCCCTAGAGACTATTAAGAATCCATCCTGTGGAGGAACTCTCCAACAACCACCATTATTAGCCCGATGGAACAGTTCAGATGTTGCCTTTTAATTTTTTTCCCCCTAATGTTAGAAAATAACTGCCATGGGACCAGTAATTACTTCTGGAGGAGATCCATAAGGTCTGACGTTGCTATCTCCTATATGCATAATTCCCTTTCCCATCTAATTTGATTGGTGATATCATTTTCCAGGCAGGTATACCTTTCTGCCAATCACTCACCTTCAGAAACCCTTGCTCCCTTCAGCTATCAGTGAGCCTTCCTTATCGTTGAGGAAAGAAGTTGACATCTAAGAGGGCTGAGTCAGGCTGGATGTAGGGTTCCATCGTGACCTGACCTTGCAATGAGGGGATGTTAAACTATTGACTCTTATGCCACCTTACCCTCAATCACTCTCTGAGGTTTTACAGATTAAAGATGGGTTATTTTGTCACAGCTTACCCTTCCCCCTCCCCATATCCTCAAGTCCATTCTGTAGTAGGTCTGTGTCTTTATTCCTGTCTTACCCCTAGGTTCTTCATGACCTTTTTTTTTTTTTTATAGATTCCATATATATGTGTTAGCATATGGTATTTGTTTTTCTCTTTCTGACTTACTTCACTCTGTATGACAGACTCTAGGTGGTTTGTGACCACCTAGAGCGGTGGGATAGGGAGGGTGGGAGGGAGGGAGACGCAAGAGGGAAGAGATATGGGAACATATGTATATATATAACTGATTTATTTTGTTATAAAGCAGAAACTAACACACCATTGTAAAGCAATTATACTCCAATAAAGATGTTAAAAAAATGGGTTATTTAACAAGAGAACACTATTGCTGGCTTTTAAAATAATCAATGATAGAGTTGCTCATAATATTATACCTAATCATTTTTAATGCCACTTTTGTTCGTTATTTTATATAGCAACACTAAAACATCCTATAATTTGCATTTTTAAATGGGTCTATTGAAGTCACACCCTGAAGACTCAAAACTGTTACCCATACACAATAAACAATTTTTCTTGCTATAATTCTTGATAACTCAGAAACATGATCTCAAGGAATCAAATAATTCTGAAGACCAGGTTGCCTTTTCCCCATGCCAGCCAAGAGTACATAATACTGCTTCTTTTCCAATGCAATATAAGAGGAAGACAATAGATCTGAGAACCTGTGAAATTCTCGACAAATTTAAACCTTGCTTATGTAAGCTATATACAGGGAGGCAAGAAAGACTTCAAGGATTTGAAAGGGCTTACAGGGGTCCCTCCGCCAGGACAGCAGCAGTTTGAATGCGTGCCACCACATCTGCACATTTCGCATAGTCATTTGGGCCTCTACTTGGCAGCTGTGGAAACGGGAAGACAAGAAGAGACCAGAGAGCAAGGAGCCTGTGTTTCCCACCAGAAAACCACAGGACAGGAAAAGTGGCTGTTCCCTGGAGGTAGAAAGGGAGAGGCCTGGAGATGTGGGAGGGGAGAGACACTGCTGATATTCAGTAGTCATGGTGGTCTCTGTACCAGCCATATGACCACTGCAGTCGAGGTGGCTACCAGAACTACTGGGGTTGTCTGAAGCTCCATAGATCAGTGGCTAGAGAACTCCATCAAGGCATAATCATCATCTGAGGAAACGGGGAAATTCTGGCTCTAAGACCTTACCTCCCACAATTTCCTTTTAGATTTTGTAGGGTAAGATTTGGGCCCTGGAAATTGAATATTACAAGTGAGCTCACAGGGATACTGAGGCAGGTGGCCAGTGGTCCACGTTATCATGGAGAATCACAGTGGATGAAAACCTGTGAGTAAAGGCCAGTGGGTAGCCAGTGAGAGAACACAGTCTGGTTCTCTAGAATTCACACATGACAGACTCCACGTGGGTGGCTCAGAGCAGTGGTTAATGCAGCATGGAGGGACAGAGCTGTGCATATTTCACTGGACTTTACCCAGAACCACAGTAATTCTGATATGCAACCCAGGTTGAAACGAGTGCTACTCTACAAAACTAGTACTATTTCCAAGTGTGGTCTGTGAATCAACTGTGATTCTTAGAAAATCTTTAGGTAAAAGATTTAGATTCCTGGAGTTTGGGATTAACATATATACACTACTATATATTGTATAAAATAGGTAAACAACCAGGATCAACTGTATAACACAGGGAATAATACTCAATATCTTGTAAAAGAATCTGAAAAAGAATATATATATACAAGTGTATATATATACACACACATATATATATAACTGAATCACTTTGCTGTACACTTGAAACTAATACAACATTGTAAACCAACTATACTTCAATTAAAAAAATTTGGATTCCTGGATCCTACCTCAGACTGCTGAGTCAGAAACTTCAAGGATGAATTCCAGGAATCTGCATTTTTTGCAAGCTCTCCAGGGATTCTTTCACAAATACAGAATCACTGTATGAGAGAGGTCTTAGGACCAGCCTGGTGGCCACATGTAGGGGACACAAGGAGAAGGCTATGCAAAAGAGGAACAAGACTAAGATTTTACCTTCTATACTGAGTTTTGACACTTACATCACTGTGCAAGTGAGACTGACCACTAAGAACCATACATGTAGTAATTAGGTATATATGGACTTAAACTCTTTCATAATCCTATATGTAGTTCACCAATTAGGTCTTTTTCTTGCTAATTATTTTGTTGTCTCAATTTCAACACAGAGAATCCAATTCAGGTGTTAAAATAAATGCCTGCGAACCCAGGAGGATCCAGGTGACTATTCAACTATGACTCAGGTGCCTGAGAAGAGACTGTCCTTGAATGAGTCCGCCCTGGTTACACAGACCCTGGTTAAATAAGCTGGCTCCTATACCTGGATCGCACTCTGATTTGGGTCACTTCCAAACATTCCAGGTTTACACATGCGTTCAGAGTTCACAAAGCACATTTATGCAGAAGCTACGCTTTGAACCACTTGGTCTTTCCAACAATTCAAAGCCCAGGTTATATATTTTGCTGTTAAAAATTTGCCTGCGCTTCATGTGGTTACACGTTTTCAAGGGTTTTTATAGTGCTTACAATTCCACCTCTATTCTCCCTTCCATTTCATTGTTCTCCTAAAGTTAACAAGGAAAGGTAAACAAGTAAACAAAGATATATATTGTTTAAAAATAAGAAGAAAGTTTCAAACAGAAGACTCAAAAACTCTCTTGGCAAAGAAATCAGTGTATCTATGAGGTATTTGATATTAATTATTATTTGATATTAATTATAATAATAGCTACCTTTATGAGCACTGTAGGACTTTATGTAGTTTTGTAGCCAAGAACTTTGCTAAGTATGTTATGTGTATTATCTCATTTAACCTGACAACAATCCCATTAAAGTTTCTCTCACTGTCTCTTAGACTTGGGAAACTAAGGCACAGAGAGGTTGATTAACTTGGTCAAAGTCACACAGCAAATGCATGGAGGAGCTGGAATTTGCATCCACAAAGACACCAGAGCCTGAACACAACCACTAGGCTATACAATTTCCCATCTTCAATAGTGCAACACATGCAGGAAACGAGATGCATTTAATCATTAGCATCTCCAGATATTATTTAAGACCATGTACAATGACCAACTGATTGAAGTAAAAATATTTCATATATATAAAATCAAAATGCCTGTGCTTATATACAGGTATATTTGTATACAAACAATAGCATTTTATGCTATTCTTATTCTCAGCATCATAATTTTCATGACATATAAGGTAATACCTCGCCCCAAGTCTGTGAGGGAAAGTTTTCCCACCTCTAAATTATCAAATCGAAGGACATCACAGAGTCCACCCAATTTCTATGTGAAGTTTAAATTCTAGTGTTAATATCAGAAGTTTTCTACCCTTATTTTTAATGTTTAACTTTCCTAGTCTCAGATTTTAAATATCCTAGATTCTATGGGTCTCACTTTTCTAATTTATCTAAGAGGATATTGCACAAAAATCCCTTTGAACCCTAAAGACACAATGACTTAACTTTGACTGAACAGTAGTCATTTCCATATCCCTAACTAATATTTCACAGAAATAGCAATCTATTAAGCCTGAGATGAATTAAAATCTGAACTCTGATTCATGAACAGTATAAGCTGACCAAGAGTCCAGGCCTCTAGACTCTGAATATCATACATAATAGGCTAACCATCAGACCAACCACTTTAACTAATACATATCAAAAAATCACAGCTCTCTATAGATTTTTACACAATTTTAACATGAGTATATTAGAGCAAAGATTTTAAAGAATTAGCTAATCATCTCTCACCACGGGCCTTTCCTTAGTGTAGCTCAAAAGTTCTTTTTACAATTTCATAGGATCTTAATTGTGTTATTTTTAAAACTACAATAACAATATGGAAAATAAACATTAGTGAAGACTTAACTGAAAAATACTCTTCCTGATCAAAAAGTAAATAATGCAGAAATAAAACATTTTATTCCAAGCGAAAAAGATGAGAAATAGTACCCATCCACAGCTCCTTCCGTCGCAAAGTCCATCAGCGTAACAACCCTGATATTCACGATTGGTTCCCTATGCCAGGCCCACTGGAATTACTGAACACCTCTTTTATTTATTATCAGTTGTGTCCAGAAAAAGGGGGGGATGTGGGTTCTCAGTTAATATTGGTTATGTTCATTTATCCAATCTATGATTTGCTGACAGCATAACAGCATAATAGCTATTCCAGAATCTCAGTCAAAAGGAGAAGAAAAAGTTGACTAGCTTTAGCCTGCATAGGAAAGGATCTCTCTGTGTATGCTTTTTTTATTTTAAATTCATTTCCCATTATAAACTGAGAAATGTAAATGCTTAGCACATTCATATTTATTTCCAAAATAAAATGCTCCCTTAGACTCATGAATTTCAATCCTTTCTACTTGTTGATGATAGAACTGTCTTTATGAAAGAGCTAAGTCATTTTTCATGAAGTAGGTATAAAAGCCTGGTCATCTTTTTGTAACAGTTTATATGTATTTTAATTCATCTCTGGTATTTATGAGATCATAGAGTTGATGTGGCACCAGATGGATCAAAACTAAGAGAGTGATTGGTTTTTATTAATATATATGCCTTCTGTATTTTTCCCACTGACTTCTGAAAAATATGTTCATAAATTTCCTTTCAAAGTGATTATACTGTGCTGAAAATCTTAAAGGTGAACAGGGGGTAAGAGTGTTAACTGCCAAGGCAAGATGACCCTTTAGTAATTCAACGGATATAAAATGTAATTGAATAACTGTCATGATAAATGACCACAAGGCACACAGTACTACACCTCTGGCTGTCACATATTCCTCATAACAACCAAGTCAACCCACTTTACAGATAAAGAAATCAAGGCCCTAAGATGTTAAGTAATATCCTCAGCTCTCAAAGCTGGTGAGGAACGAAGCCAGGGTTTGACTCAGCACAATGTTATGTTCTGGAGCACCACTCCATGCTGCCTTCACAGATCAGATCCTGTAGTTCTCCACCCAGGCTGCGGACTGGAATCACTTGGGGAGATTTAAAAAAATACTGATAAAGTAAATCATTCCCATGAGATGGGCTAGGAATGTCACTATTTTTTTTCAAAGACTCCTGACATGATCGTAGTGTGAATCCATGGCTGAAAACAACTGGATTAGTGAATGCCAAGGAATAGTTATTTTCTTAAGAAATATGAGTCTCTCTGAGTAGGGAGAGAACAACCCAAGTTCAAATTGTTTATTTGGAACAGAAACACTAGATGGGAGCACGTACCGACACCAGCATCATCAGAGCATCCTTGTTTCCTCCCCCAACCTGCTCATTCTGCCCCATGTGAGGATCCCACATGGCATCTGGTGCTGAAGCAGACCCAGGAAGCTGTGTAACCCACACCTTCCGTCCACAAGGGAGGAGTCCAGAAAATAAACAGCTTTGCCCAACGTCTCATACGAGCAGTAAAGGCAGAATGAGAGCTGGAGTCTCCCGCACCCTGTTTCAGTGCTCCTTTCACAGAAAAAAATTTGGAAGCGGTAGGAAAACAGTTGGGGCAGGGAGTCAGCCAAGGCATCCAAAGAGAATTTCAAGAACCAGAGAGAGCAAGGGAGAGAAAAAAATTGTAGCAGACTGAGAAAGGAGAACAGGCACAATCTGAAAATAACGGGAAAATGAGAGGAAACATAATAAAGCAAAAGAACTGGCCAGGAAAAAATAAAATGGGGCGAACTGGCCATCATAATACTTTATCAACAAAATAAAAGGAAAATACAAGGGAATAATGGCACCTTCCACTCAGCTTTGGGAAGCACGGTGAGGCCTAAAGTACTTTCAAAATAATGTAATATAGAAGCAAACACTAACTGTAGGAGAATCACCTGGCAGAGAGGCAGGGTTGCCAGAAACTCCCAAACCTGGGAAGCATCACCTACTACCTTGCTACTCAAAGTAGTTCGAGGATCAGCTCTGACAACATCACCTGGGAGCATGTTAGAAATGCAGTCTCTCTGGCCTGTGCCAGATCTGCCGAACCAGAATCTGCATTTTCATTAGATCCCCGCATGATTCAGATGCATATTCAAGTTTGCCAAGCACTGGCTCTACTATAAGAACCAAAGTGAGGGGTAAAAAACCAAACAACTATTACAGGCAGAAGGTGGGACTAAAGAACTAAGTAGACGTCAATCTGCCTAATTAAATTATTTGTGGCGGCCCTATGAGAAGCCAGGCCCTGAGCTGGGTTTTTCAGGAAATGAAGGCCTGAGGCTAGGCATGGTTGGCCCAAAAGCACATATACATGAGGAAGACCATGACTTGTGCTCTAAGGGGAGGTCAAGCAAAATGCAACCGGGTTTGGAAGAGTAGAAGCTGAAGTTTAGAGGGAGATCAGGAAGGATGCAGCAATTTCACTGACTCTCTGACAGGTGGAAACAGTCATGGGGAAGCAGGAGGGTCTGTTCCAGGCAGAGAAACAACTCAAGCAAAGATGCAGAACTCAGAAGACTGCTTTGTATTGAGGGAGCACTGCCTTCACCCTAGAGCAGTGGTTCTCAAATTACTTCAAGTAGACTCATGACTCTGTGTGATGATGCCTTAGAGACTAAGGGTAGGAAAGGGAGGCGAATGGGATTACCGGGGCCCCATATCAACCACATAAGATTATATTTTAACAGTGGATTCCACCACTGAAAAATAAAATTTGAAGCGTATCACTGAGCCAATACACAAGGTGCTTCCAAAATTATTTCCTAAAGCTGTGCTTGGCATGTGGTAGGTACTCCAATATCTATTGAATAAATTAATAAATCAATGAATGAATAATGAATGAATGAATCTACGAGATCAAAGTAAAGAATGTAGAGCTACTTTGGGGCTGGACTGCAAAGGGTCTGAAATGTCAGGGGAGAGGTTTATATGTCATTAGGTAGGGCACTGGTAAAAAGTTTATTAGCCAGTGACTGAGCTTGGCTCTGCATTAAGGAGCTTATTCTGCACACCAAGCGTAAAACAGATTAAAATGAGAGAGGCTGGAGATGGTAAACTAGTCAGGAAGACATCATGGTAGTCTCTAGAAAGAGATAAGGAGAGTCTGAACAAAGACAGTCACCGTGGCAATAAAAAGGTAGAGAAGCCAGCATGGTGAGGCACTGTGCAGAAGGAGTCCATAGGATTCGTCTGTGAATTATGTGTGGGAAGCAAATATATTGGAAAGATTCTGGGTGACTGTGTGAAACACAGAAATTGACAGAGAGTCACCTTTGTTCATGCAAGGAGAAAGACGTTGATTAGAGTTTAGACCTGTTAGATTTGAAGCACCTGAGAGTACTATAAAGCCATCTCCTAGGTGGTTCAAATGTCAATATGAAATTTAGGAAAGTGGAAATAATCTAGCACTAATAAGAGGACACCACTGAATAAAAAGTCACATGCAAAAGAGCAAAAAGGAGGTCATCTATACAGCCACGAAGATCAAGAAAAATCTGCAGAATAAAAAAAGAAGAAAAAAGAAAAGGGAGGATACAAAGACCATATTGAGACACAGGGAGAACAGAGACAGGAGTCAGGGAGGTGGTAAAATACAGTGAAACGGTGGGGTAGGAGAGGAGGGGTCACAGCAAAGACCCAGAAGCAAATAAAAGGCAGTGGGAAACTGGGACAAACGCTCGTTGTCCTTTAGATCTTCGAAGACACAGGATTTTATAGGCACAGCAGAACGCCAATTTTGCTCTTTATTTCCGTGAACAAAGATTTTTGCAAATAAAGCAGTTGGTCCTGTGAGAAAGTAAACTCATGGCTCGGAATTTTTTTTAATATAAATTGTTCCTGTTAAAAATTAAGCAATGATATCTTCAAACTCAGCTGGAAGGAAAAAATCTAAAGCGGGGGAGGCAGTCCAAGAATTTAAGATTCTTGTCTCTTCCATGGTGGGAGCTCCACACAGCATTACCTATGCAGATACTTCACCTTTCGGAATTGTGATCATTTTGCAGGACTTCTTGGTTTTCTTTTCTGTGAGCCAGGTCACCAGCCTGATAAAAAGAATGCTGAGAACACCTGATATACTTTGATAGATCCTCACACAATAGTTGCACTTTATAAAGTTACACTCCAACTGCTGACGGGTCTCACTAATTGGCCATGTTTGGGTGACAAGTACTAATGACAGTTCCTTCTCTGGTTTGACTGTAAAGGAGACACCTCCCTTTGTTTCCTTTCTGCCTCAGTTCAAGGATACATTGAGTTCACTATTCTCTCTCTTTTTTTTTTTTTTTGCTATGTGATTCTGTATATTGGTAAAATGCTATAAAATATCAACATTATTTTCTTTAATGTAGATGTTATTTACTGGTTATTAAATTTATTTAAAGAGATCATTACTTACGTAATGTAAAATAGTACAATGCAAATGAAGTACATAAGGAATTGTACTGCAAAACATTTATATCACTAGGATGATTCCAGAGAGGACAGTAATTTCTCCTTGTTAGGAGAATTCACCTTCTCAAAAGTATTTTACTACACATGCATACAAGAGAGGTCAAGGAGATCTACGAGAATAGCTATTTGATTTGTGGTTTTCATTCCAAGCTTCCTCCAATCACTTTTGGAAATGAGTAGGAGTGTAAATTATAAATCTACAAATTCTTGATTTATGGGAATATAAAATTCGAACTACAACCAACACTTTGCCCAAATAAACATTTGTTCCACCTTAAAAACCTCTCATAACAACAGAACTTGCAATGCGTATTTGCATTCTAAGGGTGTTTATCTATTACAGGCAAGGGGTGGCACATATACTCATTGCACATATGGCATCAAAATAAGATGAAAGGGCTCTGGAAACCCGAGAAATGGGGCCCTGAAATATTTAAGGGCGCTCTTTCCAGCCAAAACCTTTAACTTTATCTAAGACATAGCTTACTGACTTTGTGAAAAGGCTTCTTTTTAATTTGACAAATCATTTTTTTACAGCTTCATGCACTGCTCTGAAGCTGCCAGTTTCTAAGCTTTAGGCTGGGCCCTGTAACACAAATGTTTTATTTCTTCTGTTTGAGCATCTTTTACTACATCTTAACAAAGTTTGCATTCACCTTGGTGTGATGCTCTTGAGCAAAGCAAAACCAAAGGGAACTGCAAACCACATCTCTGCATGAAAATGAAGAAAATGAAGATGGGTTTCCCTACTGCAAGAACTTTTAAGAGCATTCCAAAACTGTGTTTATTTTGTACTGGGGGTGGGGGGTAGGGGGCTTGAAGGCGATTTATTTTCCTTAAAGGACCACAGCATTCCCCCCCCACCTCCCCCAAGGGTCACCATAAAAACTGTATGTCCTTTAGAGGCTGTGAAAGCATTCGGGGAAACATCGTCCTGCCAGCGCTCCCTTCTCCCCAAGGGCCCCCGCAAATAACAGTGGCGAAGCAGATGGTCCTCCCCTCCCCTTCTTCTCCCTTCCGCAGTCCCACAGTGTCCTCCCATCCCGCGATGACACCTTCACCCAGCGCTTAGTAACCGAGCCTCCCACCCAACCCCCAGAGCTCCCAGCAAGTGCAAACTTTGGGGACCTTCTCTCTGTCTCACCGCCCCCATTTCACCTTCATTCAGCTGTAGAACTCTCTCGGGATCCCAAGCTTCGATTGCTATCTTCCTCCCACTCCTCTGCCCCCAAACTACCCACTTCCCTGTATTGAAGGGAGAGACATCCAGCCCCAAACGTCCCAGCCCAGGTGGCGGAGGCACTGCGGCTAACCACAGACGGGTGCTGTCCTCGTCCTCTGCCCTTCTCCATCCTCTCCTCCGTCTGGGAGAATCGGAGCCCGGGAGCCCACACTGGGGACGCCTCCACTTCTCTGGCTTCCACGACCTAGTCCTAACTCCAGCGGCTCAAGGGAGCCTCAGCCCACAGGCCGGGCAAGCGGCGGCCGGAGTCCTCCTCTACAAGTGGGACCGCGGGACAAAGTGCAAACTCTATCGGGAGGGGGGCTCCCGGCGGCCCTTCCCTCGGGCAGCGCGCCCAGGTGCGGCTCGCCCCGTGGAGGCGGACGGGGGCCCGCGGGAAGGAGGCGCCCGTTCCAGGGGCGCCGGGCCGGGCCGGGCTGGGCGCCTGGAGCTTACCTCGGCTCGCGGGCCGCCGGCGCGTGGGGCAGTGGCTCCTCCAGCCGGGAAGCTGTTGCTCGCGTTCGCGCGGCGGCGGCGGTCCCGCCGGGGCTGCGCTGGGGCTTCGCGCAGACGCTCTCCCGCGGTCTGCGGCAGCCCGGGCGGTGGCGACGCCAGCGGCGGCTGCGGCGCCGGCGACAGCTCGGCGCGGCCCCGGAACTGTCCAACTCCGGCGGGCGCGGGGCTGAGGCTCCCGCCGCGACCCGGGCACTGAGCGCCTGCGCGCCCTGCCTCGCCCAGGTGAGGGGCGTGTGCCCGGAGCCCGCGGGGCGCGCCCGGCCCGGGCTGCGCTCGGGCCTGGCCCGGCAGCCTCCCGGCGTCCGGCCTGGCCGCGGACCCCCGGGGTCGGACCCGCCAACGCCTCTCCCGTGCGCCGAAGCTGGCGACGGTTCACCAGGCAGGGACTTGCGAGGCACACACACTGGGGCAAATGAGGCGGGACCGTTTGGGGGCTCGTTGACACTGCGGAGTCTCCCACAGCATCGCCGCCTTTAAATCCCGCCTTTCCAGGCGTGCACGCACCGCGAGGGAGAGGAGACTCCGTCCGGACCAGGGGGTCCTCGCAGTCCTCGGCCTCGGGGCCCCGGTCCCTGAGAAAATTCTTGGCAACCGCAGAGGTCCCAAAGCCGGGATGCTCAGCGGCGCGGCAGGGCGGATCTTTCAAATATTAGTCAAGCCAGAGTGAAACTCTTTTCTTGGAGATGGTCAGAACAACTATTTGTTTTTCTTCTTTGACCTGCCCTCGGCTCCAAGACCACACCAAGCAGCCTCGGCGTTTTTGGCGGAGCCGGGACGGCCCGCAGCGCTGAAGGCATCGCAGCCTCGCCGCGGATCTAAAGGGCTCTTGGATGGGGGGGGGGGGGGGGTTTCTCTTCCGTGCTTATTTAAGTTTTCAAAACTAAAACATGTCATCGGTTCCCCTGATGTAGGGCATCTTGCGAAAATAATGCAAACATAGCCAAAGTGCTGGGTTCTGAAAGGGAGAGCGCTTGGAAAGAAAACATTTAAGGGGATAGGAAAAATAATTTTAGAAAGAGCAATTTTCTGAGATTATTTGGCTGGAGAAGTTCAAGAGTAATAAATGACAAGAGAGCTGTGTTTTACAACAGAGATTTTTTTCTTTTTTTTTTTGACCAGATGATTTTAAAATATTATTCTTTGGTTCTCTTCTTGGATGATTGACACTAACTCCATCAATAATTAAACCAGCAGCTGTTCATGTCTTGGCATAATAGTCCAGAGTAAATATCTTAACGTCCAGCCAAAGCCAGTGCTCTTCTCCAGGGTGGTTTGAGATTTGACAAACACACATGCACATCATCCTAGAGCTTTCTAAAGGAGCAGGTTGTGTTTATTACCCACCTTGGAATTTAGGGTTATTGCAGGCACCAGCACACCTGTGATACCAGCGTGAGAAGGGGTATAATCTGACAGATAGTTTTTATATTTTTAGAATTCTAAATATCTTCACATCCAGGTACGCAGTCTTACTTACTCATTACTAAGAGCAGGCACTCATTTGGTATGTTTATTCTGAAAACTGTACCCTATTTGAAATTGTAACAGGAAGCCAGCACCACCATTAAACCATTATAACCCAGAAGACCGTGAGCTATGATAACTGCTTAAGTTATCTCACAAAATCATGCTCTTAAGGTCTCTCTGCCCATCAGTGAAGGTTATATTGAAAACAAGTCATGAATTTCATGAGTCCCTGAAGGTCAGTAAGGTGGGGTTCTGGCAGACTGGGACTGGCAGGAAATTCCAGAGGCAAAAGCCTTCCATGAGAAAAACACCCAGCTTCCAGTGGCCTGCACATCACAGTTGGGAACAGTGTGGCTGCTACTGAGCCTAGATAAGTATTGGTATCTCCAGGTACCTAAAGTGCAGAGCAAGGGGGAGGGGTCCTTAAAGCCTCAAGTCAACACCTTGGATTGCACTTGGAGGCAAATGAGTAACCTCTGCAGAGTGGAACACCTGTGAGAAGTGTTCCCTGTGGCTTGCACAATTTAGCAGCATGTGCATTTTTTTTGTCCTGCAAACTGCAACTATATCCTTCTCTCCTCTCTGTCTATTTTTAATCACCTATAGCGAAGACTTATGGTGGAGAATAGCTTGAGGGCTGCATTTCCTAACAGCTGAAAGAAGCATAAAATTCGTGCAGACAACTCCCAATTTTTCACCTGTGACATAACTAAGAACTGTGCTGTCATGTCCTTAGCCAGGGCAGGATTCAGGCCTCTGGAGGCGCAAGCACTGAAACACTTGCAGTGCCTCCTTTCTAAATGCACTTCAATGTGGAAACATTAAACTAAAACAATACAAGATTTAAATATATAGAAACAACAGCTGCTCTATAGATTTTCTGATTGCAAATTTGTGCCTATTATATATCTTGACGTTGCCTGTTCCTTTTCAGTGCCATCTGACGTAGGGGGTCCTCCTATCCTCAAACTCTCCCACCACCATTTCCCTAGAACCATTATTGCTCATTCCCGGCAATAATGGAGTAAACCAACTCAGAGAACTGTTAGCTCTAGGCAAGGAGCATTCAGAGAACTGTCAGGATAGCCGCAACACAGAGGGATTGTGCAGCGAGAAGTGGTCCCTAAACATTGAGAAGAAACATAGCAGAAAGAAATTAATTTGAGCCTTTTTCTACTATATGTGTTAATGAGGTGCGTGGTGCATTGTTTCCTAAACATTGATGAACTTAGGCAAACTCCCTTTAACTATGTCCATAAATTCATACTTTCCAGTAGATAAAGAACTTGGTATTAACAAGAACAGCATCAACAAATTTGAAGACTTCATCAATCACTTCGCTTTACTCTCTAAGAAATGGGTAAGACCTTATACATAAGAAAGGGATAAGTAAGACGTTATAAAACAAGGCCCTATAGACATTTTAGATTGCTTTGCAGCCATCATCAACTCTCTGGTCTCAGAGCTGGGGGCCATATTTTGAAAACCATGCTTGCAATGGAAGAGGAAAACTGAACTAGGAGTAGAAGATTCAAATTCCAATTTCAGCTGTCACTTTCAAGCCTAGAGACCTTAGTTTCTTCATCTGTAAGACAGGACTAATTATATCAGCCTTGTCTCAATGGGTTGCTTTAAAGACATAATGTTTATGAAACACTTTGGAAACTATATAGGAATACAGATACTATTGGTTGATAATTGTCTTGCTCGTATTTCACTTTTCCTCCATTGCTTTTGAGGTGTTCTGCAAACTTTTCCTCCAAGTGTCTTATAACTCTTGTTTTGCTTTTCAATAATCTCCACTATGAATCTTTCCTGATAACTCTACTTGCAGGTGGCTCCAGTGTCATGTAATGTGGAAAAACAAGTTCTAGTGTTGACTGAACAGGACTTGAGCTCTGGCTTAGTACTGACTCAATAGCCATGTGATGTTCTTCATTCCCTCTAACCTTCAATTTCCTCATCTGTAATGTGGGAAAATAAGTATACCTTCATCATAGGGTTATCCTGAGGATCAAAGCAAACAGGAAAGTATTTTGCAAACTGTAAAATACCTGACAAATGTTTATTGTAATTTATTTTAACAACTATTTGGAAAATAAATAGGAGGTTTATCTCCATATTGGGCAATAAGATCTAAAATATCTTAGAAATGCCAAAAAAATTAAATTTTATATACATATATATAGGACTTTATATATATATATATATACACTATATATAGGATTTTCAGAGCAACTTACAACTAGATGGAAGATATTATAACATTTTTTTCAATAGGCCACTAAATTATATTTATATACAAGGGTACATGAATATTGCAAATATCAGAAAATCTTTTATTTCAACTTCCACATATTATGAGAAATTATGGAATGAATGTGACTTGTTCTTAAAAGCCCCAACTCAGGTTCAGCAAAAAGTTTTGGTTTTGTTCAAAACCACTGATATTATCTTAAGATGTCTGCCTACTCAAGATGGATAACAATGAATTGAAACACAAAGTGTTGAGGGTTTTTTGATCAGGTAATTTTCATTCTCATTTTCTCATATGTTTGATGAAGCATATGAGATGGGACAGATAGTTCTTTAAGGCTAACGAGTTTGTTTCATGCAGAAATTCCAGCTTTGAACCATCCAGTTATATCTTAAAAAATGAAAATGAAAAAGTGGAGGAAGTTGTTTTAATTGTAAATCTTAAGGCTATTTCTGAGTTGTCCATTTGTGCTTTACATTTATCTCATTTCTAAACCTAACTGTATTATCTTTTAAATCTAACTGGAGTGTCTGCCTTTTAGAAGGAGAAGGGATATAGAACTTATTGCTAAATTTCAGGCTTACTTGAGGAACTGTGCTAGTCTTTTTTTTCTCCCTGTCCTAGGGAATTGTTTTTTATGTGACTCACTAGTATCCTATTATGTGAAAAAGAATTGTCCTTTTGGCCTACAATTATTTTTTAACTGGAGATTGAGTTCCCTTCCATCTTCCTTTTTTTACTTGAATACTATTAGCAGAGAAGGGCCATGTAATGAAATTCCTTGTTCACTAATATGTGTCTTCCCTTTTCACATTGAGCACATTATTTCTTTATCTTGATATTTTAAAATTAATTAGTTAAGTATTTTTCCCATGTGTGACCAAAATCCGTTTGTTTTTACCTTTTCCTCGTAAAAACTTATTTTTTGAGATCTAATGGAATTGGTGCCTTGCTGTGGCATTGTGCCCCCTTCTCTGAGGAAATAACATTTTTTTATGTCCAGAGGTGATCGATATTGTAAAAGTATTCCTCCTAGACCCTAACCACGGCTTTGAGGTAGTAACTGTGACTCTTATGTATCTGTCCCTTGAAACTTAATCCAGCACTGCCTTGGGCCCCAAAATGAAGGTTGCATGACTTCACAGTACCCCCAAATCCTTCCCTAATGAGATTGCAAGGTGATTACCCTGGTTAGCACATATTCCCCTGTTTGGCTCTTTGCTCTGAGATGGATATAAAATAATCTTCTTTGAACTGCATTTGCAGTTTTAATTTCCTTCCACTTTTTGTAAATCTGAAGATGTGGTGATATTCCTTTCAAAAACATCGATCTATTTCTTAGTCTTAGCTCTTCAGTCCATGCCCTTGTGCATTTAATTCACAACCACCTGGTAACTGGGGAAGCTCCCCAGTGACTAAAACCTTTTGATTCAAGATTGCATTTTTTCAAGAGTTTTTCACTTTAACCTATGCCATAATTTTAGATAAATTACGAGTGTTGAACGTACTGTGTTGAGTTAATTTTCAAAAGGCTTCAGTGTCTGAATAGCCAACACAGAGCTTATTGAAGAATACTGTGTTCCACATACTATAAATGCATTGTCTCATTTATTGTCATAAGAATCCTATGAGGGGGAAAATATACCATTTTACAGATAGGGAAAGCGAGAAGCAGTACATTTGTGATACGCAGAAGGTCACAAATAGAGCTAAAATTCTAATTCAAGTTTTTCTTATCTTTAAAAAGCTCTTTATAGGCTGCTTCTTGAGGTTAATCAAAAGTATTGATTAGGCTAAGTTCCACTGGGAGTAGAAATCATATCCTACTTGCTCTGTAGTCCCTTATAAGACCTAACATATAGTACCTTACAAAGAGCAGCTCAATATCTGTGTGCCGAGTAAATGGTTTCTTATTTTCTGCTTTTCACTCACTACAACTACTGTCACCCTCGCTTCTGAAACCATTCTCAACTTAGGAAACTTAAGGCAGAGTTTCAGGAAGGGAGTTGAGAGGGCTAAGGAAGAAAACCCCTATTTCTTCACAAACTCCAAATATGTTGTAGTCTTTGAGCTCTCAGTCAATATCCTATTTTGGACAACAATCTGAACCTCTCTAAACAAACTCCTTATAGATGGTAGCTATCTCATATCTTATCTTTTCAATGAGATTGTCTGACTCTTAAAGCCAAAGACTGTTCCTCATATTTCACCTTCACTTCCCGCCCCCCCTACCTGCAGTGCCCAGGACTGAATCAAACTAGTTGTAGGCATTCAATGCAAGCTGGAATGGAGCGGTGATTTTCCATTCTTATTCACACATTCACAGTGCAAAGGGCAGGACCTGACTCTCTGCTGCACAAAGGAAGTGATGCTCAAGAAGCCAGATTCAGACTGTCACTCAGTCATTTCAGTAAATATTATGTGTTTAATGCACAAGTCCGCATTAGGCATCAGCACTACTTGGCCAGTTTAAGGGGCCATCTTAATCCTAACAAAATAATTCAAGATGCTCTTGAAGCTGCCCTACTTAATAGTATTTTGTGAGTGTTCTTTGTGATCAGAGCCCTCTATCCAAGTACTCTCCAAGAATTTTGAAACTATTGAGATCAAGCCTGGAGTACAAGTAACAATCACTTAAATATCAAGCATTAACTGAAGAACTCCATGCTACTAAAGTGATATCTTAAGGGAGCGGTTGAAATCATGTAGCTCAGGTGGGTATTCTGAAAAAGTTTCCTTGAATAAAACAGACCAAGCTGGATTATAATGGAGAGCAGGGACAGCATGCGGGATAGTATGGGATTACGAAAAGACCTGGGTTGGGGGGAAAACTTGAATTCTATCATATAATATTGTACATCAACTATACTTCAGTTTAAAAAAAAAAAACCTTGAATTCTATCCCAGCTACTTGGAAAGCAAGCTTGGACAGCTGAATGAAATTCCCTGAGCTTCTGTTTCCCTATGCCGCTACAGCACTGCCTTGAAATCTTCCAAACTGACCTCAATGAGCTTGTTAACTCTTCACTTGTTAACCTGTCCTCGCTTGCAGTTATTTCACACTTTTGAGTGAAGGTTTCTCACTTCAGATACAAACATCTAAACTTCCACAACAGATCAACTAAATAGTCAGTTTACTACATTATTGAAAATTTATTTGCTAAAAATAAGATTCTTTGGAAGGTCTGATTTTGTTCCCAATTGAATAATTAGCAATGTCTGGAGACATTTTTAGTTGTTATAAGTTAGGGGGGTTGTAGGCATCTAGTATGTAGAGGGCAGGGATGCTGCTAAACAATCTATAAGTCACAGGTCATAACCCCAAAGCAAAGAATTACCCAACAATAACCAAGCTTGGGAAATTATAGGACAATTTTGTGTGGACAAAGGATGGGTATATGCAATGTTCATGCTCACTAAAAATTAAAAACGTTTATTTAAAACAGCATTCAGGGCTTCCCTGGTGGCGCAGTGGTTAAGCATCCACCTGCCAATGCAGGGGACATGGGTTCAAGCCCTGGTCCGAGAAGATCCCACATGCCGTGGAGCAACTAAGCCCGTGCACCACACTACTGAGCCTGTGCTCTGGAGCCCGTGAGCCACAACTACTGAGCCCGTGTGCCACAACTACTGAAGCCCGCGCACCTAGAGCCCGTGCTCTGCAACAAGAGAAGCCACCACAATGAGAAGCCTGCGCACCTCACTGAAGAGTAACCCCCACTCACCGCAACTAGAGAAGCCTGCGTGCAGCAACAAAGACCCAATGCAGCCAAAATAAATAATAAAATAAATTTATTTTAAAAAAGCATTCAATAACATCAAATTAGCTGTCTTATTAGAGGTTATAAAAAAATAAACAATATGGCAAAGGTATGGTGAAATGGATGTCGTATTTAGTGGCACAACTTTTCTACAAGCAGTCTTTTGCCATATTTATCAAACTCTTAAAATGATTATTCCTGTTGACTTAGTAATTTTAATCTAGGACTACATCTTAATGAAATAATGCTAAATGTGGATAAAAATGAGCCACAAAAGAAATGTTTATCAGGGCCTTACTAATGATAAGAAAAACTGAAGACAATCTAAAGGGAATAGTTAAACATATCCCATTAAAGGAATATTATGTAGCTATTTTTGATGATGTTTGTTAGGACTTTGTAGTAATGTGGGAAATTATCGATAGCAATGTAAAGAGGAAAGGAGAAAATAACTGTAATATAGCATGATCACAACTAAGCAAGATAAATCAATGCATGGCAAGCTGGAAGGAAGTGCAAAACCCATCCATATCAATTGATTTACAAAAGTTTTGACTGACACAACATTTCAAGCACATTATATAAGTCACACAATTTAGACTTGGGTATATCTTCATTATTGTATTTTGTGGTTTATACCATCTGATTTTTTTTCAATATGTTAAGTTTTCCTGGTTTAGAAGCCTAAGGAGACAAAGAGTTTGCTTTTTATTTTCTTCATCATACTAAGGATGTAGTTATACGTTATATGAGATGATTAAACAATCGGGCTTGCTCTCATGCACTATTGATGGGAGTGTAAATTGATATAACCTCTCAGGAAGTTACCTGATTCGTGTGCGCATCCTTTAACACAGCAATCCTAAAGACACACTAACACATCCAAGCAAAGCAGTATGTACAGAGATGTTCATTACATTGTAGTTTGAATAAGAAAAAAATTGGAAGAAAACTAAGTGTCCAACAACAGAGGAATGGTAAAATAAATTACCCTACTATACATTAACTAAACATTTTATAAGCATAAAGTATTAACATATTAACTTTTGTTATAAAAGTAATAAATGCTTTTCAAAAAGCAGTTGGCAGAGAATGAAGTAGTATACACTTGGTTTGTTAGTAGTGATAATGCTCAAGCTAGTTCAAAATCTGTTAAAATATCTGGGTTTTTGAAACCAAAAGTTCATCTGTTCCAATCTATGTATTTATTTTGCTTAATAAAAAATAATAAATATTAAGCACAATTTGGACAAGGAATGAGGAGGCATATCTATCTAGATTAGTATTAGGGTGCCACTCAAGCTTATCACAAGAGTCATAAAATTAAATTTCATTTGTTTTAATCCCAGCCAATCACTGCATTCCCTGGCCTAGATGAGCTTCCCTATTGCTGGGAACTTGCTCTTCTTGAGACAACCCTGCCACCTCTAGACAGGTTCAATTATGCGATGTTTCTTCTTTAGAATAATTCTAAATTTATATATAAATTTTCCTCATTTCTATTTCAAAAGCTTATTTATTCTAAGCAGTTTTTTAGTTGTGTACAGGCTTCCTGCTTATCCTCTTCCATTGAAAGAAAAAAAAATAACCTTCAGGTTTGGCCATCCAGGGTGAAAATTGGGCAAGGCACCACCACACCTTTCTTGCCCTGAATATACTCCAATAATAACAACTAAATATCTAGCCACTAAGCCCTCCCTCTCCATTATTGCTAACCTGTAATTCACACTCAGTCTTCCTTTTCATCACTCCTGATAGCCTTACACCAGGTCCTTTTCAACTATCCATTATTTATCTCATATTAAATTCTTATGGAACATTCAATCATCTCAAAACCCCCAGTCCACCCTCTTACCCAGCAAGAAAAGCTTAACCCTTGCATTCCTGGAAGGGAGAAACCATCTGACTTGAGCACTGTCAACTTTCTTCCTCATCACAAGGAACACCTCAGAATTTCTCCAACTTTATCTCTCCTCCTCCATGCACACTTGATGCCAATTTCTCTTCCTTCCTTCAGTGCAGCTCCCTCTATAGTCTTGAACTCATTTCCTTTTGCCTGGTTCCATCATTGGAGATAATATCTTCACCTCTGAAATATCTTCGATCTCTCCTATTTAACTCAATCTACCGTCTCACAATTAATACATTCAGGGGTCTCCTGTTTTCAAAATAAGAAAAACTAAAAAACAGAAAAACTTTTCTTGACTTTGCTTCACCTAAAGCTGTTGTCTTCTTTCATCTTTACTTTTTCATCAACATTTATTTAATATTTTAAGTGACTTTGTGTACGAGATACCCTGCTATGTAGCTCTGTAGTAGAGTTAGGGATATAAAAATAAATAAGACACAAATCTCTGATTTAAAAGCCTAATCTATTTCAGGAGGCAAATACACACACACACACACACACACACACACACACACACACTCCTTGGAAAAAAACTGCCTCCACTTGTTGCTTGCACTTTCTTACCTTCTCTTCAATCAGATCCATCATTTCCTCAAAGTTCCACTTCCAATAAAATCAATGATATATTGATTCCTAAATCTCAAGCCTTCCCACTTCTCATGCTCTTCTGTTTTTCTCATTTTAGAAGATGCTGATGATTGCAAAAGTATTTTCACATGTATGTTCAAAGTTAAATCTCACAATAACCCTGTAGGGGAGATATCGCACCACAACCTCAAACTCCCACCCTCATTCATCAGATGAAGCTCAGGAAGAGGAAGTAACTTATCAACAAGTACATGACAGAGCTTGGACTTGATCCCATATTGTTAGATTCTAAAGCTGCCATGCTTCCTCCTTTACCCCCGGTGCCTTCCGTGGCTGACTAAATGAATGACTGGATGCATCTATATTAATCAACTGCATGAATATAGAATGCAGAATGTTTGAAAACGTTTTTCTTTCTCTGACCTAATCTGACAGCTCATCATGCAGCACTAGGCATAGAATTACTGCCCAATAATTTTTGCTGTCTAGGCTTCAACACAAAGTGTATGCTGACCTTAGGTACCTGGATGGGGAAGATGGTGCCTGGTTTTACGGAAACGCTGTCCTCAGGATTCCTGTCATGGAAGTACCTTCTAGGTGAACAAGTTTTATAATAGGATCTTTTGGTGCCTAACTCAAGAGCCCCAGGCTAAAGAGCAGATGAACTCTCCTTTATCATATTTCACTACTAGAAGGTAATGTTTTAGTGAAGTCCCAATTTACAAATAAATCACCTTCATTCAAGTATTTTTGAGTAATCAAAGATATTGGAGCATCTTAAATACCCAAACTAAATTCATTGTTGATTTCTCAACCTATACGATCTTTAATTAATGGATTCATTCCCACTTTGTTATACTCTAATCATTCTGAAACTCTTGTGATCCTGGTATCATCTAAAAATGTCTAAATGAATTCTTTATCACTTGCTTTCTTCCTTTCTTATAAAAAATTATGAACACAGCCTATCTAGAATTGCTGCCTCATCTAATTTGTTTGCAGGTAACTTTTTTTTTTAACTGCCTACATCTGTTGTCCCAGGAAAAAAATGTTGTCTGATAAAGGTAGCTCTCCACCTGCTTCTTCTAAAGTAAGTTATATAAACACATCTGAGTTTTTATCTTCTAAACAATCTGTTGCTTATAGTGCTAATTAGCCTAGTCATTTACTTTTTTATTTTTTTGCGGTACGCGGGCCTCCCACTGTTGTGGCCTCTCCCGTTGTGGAGCACAGGCTCGGGACACGCAGACTCAGCGGCCATGGCTCACGGGCCCAGCCGCTCCGCGGCATGTGGGATCTTCCCAGACTGGGGCATTAACCCGCGTCCCCTGCATCGGCAGGCGGACTCCCAACCACTGCGCCACCAGGGAAGCCCGTCATTTACTTTTATTTGTTGCCATCCTATTTGAACGTTTTACTGCCATTTGAAATGTTTTCTGAAACTTGCTTATTTTCTTTCTCTACTCCAGTATGTAATTTTTCCTTAATTTGGCTTCTTTACCTTGTTTTCTTCCTCCACAAATTTTTTGTAAATGGGTATTTATAAATCTCTTCCATATGTCTCTATTACTGGCCTAAGGTCTCTGTTACGTATTTATTTGTGTGAACCGCTGTCTTTTCTTTCTTTTTATTTCCTTGGATAAAACCACCTTAATTTTGTTCTATTTTTTTGAAGGGCTTATGATGAACTTGAGTAAAATCTTTATGTTTGCAATCAGTCAGCTGCTTGCTGGGTACCCATCACATGCACAGCATTGTGCTAAGCCATGGCTTGGAAAAGCCAGGCAGAAGGAAGACCATGAAAATAGAATGGAATACAAGAGTTCTTAAATTCAGGGAAAGCTAAAGTATAACAGGATAGAGTACCTAAAAAAATCAGAATTCAAAAAGATATATGTAAATATGGCAACCAAGTACAAATGGACTCTATGATTCTCAGGGGATAAGCAATGATGAGTTGGAGTCGTCAGTGAAGGTTCTTGAGAGTGATGGACTTTGCTCAGGGAAGTATATAGGGTGTCAGTGGTCCAGCTGGCTGTGGCAGTATCCCAGCTAGAGGAAATGGCACAGGGGTAGTAATGAACAACTCATTCAGACAATACCTAATTTGTTGCTGGCTGGATGAGGGAATCAGAGTCGCGGAAAATGAGATACCAGGGGAAAGATGGAGAGAATAGAAGGAAATAGGAAATTTTAATTAGCAGAACTTGTTCATGTGATTCTGATTCTGATCCTTCTCAATTATGTGTGCTGCAAATATTTTCCCCCAGTTATTAGCTTGTCTTCTATCTTTTCTTAAAGATGGCTTGATGAGCACAAGTTCTTAATTTTAGAGTAGTCAAATGTATCAATCTCCTCCTTTATGGTTTGCACATCTATATCTTGTTTAAGAAATACTTCTCTACCTTGAGGTTAGAAAGATACACACCTATGTTTTATTCTAGAAGTTTTCAAGTTTGGCTTTTGACATTTAAGTTCTCAGTCCATCTGCAGTCATTGTCGGTGATCCACATTTTTTCCTAGCTCAGCTGATTCAACTGTCTTTCCTTTCCCAATGATCTACCATATTCCCTCTGATACATACTAAAAGTTGCCCTAGTCTGTTTCAAGTTCTCTGTTCTGTTCCTCTGGCCAATTAGAAAGTAATGTCCCTTACCACCAATACTTTTAAATGCTGCCTCAATTACAATAACTTTGCAATTGATACTTTATATTTGGTACAATATTAAATCTATAGATCAATTTGTATATGGTAGGTAGGTAGGTAAATGGATGAGTCTTCAATGAACCAGTGATGATAGTTTTCATGAACCCAGAATTATGATTAATCTAATTCTATGCACTTTAGGTCCAAAGATTGCTGTGGTTGGGGAGTAAATGGGATGCCACTGATTGCATTTTTGAGGTGTATTTTTTTAAGTCAGGTCATATTTTAGATTGTATAAGGAATGACACTGAGGAAAACAAAAGTAAACACAAGACATCAGCCAAATCAAAATTATACAATTCGACTATTGGTTTGGAAAAACCTGTTACCTTTCTTATAGCCCACGTTTTTCTGAGGGCATGGACTGTGTACAACCAGCACCTAAAATAATATCTGACAAATAGTAGCCACTTGATAAATATTTGAGGCATGGATGGATAAACAAGCGAACAACTGAATAGTAGAGAGTGTCATAAACGAAGTATATATATTTTTCCTTTCAATTTTATTGAGGCATAATTGAAATACTGTATGAATTTGTGTACAGTATGATGTCACTAACATGCGAGAAATAACTTACATACATGAAATGATCACCACAATAAATTTAGTGAGCATCCATCATCTCATATAGATACAAAATAAGGAAAAAATATTCTTCCTTGTGGTGAGAACTCTTAGGATTCACTCTTAACAACTTTCCTGTATAACATGCAACAATGTTAATTATATTTTTTTATTTGAATATTTAGTTCAACCAGTTTTACAGACTATAACTCTTCAATTAGGAAAAAGAGTCTACATTTATAGTTCCATGCAGCTGATAAAATTCTACTCCTCCTGCATTGCCCTGCCATTGTGTTAACAGTCAGCAGCATTTATCAGCCAGCCAGTGGAATGGACATACCGGGCTAGATATTGGAAGGAGCTGTGAAAGGAGATGCATGAGTCAAGCTGTCATGGCCCCTGTTGTTCTATTCAAGCTGAGAATACAAAATGAACCAAAGAGAAAACGTCAGGACACTTAGAGTAATAAGTGTAAATTAACTCTGTGCAAACTGTGTGCACTGGTGTTGAGAGAATGCAGGCAAAAGAGTGGGTGACCCTTTGGAAGGTGAGAAACACCAGAGCTCCTGTGAGCTGTTTCTCCTACTGCAGAAGGAATTACTGTAACTTCTTATTGTTTTTCAAACTGTGGTCACAGACCCTTAGTAAGTTATGACTAACATTTATTTAAACAGAAAATAAACATACTGCCTATATTTATCTCTACAGAGCTAGATAATGGAGATCTTCAATTTTATTTATAATTTATAGATAGACTTGTTATAGATTTATTTATTACCTATGAACAAGTAGAAATAAATAATTTCATAAGGTATACTTTCAAAAAGAATAATTTCAAAATAGCATATGCATGGCATATGCTAAAAATAGGAAATAAGTGTCAGCTTATTAAAGTTTTATTTCAGTTACTTACATGGTTTTATATGTGTAGGTGTGTGCTGGGCCATAATATAAACTATATTTCTTACTGTGAATAAGCGACCTAACTTATCTGAAAGCCACTGTTCTTCTACTACAGTAAATGGATCAACAAAAGTATGTGTGCAGCCAGCTGAAAAGCCAGTGCAAGAAAAACCACTGGCTTCTGTCCTGTCCATACACAGCTATGACTCCTCAAGGTCAGGCACTAGTCCCTCTGTGATAGGCTGAAACTTTGTTGCCTTGTCTTCTCAGATTTGCAGCAATCTTTGTTTAAAAGAACTTCCCCCATTTCCTATAGCTAATTGCAAGGCTGGGAATCCTGGTGGTATTTCCCTGATACTTAGAGCTTTGCCATCAGTTTATAAGTTGTCCCATCTTTCCAATCTTTATTCTGCCTACTCAACTTAGAGCAACCCACTTCAGCAGTAATGTGGGGAGCCCTGTTGCCCCCGCCAGTTCATTTATTCCCAGTCTAGCAGAGCAGTGTCAGGATGAGCCTATAGACACAAGTGAATATCATACTATAATTTCCAAAAAGCACATGGTTTATTTTAACTATATTACGTAGAATGAGTTTATATTCATTTAATGTAGTGCATAGGCAATTATGCTATCCTTTTTCTGAGAGTAAATCTGTAATTATTCTGTAACAACTGCCTTGCATCATTTCTTTTCTAGATAAGCTCTGTAAGATTTTGAGACTGAGAAGATAATATTCTAACTTAAAAAGTTGAAGTTGTCAGCACTTTTCCTCTAATGCTCATTTGTCAAAAGTTCTTGAAACAATGAAAAATAAATCTTGAAAGAAACAGGATAAATGGATTCTATCTATGGAGACCAGTTGTGTTAGCTTTTTGTTTTGTTTTGTTTTTTAGTATCACTTTTTTTACTGACAGGGAAACAAGACAATCCGAGAACTAAGAAAAGTTCAGTTTTACAGCTCAATCCTGAATATATCAAATGAGCACATAGTTAGCAGGTAGCTACCAAGTGAAGAATAACCTAGAAAAGAATCAAAGAATTAGAAAACAGAGCCAACAAAAAGCAGCAGGCCAATAGGTTACAGACTGAGTGCCCGATTTTTATCATTGTTGAATGTCTCTTAACTTCAATGAGAATTCTCTGTACCGACAGATTTCATGTGCTCCCATGTGAACAGAAAAACTGCACCTGTAGGTGACAAGCAGAACTCGAAGCTGCAATTATATCACTTATCTATCATGGAGAGAGTGCCAGAAGTAAATAGTATAAGGGATAATAGCTCTTAACTAAGGCTAATATACCTGCGCAGCTAGAGTGTGCTTTTTAATTCTATCATTTATTTTTCATAGAAAGAGAGGTAGAAAATCAGGAGGCTTTGAAAATGACATTAAATTTACTTTGGCCAAGCCAAATGGATTCACTGCATTGAAAGGTAATTTTTTTTTAACATCTTTATTGGAGTATAATTGCTTTACAATGGTGTGTTAGTTCCTGCTTTATAACAAAGTGAATCAGCTATACGTATACATATATCCTCATATCTCCTCCCTCTTGCGTCTCCCTCCCACCCTCCCTATCCCACCCCTCTAGGTGGTCACAAAGCACCGAGCTGATCTCCCTGTGCTATGAGGCTGCTTCCCACTAGCTAACTATTTTATATCTGGTAGTATATATAAGTCCATGCCACTCTCTCACTTTGTCCCAGCTTACCCTTCCCCCTCCCTGTGTCCTCAAGTCCATTCTCTATGTCTACGTTTTTATTCCTGTCCTGTCCCTAGTTTCGTCAGAACCATTTTTTTTTTTAGATTCCATAAATATGTGTTAGCGTACGGTATTTGTTTTTCTCTTTCTGACTTAACTTCACTCTGTATGACAGACTCTAGGTCCATCCACCTCACTACAAATAACTCAATTTCGTTTCTTTTTATGGCTGAGTAATATTCCATCGTATATATGTGTCACATTTTCTTTATCCATTCATCTGTCGATGGACACTTAGGTTGCTTCCATGTCCTGGCTATTGTAAATAGAGGTGTAATGGACATTGTAATACATGACTCTTTTTGAATTATGGTTGAAAGGTAAATTTTTGAGGTTCAAAACAGAGAACTGCACAGTTCCAAGCACACTTTTCATCCATACAAGACGGGTCCAGTACTTTCCTTTGGTGGGTGAAGCTTATGAACATTTGTAACAGAAGACATTTCATAATTCTTTTTGTTGTTTTCCATGCTCATCAGACATTGCATCATACTGTGATTTTCAAAGAGAGGGGCCCTTGGAAGTCCTCCAAATTTCCCTTGGGATGGTCTCAACATACCAATACTTGCAATCGTATCTACACTTTCATTTCTGGAATAATTTAACTTGCTGGCAATTTCTCAAAGGATATAGCCTCTGAGCCTTTTATTCTATTAAGATACACTGAGGTCCCTCTGAATTTGAGAAGTGTGGGTTGCCTAATAAAAACTCAAATTCAATTCTTCTCCACAAAATGAAGTAGGTTTGGTAAACTTGTTATTGGCGCTAAATGTATAACAGATTAAAAAAAGGACAACCTTCCCTATAAGTAGTTTGTTGGTTTTGCAGAATATCTTCTTCTCTTACTGTGTTGAGATTATTGTGTAGTTAAAAGTTAAAATTATATAATGTTATAAAATATGCTTAATCTTCAATCTATTCTACCTTAGGCCCTTTTCTCTGAAGCTTTTAAATTCCATCATGAAGTTTCAGAGGAAACACAGACCATCCTAATTCTGGAGTTAACATACTAGGTGCGTAAATATGTAAAGAAATGTTATACTTGGCGTGAAAGAATTCGTCTGATTTCGCCATTGGTGCTGGAAGGCGCCATGACCTCTGCACTCAGAATCCGTAGAAACGAGCAGTGCCTACCAGTGCAGTTCTAGAAATAAACTGGCAACTAACAGGCAGGATGGCTTCTTGTTAATTAAGAGCCACTCAAGAATGGGTTCTTTACTTTCTGTAGAGTATTGTAAACCTTCCCTTTTTAGAGTGCTAAACTGAACTTTTTAGAGTGTTAAACTGAACTTTCATCTGCTTGTTATTTTTAAAGAAAACGCACATCTGTATTTATACCAGATGGTATGTAGACATTTCCTATTAGTATTCATTCTTCTGTCCATTGCTACAGATGTTATAAGTAACTTCTACACTTCTCCCCTCTCTTAAGGCTAAAAATGGAACCTAACATTAAACATAACAGTAAATAAAGAGGCAAAGAAAAGCTGAAATGAAAACCAGGTGTGTAATTAGATTAATTTTGTTCTTGGTCACCTCAACTTCCATAAATTGGACTTTATATGGTAACATATGCATACAGAATTGCCCTTAGGTTAAAAATCCTAGCTGAAGACCTCTGACCTGTCTGTCTAGTTCTAACTTAATTCTCTTTATAACTTAAGACCTGTACGAACCTTGTGATGAACAAACATTTGACACATACTTCTGAAGCCACAACATTCAATGTTTAATGACATTATTTGGAGTCAAGTCAAAGGGTGTATATTCTGTCACCAGAGAATACACTGACAACATGCTATCCAGAAATAAGCTTTAGCAGAAGGACCCTGTATTGATCTAGCTACACAATGGTTCCAATCAGGACATATTGAGGGCTTACCTGGCAGCATCCCCCAGCTCCTTCACCATCCTCTTCCTTCTGGGGATAAGGGTGAGGATGGAGAGCATGTCCCATCCTCAACTCCACTAATTCATTGAACAATATTTATGAAGCGTCTACCATATATAGTTTCTCCTAAGAACTTTACCATCTTGAGGACATTATTGTCAGCATCACTTTCTTTCCATAGCCTCAAGACTCTGAAGAACTTTAAAAAAAAAAACCCTTTCATTACCGAAAAGAAAAATAAATTGAGCACCCCAGCTATGAGAATAGATCTTAATCCATTCTCCAAAATATCCTTTATGATAAAAAGAGAGTCCAGTTTATCTCTAGTTAGTAGGCCAAACCTGGAGATTCCCGAGGAAAATAGAAGCCAAGAAGAGTTTTGTTAAACTGAACTTTCATCTGCTTGGCCAGTGAAAAAAATATTTACTTTAAAATGGTTTTATGTAACTAACATTTTCTAAGGTTTACTCTAAGAGGAGGAAAGGCAAATGACACTGTATCAGATCACAGAATAAAGGATCTGTGTCACTGGGGGACTGTTCTTGGAAAATTAATAGGTTCCAAAATCTAGCAAGATGATTAATACTGACTTTCATTTGATCTATAAACCACAGTGACAGGCACAGCATGACCCTGACTTTGCCTGGCATTGTGATTTAATGAAAAGAGAAAGCTTAGAAGAAGACCATGGAGGAGAAAAACAAAGCCTTCTGTATGGGGTCAGAAACTTCTTGATCGATATACCCACCTTCTGATTTCTAAATCTTGATCACAGGGGTTCTGTGCATGCTGGATAGTTTCTTTATTAAGAGAGCTGGGTAAAAAGTGTTAGTTTTTTATATACACAAGTGACAATTTTATAGAAGGAAAGTGATAGCCTCATATTTTCTAAAGGAAATGCCATTTGCAAAGATATAATGCTGAGGAAAGTAGGGGAAAGTAAACATGCTGATTATGGGTGTGCTTTTTTAATAAAATCACCATGAAATTTTGGTTAAATAAAATCAGTTTTGGAGGACTGCAAGGCTGAATTGGAATATGGTTGAGGCCACAGAATACATTGGTTTGAGTGAATGTACCAACCAGGCTTCATCACATCACAGCGGTTTCAACTGGGGTTGAAAAACCACTGTGTAGACGAGAAAGATGGAATATTCAAACCCCCATGTAAAAGCTTCATTGAAGCCACTGTGGAAATCTGGGACTGTCAGAACACCAACGTGGAGTCACTCCCACCATTTTTCTTAAGACTCGCACCTTAGTTGTTGCTTCCCATAGCTCAGGACTCTGCTCCAGGATGGTCTACACCCACCACATCACCTGAACTTGCATTCCACCTATTATTCTGGCTCCTGTAATGGCCCTGCCTCATTCTGCTCCCTGGGCACGTCAGTCCACACCTGATTCAAGGCGGCTTACATTCCCTGCCTAATTTTGCTTCCAGAGATATCTTCAGAGACCATAGCTTCTTCCCTACCCTGCTAGACACTCTCCAGAGGATTTTTTAAATAAGATTTCTTTTTTTTTTTTTTTTTTTTGCGGTACGTGGGCCTCTCACTGCTGTGCCCCCTCCCGTCGCGGAGCACAGGCTCCGGACGCGCAGGCCCAGCGGCCATGGCTCACGGGCCCAGCCGCTCCGCAGCACGCGGGATCCTCCCAGACCGGGGCACGAACCCGTGTCCCCTGCATTGGCAGGCGGACTCCCAACCACTGCGCCACCAGGGAAGCCCAAGATTTCTTAAATAAGAACAAAGAGATTCTTCACAAAGAGATTCTTTATCCTGTGATTGGCTATTCACATCTGCCTCAATAGCTGGTCTTAGTGTTTTTGTATAATTCTTTCATTCACTCATTGTTCTCCACACTTTATTGAGCATCTGCTACATGCTCCAGGCCTCACCTCATGTTAAAGACATAGTCCTCACTCCCCTGCAGAACTCAACCTGGTGAGGAGAACAACCAAGTTATAAATTATGGTACAGGGATGACAGTGCTTTAATAGATGTAAACATACTGGCTATTGGGACACTTAAACCAGCTTGCCTGATTGGTTTGGCTACTTGATCACAAAATGACTGGGTTAAATGTCACACAGTACTCTTCTTCATTAGCAAGCTTTTTCCCCAAATCTCTTGGGATTATTCAAAGAATATTTATTGAGTATCTACCATGAGCCAGGCACTCTTCTGTGTGCTATGATTTTAGTACTGAATGGAAGAGAAAAATACTCCTACCCTCATGGAGCTTACATACTGCAGGAGCCAAAACTTTACTAGATAACACATGACTAAGTAAAATATAGAATAGGGAGCACAGTGGTATGAGCTAAAGAGAAAAACAAAGAAGGAAGAAGGATATGAATAGAGGGAGAGGTCAAGGTTAGGGTGACTAGGGAAGGGCCCTCTGAGAAATTGACCTCCACCTAGTGATTTGAAGGATCTGAGAGGTAAGCTGCAATACTGTCTGGGGGAAAAACATTCTAGACAAAGGGAACAGCAAATGCAAAAGGGCTTGTGGCGGGAAAGTGTCTGGTGTGTCTGAAAACAGTAAGGAAGCCATGGTGGCTTGAGATGAGAAACTGGGTTGGTGAGAAGTCACTCTCCTTTTAAAGAAGAGGAGATGAACTAGCTTCCCAGTCCAGTTTCAGGACTTCATGAGAAGATGCAGCATTTGGAGAAGGAAGTAGTAAAGTGATTATTGAAAGGGCAGCAGTGTGGGAGGGCAAAGCCCTGTTTCCCGGGCCTGGAGTCGCCCTTGTAACCTTCAGTCCTCACTCCTTGCTCTGGGTACAGCATTTGATGTACACACTTCTTCCATGGAAGATGAATGGGGGCAGTAATCTTAACAGAAAACAAGAAGGAACTCAATTACCTCAGGCATGTTTAAGTAAAAGTACAAAAATTGTGCATCCCGAGTATTTAGCTTTCCTCCTCTTCCCTGTGCCACCCCCCAGCGCCCCCGCCAGGGTCCTTCCTCAGCCTGACATCATCTGGCACAGAAAGTCACCATTGAATTTCAATGGAACAACCTTCTACGAGACCTAAATAAATTACGGTTAAGAATTGAGTCTCCAGAGATCTTTCAACCCCAAATTGGCTCACCATCTGGGAAAACATCTCATAGAGAAACACCAGTGAAATTATCTGGTCTTAAAATTCAAAATCAAACACACACGCACGCTAAAAAACAAGTCAAAATTCTAGGCAAAACAAAAAGCAGCACCCTCATGACTGCCTCTGAGGCAGTGCTACTTAACCTTTCATCAATTATGCATCCCTTGTAGAATCTGATGAAAGATGCAGAATCTGTCTCAGGAAAATGGATACGCATTCAATGGCAAGGGGTTTATAAACCCCGTGAAACCTATCCATGGATCACTCCATAGAGCTGGGATTCAGAATATCTGCTTTGAAAGGAAAAATCCTTTCTTTTTCAAAAACATTTCTCATATTTAGATTCATTAACATTCCTTAAAACTACAGAGTTCCAGCTCGACCATCTCCATTTACTATAAACACACTGTAGTTTACAATTCAGTAATCAGAATCTAATCTCCCTTCTGACATTAGAGCAGACATAAGGCTGGAGCTGGGGAAAGCAGCTAGCAACAAGAATTCAGTATCAGGGAGAGGGTTCATCCAGTTCAACCATCTGCCTTTGGAGATGCCACCATCAAACAGCTGCAGGAGGTATCCTCTGGGCCTGGGCTCCATGACCCCGTGGCAGCATCTCTGTGACCCTGCTAGGAGCCCTAGTCCCAGGAGAAACACTGAGTTATGCAAACAGATTTAGCAATCTTAGAAAGAAGCTTTTTTCCCCTCTTCTAAGTATCAGTGGGTATTCCTCTGTCCTCTGCATTTATTCACTGCACTCACCTGGGATGGCCTCTACATCTCTTTGTAAGCACTAAGCTCTGTTCCGGCCTGTAAAGGAGGATATTAAGGAGAGAGGAAGATAAAGATTCTGCCTGCTGATATTTTTCTCATCTGCGTACCTGTTAACCTACCAACGGCCCTATGAATTTGAGTATAAACACTGAGGTTAAAAAAAAAAACCCAAAAACTATAAAATGATACATCTTTACTGCTAGGAAATGGTCCAGAAGAAGGAAGAGTTTAAGCAGGCATGTATGCATTGCTCTTTGTTTTTGTATTAAAAAAAAAAGAGGTGCTGCTATCCTTATTTTAATGAAGTGCCAAACGCTTCTCCCACTCTTTTCTGGTTCCACACACTCCTCGCTAGCCCCACTGGTTTGTGAACTTGTTGTTCACCCCAAAGGAGTTACCCAAGAAAGAAATGATCATCTGTTGAGGATGATTGAAATCAACACTGCTTTACCAAAGCAGTGTCCCTAGCCCTAACTAACTCATTCAGTGTGAGACACAGTTGTAATCCATGGCCTTGGGGGTGTAGGGACATTTTGTGTTTTTATTAATGTGTCCCCTGTGCCTTCTGGGAGTGAAATGTCATCACCAGGGAAGTGGGGCAGCCCCCTGTGAATCGAAGACTGGGCTCTTAGGTGAAAAGAAGTCTCCCTCTGCTCTGATTGGGAGCCAGGGCTCAGCCTTCTAGAAAAGTGCTCTGTCAGTGGCAGAAGAGAAGGGGATCCTCTGAGGAGGGCAACCAGTGCTCCAGTCTTCGATACTCTCCACCTCTGTGGAGAATCTTCTTGTTTTTAATAAGGGCAACGTCAATCAGAGAAATTCTTAGCACGCTACAGAAGAACACAGCGGCCACAGAGACCAGGTAAGGAACTTGCTAAGTTCCGCACTGAGCAGACTGAGAGGGTCTGAGGTTGCTGCAGACCCCTGTAAGGTGTGGCACAGGTACTATACCTGGGGACAGGGTAAGAGCAGGCAGACATTATGGATTATACAGTCAGCCCCTGTCCTCAGAACAATCATGCTAGAGCAATGGTTCTCGAGTAGGGACCATGTGTGGAGACAGTTTTGATTAGTGTGACTCAGACAGGGGGTGCATCTAGCGGTAGAGGCCAGGAATCCCACTAAACACCCTCTAATGCTCGGGACGGCTCCACCCTCCACCCCACCCCCAGCAAAGACTGATTTGGCCCAAAGTGTCCGTAGTGCCTAGGCTGAGAAACCCAGTGCTAGTGGGAATGAGGGCATGAAGCTTTGGGAGACAGAAAAGGCGAATACAGCAGAGGGCCCTATAGGTGGCGGCAGCTTGGACTTTTCAATCAAACCTCAAAGTCTTTCAAGACTTCAAAATAGGGTGGAATATTTTTGGCTGGATATTTCACTTCAGAATCAGACAAGAGTATCAAACAGGAGTATTCTCCTATGGCTGCTTGAAGTGAACAACCTCGCCCTCCTGTGAGTCCTTCATTTTCTGTGTGTACTCATATGTGTAAAGAGAAGGGCAACACAAACGCAGACACGCCCACCTGTAAGGAGGCAGTAGGTAAGTAGTAAATGAACACAACCTAGGTCCTTTGCACCGTCCCTTCTTTGCGTACAGCACATTGTTGACAACCGTGGGCTTAAGATAAACGAGCTGTCTCCTGCCCCTCAAGACTGAAACACTGGACCTGGAAAATTGCCTCTGAAGGATTTCTCAGGAGTGACTTTTCAAGGATGGGTGCCGGTCCACGTAAAGAGCTCTCTCCTTCATCAACTGACACTTATGTTGTTGCCATACCTTGACTGTTGTGAATAATGCTTCAGTGAACATGACAATGCAGATATCTAAGTGATTTTCTTTCTTTTGTATATATATCCAAAGGTGGAATTTCTGGGTCAAATTTCAATTTTTTGAGGAACCTCCATACTGTTTTCCGTAATGGCTGTACCAATTTATATTCCCACCAGCACTTTATAAGGGTTCGCTTTTCTCTACATCCTTGCCAACAATGTGGTACATATATACAATAGGATATTATTTACCCTTAAGAAAGAAGGAAAGCATGCCATTTGTGGCAACATGGATGAACCTGGAGGATGATATGCTAAGTGAAATAAGCCTGACACAAAAAAGGTAAATACTGTGTGATCTCACTTATATGTGAAATTTAAAAATCCAAACTCAGAAACAGGGAGTAGAAGAGTGGTTAATGGTGGGTGAAGAAAAGAGAAGATTTCCCCCAATCGAAGGATACAGATTTTCAGTTATAAGATGAATAAGGTTTGGAGACCTAATGTATGGCATGGTGACTACAGCTAATAATAATGCATTATACACTTGACCTTTGCTAAAAGAGTACACCTTAAGTGTTCTCACCACACACACACACACACACACACACAGAAAAGTAACTGTGAGCTGTTGGATGTGATAATTAGCTTGACTGTAATCATTTCACAATGTCTATGTATATCAACACATCATGTGGTACATCTGAAGTATATACACAGCTTTTGTCAATCAGACTTCAATGAAGCTGGAAAAAAATAAGATAAAATGAAATACAAAAAATAAAGAGAAGAGCTTCCTCCTCTCCGGATGAGAATATCACCCTGGGAGACTTTATTGAGGTCAGAGGGCCAGGAGTGTGTGAGCATGTGTGTGAGCGTCTGATAGTGTGTGTGTGTGTGTGTGTGTGTGTGTGTGCGCGCGCACATTTTCCTGTCTTTGTCTGAAGGACTCTGCAGAGGTGCACGCTCTGCCAGTACCGAGCGTGCGACCTCCCCTTTGGACCTCGGCTTCCTCATAAAGAGAGGGAGCTGGATTCGGTGATCTCTAAGGCCCCTTGGCAGCTCTAACATTTCTGGATTCTATGTTGACAGTCATTTCGTGCCTGCACAAGGATGCCAAATGCCTTCATCCTCTGCTGTCTTCAGCGGCCTCGTGTGAACCCGCTAGGCTGCTCTATGGGGAGACAGCGCACAGCATCCTGGACGTCCATTCCTTGCCTCCCAGTCTTGCTCCGAAGAAATACTTTCTATTCCTCCTTAAGATTATGTGAGGGGGGCTTTAATAGGCTGATTTTGTGTGAGGACCCAACGATAGAAAAGCAGATTCTAGTCAGTGCTTTTACTCAGAGGATCATTCCACAGAAGCTGAGCTGTTGCTAAAATAGTCCCCAAAGTAGCTTAAAAAATAATGGAGATTCTAAAACCAGATCATTTCCTGATGAAAAGTCTAGGCCTGTTCAATTTTTAATCCTTTCTGAAATCAGCACGGTTTTTCTTTTTCTCATAAAGGTATTTAGAATGAAGTTCTCGAATTTGCCCCTTGGACACATTTACATGTTGTGTCTAATGTCTTAATTCTTTTAATCAAGGCTTTCCTAGTTTTAAATCACAGTTAAGTGTTTTGGGGGGAATCAGCATGCTTATTCCTATTTGTCTGACAAATATACAGCATCAAATATTCATCATTTAAATTCAATTAAAATATAGAATCACAGAAACATCATTGCAATGACTTAAATTGCTCCAGTTTTAATTAAGAGATTAGGGCAATTTGGCATTAGAAACATACTACAATGCACAATCAAGAAGTCATATTCCTATAGGTTTTTAATAATTTAAAACTCTTATGACTTTAAAGATGAGAGGTATGGGGGTGTATTTGGCAACAATGAGTAATAATGACACTGGAGGATAATAGGAAGATGTGAGCAAAAAATATGAAAAGTCAGATGTGCTGAGAAATTTAAAAATCTATCTGCCCAGTGAGATGTTCAACAGTCCTGAATTCTTCCAGGTTAAAAGCAATAAGTCCAAATAAAACTTCATGTATAAGTAGATGTGTAATTCAGTAAAGTTGTTAGGAACTGTATCTCCATTAAAAAAAAATCTTACACATTATATTCTTATTTCACTAGGATCATCATAATTTCTTTATGGCTCTGGGACTTGTGGGACCATCTTAATCTGAACGCTTGGAATTGATCTAAACTGTGGTCTGTGGATGATAAAACCTAAACACGTGATTAAAAACTTTAAAATTAATTGACATTTTCATTATTCAGCTGGCCTCCAAAATGACTCCATATAAATTACATTGCCATATGTAAATCATTTGAACTTTAGCTGCCACATCTTCCATATAAACCAACAGCAGCCATAAACAGTGTTAAGTTAAGCAAAAAGTGGTTTCCCTATGGAGGCAGGAAATGTAAAGTCTCTTATGATCTTTAGCCTCATATACTTTCATATCAACCTCTCTTGTCATGTTTTTAATTAAAGTGGTATCAGTGCTTAATGCAATACCCAAGCTCGTTGGCTACCAAGGCATAGGCACAGAACTCACACCCTGAGGCAGGCAAGCATTGGCTCTCACATGGACCAACCTCAAATCGCTGACAGGACTTGAGCATCCATGTACTGGCTCCAATGGGCACCTAGACCTTTGGAGAATTTTTTGAACAAAAATACTTGGAAGATCACTTGGTCCAACATCTGACTTCAGGCAGAAGAGTAATGGAGCTACCTGTGTAAGATAGTGATCTAGAGCCCCATAACTCAATAAAAATATAATGAAAGGCTTTCACAGGATTTTATATTTTCTAATAGACACATGTTTAAAAGTAAAAAAAAAATACAGCAGAATTAATTCTAATGGTATATTTCGTTCAGTCCAAATCAAAATTATTTCAACAAGTGATCAATACAGAAACCACTGAAATATTTTAAATTATTTTTTCAGGCCAAATCTTTGAAATCTGATATGTATTTTACATGTGCAGCACATCTCAGTTTGTACCAGCCACATTTTGAATGCTCAGTAGTCACACATGGCTACTTTATTAACAGTGTAGCTCTGGGCTATCAAAGTGGGCCAAGATGGCTTTTTGGCAACAAACGGATGAAAAGCCTGGGAAAGGGTAGCCTCTGCCTCCAGAGAGCACTGTTTGGCCCCAGAGATTCAGACAAAGCAATGGAAATTAGATTTTTATGGGTCATAGTGGCAATGTTTCCAAAAGAAGGTATACATAAGTTGTGGTGTATTCCTATGATGGAATACTATGCAATAAGAATGAATGGTCTACAAATACATGCAACAATAAGGATGAATCATACAAACATAACATTCAGTGAAAGAAACCAGATACAAAAGGTACATACTTTATGCATCCAGTTACACTACAAAAAAGCAGGCAAAACCCAAGGAGTACAAAGTCAGAATATTGAGTACCCTTGGTAGGGGGCAGTGACTGGAAGGGAGGGCAGGGGTAGCTTTGGGGTGGTGGTCACGTTCTGTTTCTTGGCCTGGATACATTTCACTTATGAAAATTCATTGAGCCATACTCTTATAAAATATTTATTTGTCATTAAATATGTCATGCCTCAATATAAGAAAATTTTTAAAGAAAGGTAAAATTCAAACTATTAAATCTCTACACATTTCTGTTCTGGAACATAAACACATAACATGTACCATCTCATATTATAAAAAAGAGATGTCAATGCTTCCGACCTAATTTTTTAAAACTTTGGATTCCAAAATAAATTAGAAAAGTAAAATCAAAGCTTATAGGTATTGGTTTCTGAAGATCAGCTTCAAAGGTGGTCGGGGGCATGAGCACAGGACAGAAATGGGACCAACCAGGTTCAGGAACAGCCTAAGAGCTCTGTGTGTGATTGGACATAGAAGGGACATGGACAAACCACCACGTGCTCTGCTTTCCTCTGAAGAATATTTAATATTCTTGTCCTGAGTTTTCCCAATTGGCCCTGCACCCCTGGATTTAGAGTCTTTGCAACCAACTGAACTTAAGAGACAGAGATCCTCAAGAGGAAAGCTCGTCTATTAGCCTTGAGAGAACAAGCCTTGAGAGAACAAGTTAATGACAAATTGGAGCATCTTAGTAGATTTGGAACATAAGTACCTCTGATTCCTAGACTGCTAACAGCTCACCATCACTACCAAGTTTTTGAACTACATCGCAATGGAAATATTATGTTTGGAAAATTTGTCCTAAGTTTATCATTAAAGATACTTACTTGTATTGTTAAAGCTTATTCCTGAGAAATTTTTATCCTTGAGAAAAATTACTGACAATTCTTCTTAATCGAAAAAAGAAAGAAAATAGAAGATCCATCCTGTAATTCAGGATGCTCTGATTCACAATCAACCCAAAACCACTTCAAGAGAGTCTAGTTAGGACACAGTGCCTGGCCTGAGAGAGCCTAAGAGGAGAGGGACCCCTGCTTGTCATCTCTGCAGATGCTCTTGTGTGAACTCCAGCCTGACCAGATTCCCCATAAATTCTACTGATGTGTCACTGGTATTGAGCATTAGAATAAAACTTGCTACTTACAGAATATCTAAAATGCTTATTGCTAGAGTGTCTCAAGCCTCTTGCCCATAAGTTCCCACAGGCCATTATATCATTAGAGTCTGCTGTCCTTAGCTCACATAGGTGTGTGGCTGACATTTATAGATGTTTTTGAAGAATGTTTTAATAGTTAGTTCTTTGGATGTCTCTCATGATGAAGACTGAAACAATAGTCTAATTATTTTTATATTATTACAAACCCTTTTGCTTAAAGCCCTGGGCCCTATAAATCAACTTTTGTAGATCTAAATTCATAGGATTCAAAGAATATGGATTAGGCTAGAGTAAAACTATACCTCATCTGAAAACACTCCTAACATTATGGTTTTGTTGACATAATCACTGATATCCAAAGATGCCTATATTCAAATGAAAAGCTTAAAAATTATGACCCATGTAATCCCAGCTGAGAGTGGAATGTCAGTCAAGCCACAGAAATGAATTTACCGAATGTCTTTTGCTTGTATTGCTTTAAGTACCATAAAGGGGCCATGTTGAGCACAGTGATATTTCTTGAAATCCCTTTTCCATACCCAATACTTTCATTATTTGCCACAGCTTCTCCTACATCTGTTCCCATCAACACCCTAATCCTTCTCCCCACCACTTTCCCCCGTGTATCAAAACTCCGTAAAGCAGTATGGTGCCTGGAAGGGGCTAAAGGGGGAGAAATGAAACAGGCAAGGTCTGACTCCTCTCTAGAGGAACAGGGGAAAGGAAGGCTGGGAACAAGTATATGTTGGCAATTTTTGTCCCATCACACAGTGTTGGTATCCGATTAGCATCATCTTAGGTTGGGTTCCTGGGGAAAGAGACTGAGACAAAGATTTGACTGGAAGAGGTTTATTGAGGAGGGCTCTTTGGAACAACCCCTGTTAGAGAATGAGGAAAGCAGGGTATCAGGGCATAGTGAAGCAATGTGAATAGAGGCCTCCCATCATCCTACAGGGGAGCTTTGAAAGTGTGATGGCCCTTCAGAGTTGTCCTGAATCAGGGCAAGGGGCCCAGGCCTTCGTACCCCCTCATGCAGGGGTCCCCAACCCCCAGGCCAGGGGCTGGTACCAGTACAGTCTGCGACCTGTTAGGAACCGGGCTGCACAGCAGGAGGTGAGTGGCGGGCGAGTGAGCGAAGCTCCATCTGCCGCTCGCCATCGCTCCCCATGGCTCGCACTACCTCCTGAACCGTCCCCTCCTCCCCTGTCCGTGGAAAACTTGTCTTCCACGAAACCATTCCCTGATGCCAAAGAGGTTGGGGACCGCTGCCCTAATGGACAGTCAGTAGATGTGGGCTGCCCCAGGAAGGAGCACGACCTGGGGAAAAGCAGCTTTCTTCAGCAGAGGGTTAGGAAATCAACTATAAGCCAACAGCAGCCAATGTCCCATGCAGCTGAGGGAAAGAACACCTCAGCCCTGAAGGGGGCACCTAGGTGTTGCATAATAGTATCCACTACAAGCATTGTATTAAAAGCTGTCTTTTTGTACCAGAGAACAGGAATTATCTGTCCCCACGTGGCTTTCTATGATCATCACTCTTCATGTTATGATCTTTGGGACATCTCTGTTCCCAATGATTCTTTTGGAAGGCGTCGTATGAAATGAGTTTGCTTAGTCTGTTGTTTCAAACTAGGTAATGGCTATCCCTTACATAGAAATCGTTCTGCCAAATGTCTTTGAGAAGTTCTTTACGCTCAAGCCTCCTGTAAATGTTTCCCTTTAGCTTTTTGCATAGCGGTTCGGATCTCTTTTTGCCATTTACCCTCTGCACATTTTCAAGCCAAGCAAAGTTCATCTTCAGCAGTAAAACTGCAGTGTCATTATGCAAGTTTGATGTTGGTGATGGTAAGTAGCTGGCCCGGATGAAACAGCTCTAGAATTTAACTGCTCGATACTACATGCCAAAATCTCCTGGGCCTTTAGAAAAGTTGGTTTTCAGCACATCTCCAATCTGGCTTGAATTTCCCCAGCTATGTTGATGCCAATACTGTTTCCAAGTCGTAGATTTGTTTGATTCTATTTTCTCCTTCCCAATCTATTTAGCATGTAGTTTGACTGGGATAGCAAAAATGAATTTTTGTTTCAGTTGAAATGCTTCCTTTACTTGTCCATGGTACATATACCATGATATATAACCTCAATTTCCTTCAGCCTGATATTCATTTAACTTGGTAGTGAGTCCATGCTTGTCCTAATACGTATTAACTTCCAGCACATAGGTATGAACATAAAGTAGTCCTAAATCACTGCCTAGCTAATGACTGAAAGAACCATGAATGCCAACTTTATTTATCAACCCTGACGTGGCAACCCACACCATCTTATCACGTTTTAAAGGGCCCGTTTGGAACTTTCTGGTCAACAAACCTATTTAGTAGCTGCTAGAATTACCTGAATGTCATTGGGTACCCTCTCTGGCCAGCCATAACACTAGGCATTGCCTGGCACAGGTCAATGGATATTGCATCTTGGCAAGTTCTTTCCCTATTGTGCGGCCACGTCCTAGTCAGAGGGAGGGATGTTAAAGTGTGAAACTCCAGGCCCATTGATTGCAGTGTGTCACTGAGTCAGACTGAGCAGCTAGAACTAAGAGAAGCAACGCAGTTCGGTCCTGGCACAAAAATAAGTAGGATCGGGAGTTCAAAGCCAACCATCAAGCCAACTAGGAATATGAGGCTTAGAGAAATGAGAGGTCAGGGAGCAAGGAGCCCCTGGAGGTCAAGGCGAGGTGAGGGACCAGGTGGAAGCAACTGGACTTTACTCAGTAATGACACAAGCATGTCATAAACTCCCTTTAGTGTCTCAAAGTCACTGGATTGTTTAGCTTTGGCTTCTACAACTAGTCATATTCCAGACCCCTCCAGTAGTTTACCTTTTGTATAAGGAGCTACAAAGAAGAGTCGCTCTGTACCATTCAAGGGTATAAAAACTCATTTTTATTTCTTTTTGCCATCACAGAGAGCTTTTAAAAACTGACTAATTAAGCTTCACAGCATCTGTCAGTTAAGTAATAGATTGAAAGAAAGTAGAGCCCCCTATTGAAATAAAATCCCATTTGGAACAGCAGCCTTTTTTGAGCTATAACTAGACAGCAGTTTAAGACAGAGTACTGAGGACAACATATGGGACAAAAATCCAAATGGATGGAAGTATGAAAATAGGACAGGAAGCTAAAATAGATGTGCACTCAACTTCTTTAGTATAAATAGCATTGTCTGTAATCTCAGGTATATGATTCAGCAATCGCTAATGTGAAATCATTTCCAGTATTGCAAATGGGCAAGCAGCAGGTTCATGGATTCCTTTATAAAAGTGGGGAGGGTCTTTGAAAGATTTTAAAACACTTGAAACAAATTCCAGTTTGGGGTAAAAAAAATTCTTCCATTTGTTTACAATAGGAGTCCAAATCTCCTAAAGCAAATAGGAATGACTGTTTACCTACCTAAACAGTAAGTTTTGATCACTGGAGGAAGACAATCTCAATAGGGGTGGGTACAAAATACCACAGAGCTGTTGGCCTCACTACAAATTCATGACCACCACACTTGTCAGGGCTCCTATAGCCACTCTGCCATTGGTCTACTTCTCCCAGGATAAATCCCTTTCCCACTTACAAACTTTTTTCTCCCCCTCTTTAGCTTTCAGCTCCCTCGTGCAGCCCTCATTCTCAACATGGCACCTTACTGTCTAAGTTGAATTGGTTCCATTTCCTTCCCATTCATGTCGAAATTTAATCTAATTTTATCTGTCCTTTCCTCAACACTTTCTGCCTCAAAAAAGCAGTGTCCTCACTCACTTCCAAGACCAGTTCTTCCACTTGATCCCATCTCCCCTCATCTTCTTTAGGGCCTTATTCCATCCCTCAGACCTCTCTGTCTAACATTAAAAAAGCAAAACCAAAAACAAAACAAAACAAAACAAACCGCACCTGTTCCAGTCATCTATTGCTGCATAATAAGCACCAAAAAACTTTAGTGGCTTAAAATAAGTCATTTACTCACTCACAAGTCTGCAGTTTGGGTAGAACAGGGCTCCTCAGTGATCCAAGTGGCATATTCTGGGGTAGGAAAGCCCAAAATGGTTTCTATACTCATGTTTGGTGCCTCAGCTGAGATGCCTAGACCAGCCGGGAACTGGCTGGACATCCCTCTCTCTCTGTCTCCCGTGACATTTCCGCGTGGGTACCGTGGGTTTCCCCCACAGCAGGATGGTGTCAGATTCAGACCTCTTACATGGCAGGCTGGCTCCTCCAGAGTATAAAAGCAGAAGCTGCCAGGTCTTCTTAATGCCTTGACTTGTAAGCCTGTCCAAGGATATCATGTTCAGTTGGTCACAGGACCCTCCCAGATTCGAGGAGAAGGGACTACACAAGGACATGAATACTGAGAGACATAGCTCACTGGGGCTCACCGATTCTCCCTAGAATCAGCTTTCCTTATCCTAATATAATTTTCTTTCCAACTTTATTCTCCTCAAAGAGTTATAATCCTCTCTCCTTTACACTTCATCACCACTTTTCAAATAATAATTCTCTACTCTTATTTCCTCCAAAGTAACACCTCTTCATTACTCCTCAACCCACTGCAATCTGGCTTCCAATCTCATCACCTTATTAAAAACTAGCAGCAACGTTCTAATTGTTAAATCTACATATTTCTTCTTTGTCCTCATCTTACTGTATTTCTCTGAATCTTTTGTTTCTGTTGACCTCCTTCTTGAAATCCTCTCCCCATCTGGATTCTGAGACATTGTGGAGCTCTCCTCCAAACTTCCTCCTTCTTAATATTTTTCTTTCTCTTCCTCTGCATAAATGTAGGAGGCTTCTGCATCACCCCTACTCCCATGCCACCCAGTCTGTCACTAGGTTATCACAATCCTACCCTAGTAAAATCTAGAAACCACCCCCTCTTTCCATTCCCATTTCTCCTACACAATTCAGAGCCTCCTTTGCTCCTCATTAGGCAAATGCAAACGTCTTCTGTTTGATCTCCAACACTCCAGTTTCTGCCCCTTCCTATCCTACAAACTGGTGTAAGAGTTATCTTCCTTAAACAGAACAGTCTATGCTCAAAACCTTTCCCCAGCTACCTATTGCCAGTTAGGCAAGTTCAGTCTTGTCTTATTTTGCCAAATCCTATAATCCTGGTCTCAAACCATATTTCCAAATACCACAGCAAATTCCCATAGCTTAGGTTTTAGTCCCACAGGACATTTCACAATTCTCTAAAGATGTCTTGTGTTTTCCTGCCTCTGTACTCTTCCTTCAGGAAATTAACCTCCATCATTTTTGCCTATCAAAAACTTCCTCATCCTTTAAGGCCAGCCTTAAAAGCTACACTTTCCACAAAGACTTCCCAGTTAGAAAAATCACTCCACTTGCTTTATACCCATGGAATTTTGTTTAGACATGGCTTTCAGAGCATATCACATTATAAGTTTTAATATGTTATTATTTAGTGTTCCTCACTAGATCATAAACCCCATGAGACTAGAGACTCAGTAATCTCAGCATCTAGCATAGTTGCTAAGAACTCAGTACTTTTGAGTTGAATTGAATAAGCATTATGAAGTAGTTATTGGCTTTCAATCTTTAGCCAAAGAGTCATGTAAAATGAGAGCGGTTTCCTTCAATACGTGTGATTCAATGGCCAGCTTAGAACAAAGGCTCTCATGGACAGAGATGCTAAAATTCTGCCCCACTCAAATCACTCAGTGGTGTAAATATTAAATTATGGAGGGATATTCTTAAAATATCTAGAAATATCAAGCAAAGCAAGTCTGCATTTTCCCAGTTTACCTAGATAATTGCCTTACTTCACCATCTTGTTTTACGTTATCGCTCTAAGATTTATCACTAACTGATGCTCATTAAATTTTAATAACTCTCTGGGATATATATGACAGTGACACTGCACTTTCACAAGCAACATGCAGATATATAAACATTGCAATTAAGTGTGTCAAATAGTATGCAGATAAATCAATAGGATGGGACAAGGAAATAATGGTAAATATTTCATGTTGTAAGAAGGACATACTTGATTACTCCTTGTAACAACTACAACAAAATTATACTATGTGCCTGGTAAGCAGCAATTAAGCCTCTACCTCACTTTCAAAAATAGATTTCTTCCTAAGATGTATAGATCAATAAATCAGTTCTATTTTCCTATCTCCCTATAATTTATTTAACACTCATTTCTCATCCATCTTTGTCTAACAATTCCCAACTTTGGTACATTGGGCTGCTTAACCCACCCATAGATTCTCTGTCAAGTAGTTAATGGTCTGGAAACAAACAGTAAAGAAATTCCTATTTTAAAGGAATCCTAGGGTGAATGCTTCTGAAAACTGAGTGATTGGATTCTAATTTGTACTTTGAAAATTCAACTTTGCATCAACAGCTCATAAGACAGTTTGATAGTTTCAAAGACAGTGTGAAAATTGATTAATGAAACATTGGAATAAAATTTTATCTTAAATTTATTTAACAAATCATTTTAGTTAAATTCCCCAAAACGATACGTTTTAACTCTAATGCTGGTGACCTGTAGCACATTAGCACCATTCATAAGTAGTTCAATTTCAGGATTCTGGGACCAGAGAGCATTTGATGTCATAGGAAGAAAGAAGAGAATGGAGAAGAGTTTCCTCTTTCAGTCCTGGTTGTTCAAAGCACTACTTCAAACCCGCAAGCTCTGTTATTGGTATTCTTTCACTTCTAATTTTCTTTGTCTTTCCTATCTATTTCTATCCTCAGGGTCTTGCTCTAAGGTTTTCTTTTTGTAGCCTCTTGCTTGAATGGCATTAAAATGTATATTTCAGGCTTCAAAATGACTTAAACCCATCTTATCTCATCCAAAGTTCTCCCCATCCAGGTGGACCAAGAATGTAGGGAGCAGGGACTCTGACGGGGAGAAGAGAGAGAGTGCCAGTCTCATGCAGCCCATCTAAAACAGGCCTAAAGGTGACAGAATTGAGTTCACATTTTTTAAAACAGTATCTGGACATTCCTTGACAGCATTAATAACATAGTGAAACAAGCATCAGAAGGAAATGGGGAGAAGAGATGATGTTACAGCCCCTGCAAAGACAGGAATGGCATAGATCTACCAGCAGCAATGAGTATAAAGGAAAAGGTGGTGGTAGGTGGGGGGGAATCGTTAGTCAAGTCAGACAAGACAGGAGAACCATTTGTATGTCAGGGACATTCATTAGTTGGAAACTTTGTGCCTTTTAAGAGACCCTCCTATTGGCAGCAAAAGCAAATAAACCACAAGATCAATATTTTTCACTTTTTCAAATACATTAGGAGTAAATAAATACCCAGCTTGGAAACTAAAAGAAAAATAATGAGGTTGAGTACTTTTCTTGACAATCTATGGAAGATCCCCAAAGTTTAGTGTTTTACTAGTCATATATTTTGTGATTTCTTGATTGTGGAAGTTATTTACAGAAAAACAAAAGTGTTCAACCTATTTGCTGATTGAGGAAATTACTAGCTGAATTTTATGCCTATAAGTGTAGAATTTACAAGTGGGAAATGTGGCACTTAACCCAGAATCTAAAGGCAAAGTTTTATTTCCTTATCATCCATATGGCTCCTATATGTCCACAGCATTTTGCTTTGCCCAATGTACCATTACAATGAATTAACTGTTCCAGTCTGAGACGAAGCTTTCCACCTACCCCATACCTTCTTACCTAATCAAAGATTGTGTTCCTGCAGTTATCTCCTCTCATCCAGGTTATCCTCATTCATGTACGAATACGCTTCAATGTATTGTGCAAGATGAGTCTAGAATACCATGTTATACCAGATAGCAAGGAAACTATTAAAAAAAACAAAACTACCAGGGCATGGCAAAAGAATTCTGGGGCCAACTGAAGAACCTCCCCTTGGATACAAGTGGGAACAATTTGAGCATCAATAAGGATAATAACTACAATGTATTAAAACACATTAAATATATTTAAATCCATGAGTTCATATTATTTTAAAAATTATTCATTGCTAGGGATACTAAACAACTTATTATTTTTAAAACTGTTAAAGAGAAAGAATCAAACATTTATTCTATCTTTCCTATACAAACTGTAACAGTAGGTAACCAAATAAGGGATGAGGGAAGTATTCCAGCCAATAAATACAGAAGCAAGGATAGAATTAGAATGTCACCATTTTGCAATCCCTAATGAATTAACAAATCTAGGCACAGAGCATCAATGGCTGCTAACATCACAAAATGAGACAACCAGGCATTATATTCTTCTTGATGGATAAGCATACTATGAAATAATCTTGCCAAAAAATTTAAACCCGAATCTGACAAAACTTTTGGATCTATCCATTTTTGTAAAATACAAAAGAAGAATATGTTAAACAAAACCACAGAAGTTCAATTAAACTGTAGGAAACTCTACAGGACAAACAACCCGGTTTCTTTGAAAATAAGTTGCAAGAGGGATAAAAGATGGAGAGAGAATCTTTAGACTAAAAGAAATTTAAAAAACATAACAATGCTGAACCAAAAAGAAATTGTAAAGTGTGAATCTTGTTTGGAAACTAATTCAAACAAATCATACAAAAATATGACATTCATGACATAATTAGAACTTGGAACACTGGATATTTGATATCTGATATTAAGGGATAATGATCAGTTGTTTTTAGGTCTCATAAAGCTATTCTGATTACATTTCTTTGCAAAGAGTCCTCACCTTTTAGAGATACACTCTCAAATATTATAGATGAAATAATGATATCTAGGATTTGCTTACAAATAATACAGGGGTAGGTAAGTACACAGCAGTACAGATTAACAAGATTGTTAATTCTTAAAGCTGTTGATAGGTATAGGAGGTCTATCGCACTAGTGGGTCTACCTTTTAATATGTTTAAAATTTTCCATCATAAAAATATTTTTAAAAATTGTCTCTTGAACGTGCATCTCTTTTTAGGTACATTCTCATTCCTCTGCTCCCCAAGGAGCAAAATTCCACATAAGACTCATCTCTACTTCTTTACCTCCCATGCTCTTCTTTCAGCCTTTTAACTCTTTGCTTCCCACTACTCCACTAAAACTCCTATCATCCAGATGCCCTATGGTCTCCATCTGCCAATTGAACCCTCAACCTCTGTTCTCATCTCACTTGACCTCCTTGACAGTAATGCGACCATCCTTGGTTTCTGGTGCTCTCCCTGTCTCACATGAAATTAGAAGACTAATTTCACTAGTTTCTCTGTCTCCAAATCCCCTCAAACTGTTGCAATGCCTCCGGGCTCCCTATTAACACATTTTGCTAGGTCATCTCACTCAGTTCCACAGCTTCAAATCCAGTCTAAATGCTGGTGATGCCCAACTTGGTGCTCCCATCCCTGAGCCCCAACTTGTATGTCCAACTCCATCGCAATGTCTAACAGGCAGAGATCTTAAAATTAATAAGTGTACAATGAAACTCCTGGTCCTGCTTCCTCCCCTTCACATAATCGCCTGGCCCTACTCCAAATTCTCATCTTAACTATTGCATCACCATTCCCCCAGTCCCTCAGGCAAAGAGACCCAAAATTATCTTTGATCTTTTTTTCCCTATTCTGTGCATTCAACTTGTCAGGAAGTCCTGTAAGCTCCAATTTAAAGTTATCCTAAACATGATGTCTTAGCTTGGGCTGCCATAATAAAATACCATATACTAAGTGGACTGAATGACAGAAATTTATTTTTTCATAGTCCTGGAGGCTGGGAAGTCCAAGATCAAGGTGCTGGCCACTTTGGTTTCTAGTGAGAGTTCTCTTCCTGGCTTACAGGAAACCACCTTCTCACATAGCTGGGAAAGAGACAGAAAGCATTAATAAGGACACTAACCCCAGCCTATCAGGGCCTCACCCTTAAGACTTCACTTAACTGTAATTACCTCCTTCTAGGCCTTGTCTTCAGATTCAGTCACATTGAGGGTTAGGGCTTCAAATATGAATTTGGGGGAGGGAGGGGGCACAATTCAGCCCATGTCATCCAACTACAACAATTTCAGGGCTCTTACATTTTTCCTTCTGCCTAGAATGCTCTTCTCTCCCATCTTCTCAGGGCTAGCTACTTCCCAAGAAGTCCTTCCCTCCCTAAAATACTCATTTTTTCCTCTCTTTCTTAATGACTGTATAACTTCCAGCCTTCCAGATCTCAATGATTCTAAAGATGATTTAAAGAGTAAGTGACTAGAAACTTACATTAAAAGTGTATAGGAAAACACAGACTTCCCTGGTGGTCCACTGGTAAAGAATCCACCTTCCAATGCAGGGGATGGGGGTAAGATCCCTTGTCAGGGAACTAAGATCCCACATGTCACAGGGCAACTGAGCCTGCGCGCCACAACTAGAGAGCCTGCGTGCCACAAACTACAGAGCCCACACTCCCTGGAGCCCGTGCACCACAACTAGAGAGAGAACAAAACCCGCAAGCCACAACTAGAGAGAAGCCCGTGTGCCACAACAAAGAGCCCGTGTGCTGCAACTAAGACCTGACAAAGACAAAAAAAGAAAAGAAAAAGTATAAGAAAACATATGATCTTCTGATAATCACTATATCAAATTAGCCATGTGCTCTGAATTATTTCTATTTCTCTAACATTGAAAGTGAAAAGTGTAAATATAGTACTCTAACAAAATAAAAACTGAAAGGAGTTGTACTATCCCAATCTTCCACTACTTTTCACCGTTATACCTATACACTTACACACACACATACACACACTTATACATATACATGAACACCCTCTTTTTTCTAATAAAAAACAGGATTGTTCTATACACATATTGCTTCATAATTAATTTTCTCACATAGAAGTATACCCTGACCATTCTTTCTGGACCATGTAGATCTACCTTGTTCTTTAAAGGTTGAATTATATTCCATTGTCTGAACCACAGTTTCCTTATTCGTGCTTCTACAGAGAGTATTGAGATTGTTTAAAATTATTCATTAATACAAAGTCCTTTGTACATGTGTATTTACAGACTTGTGCAATTATTTTTGTAGGCTAGATTCCCAATATTGAGATGACTTTCTTAAGTGAAATGAACATTTTCATTCCCGAATTCATGTACCTATTTCAATTCTCATCAACAATGTATGGCATTGCTCTCATCAGCTCAAAATGCTCAAAATGTTATCAGACTTTTACGTGCGTGCCAGACAAAATTATCTTGAAGTTTTCATTTGTATTTATTTCATTATCAATGAGATAGAACATCTTTACATTTATTCATTGGTCATTTGTACTCTGCAACTTTTATATTTGTGTTGTTTTGTGTATGTATAACAAAAATACCCTACTAAGATTTGAGAAGGCTTATAATAAAACACATATAGAACTATTAAAAATGGATAAAATGAAATGTTGGGGGAGATTAAACTTCTGTGTTTTATCTAAGGCACGAACCCACTTTGCATATGTGAATTTCAATAAACATTTACGAGATACTTATTACGAAGCAGGCACTCCTCTAAGCACTCCAGTGAGGCAAAGATGAATATGATTCTGCCCCTGAACTTGTACTGTTTCTATACAATTAACTAAGTATCCTAACAGGAGAAATTAACACATAAAAATGACCAGTTTGGTGACTCCATATAAAAAAAACCTTTAGGATAGAGACCCACAAATTAGATCATCAATGGATATGTTAAGGCAAAACTGCTAATGAAGAAAAAGGACGAGGTTTTCACCATCATGGGTAAATTGATTGCACGTTAGCATTAAACACAGATTTATATAATAAAAATGTGCTGAGGTTTCAGGAGGTGAAAACAAATTTAATTTCCTTGGCAGTCAGGAGAATATGCATGAAGAGTTGATGAATCACCTCTCTCACTTCTTAATACCTCTGCTTATAGAATCTCTGACGGTTTTACAAATGGCTGCTTCCACTGGGAGACTGCGTTCGGTTTCTCAGATGTATTCACTCATAAAGAAGTCATAGCTTGTAATAAAATCATTCCAAATATTAAAAGAAAAGGAGAGTGAGAACCATGAGTGCAATTCTCTGCAAAGCCGAGAAACATAATGCTTTCACTTTAGACACCTTATTAAATGCGCCAAAACTGAAAATAATTCAGCTCAGGATTTTACACTCAACATCCCAGATGCCTGTGCAGTTGGAAAAGTGGGGCTGTCCTGATTCTGGCACGTAGTGGAGGTGTTTATGAGACAAAAAGCAACGTTCTTCCTCTCAAACTGCCCAAAGATTATACAGGGTCTGGAGAGATTGACCATTAGGGATGGACCTTTTTGATCCAAACAGGACAGTACATTAGCTGAAGAGTGAGACAGCCTGGTAAGGAGCCCTCTCATCTTACCATAGGCCGCCACGACCTCTTCCATGACAAGGAGGCTTATGTTGTTGTTGTTGTTGTTCTTTCCTTTCCAAGAAGACTTGAAATCACCATGGGGCAGTGTGGACCAAAGATTAGATGAGGTAAGTTTAAGCAAGGAGACAGGGAGAGGGGACATCATGGAAGCATGGTCAGTTTGGAGCTCTACCCGGGATGCAGTAGGCACTGTCAGTAGAGTTACTACTTCCAATGATTGGAGCTTTTTACCCCAGACACTTCCATCCTAGAGCAACCTCAATGCCCTGTGCTCTGGAAGGTCCTTTTATCATGGGAGAGAAAACATGCATGTGCTCTACTCTGGGCATCTCTGTGGCATCTTGGAGGGCCTTGGCACTACTTCATGAGCTCTAAGTCAGCCTCAAATCCATCTTAGGGACTAGACTTTGCTCCAGAGTCCATTACAGATGGACTAAAAAGTCAGATAATCTTTTTGGCCTGAGGCAAGAATTTATGTGGCCACTTTGGTAATCTGATTCCAGTGCAAGTCCAGTTCTAGCCTTGATCCTCACAAATTGAGTTTTGGTATATGCTGAACTCTTAACTCACAGAGGAACTGATTACAATTTGGAAGTCCAACAGAAAACTCCCTGTAATGGGATGTACGTGCCCCCGCCTGCCTCCCCACCCCCTGCCAAATATGTCCAACCCCGAACCCTAGGTACCTGTGAATGTAACTTTATTTGAAAAAGGGGTCTTTGCAGATATAATAAAGTTAAGATTCTCAAGATGAAATCATCCTGGATTCAGGGTAGGTCCTAAATCAAATGACCATTGTCCTTATAGGAGACAGAAGGAGAGAAGACACAAAGACACAGAGGGAAAGGTCATGTGAAGATGGAGGCAGAGACTGGAGTGATGCATCTACAAGCCAGGGAAGGCCAAGCGTTGCCAGCTGCCACCAGGAGCTAAGGGAGGGGCATGGAAGGGATTCTCAGGGCATCCAGGAGGAGCCAACCCTGCAAATGCCTTGATTGTAGACTTCTGTCCTCTAGAAATGTGAGAGACTAAATTTCTATTGTTTTAAGCCATCCAGTTTATGGTAATTTGTTATTACCATAACAAATTTTTTATTTGTTATGTTTATTACCATAAACATCCAGTTTATGGTAATTTGTTATTACCATAGGAATATGGCAGCCCTAGAAAACTAATACACCCCACAACCCAGATCCAATGAGTCAGTGTGATCTGTTCTGGCAGATTGCATTGGGAATCCTGTGAAAATCACTCTTTAGGGCACAGTTGGGGAACAGTGGACAGAACACAGTGTTTGGAGTTGGACAGACCTTTGTTAATTACTGCTGTGTGTACTTGGCAAGTCCCTCTAGGCTTTTGTCTCTTTGTGTGAGATCAGGAAGGCAGCCTGAGGATATGAGACAGAAGTCACGTAGCATAAGCCAAGAATGTATTAGAGGTTATCGACCCTGGCTGCGTGTTAATATCACCTGGGGAAGTTCTAAAAAATATTGTTTACTAGGCCTCACCTCAATTAAATCAGAATCTCTGGGACTGAGCCATGGGCAATGGTAATTTTTTAAACTCTCTGGGCACCATTTTACACCCACTAGCATAACTATTATCAAAAAAAAAAAAAAACCCAGAAAATAATAAGTGTTGGCAAGGATGTGGAGAAACTGGAAACCTTGTGCACTGCTGGTGGGAATGTAAAATGATGAAGCTGCTGTGCAAAACAGTATGGCATTTCTTTTTTTTTTTTAATTTTACTTATTTATTTATTTTATTTTTGGCTGTGTTGGGTCTTTGTTTCTATGCGAGGGCTTTCTCTAGTTGCGGTGAGTGGGGGCCACTCTTCATTGCGGTGCATGGGCCTCTCACTGTCACGGCCTCTCTTGTTGCGGAGCACAGGCTCCAGATGCACAGGCTCAGTAGTGTGGCTCACGGGCCTAGTTGCTCTGTGGCATGTGGGACCTTCCCAGACCAGGGCTTGAACCTGTGTCCCCTGCATTGGCAGGCAGATTCTCAACCACTGCGCCACCAGGGAAGCCCAGTGTGGCACTTCTTAAAACTACAACACAGAATTACCACATGATCCAGTGATTCCACTTCTAGTTACATACACAAAAGAATTGAAAGCTGGAACTCAAACAGATATCTGTACACCTATGTTCATAGCAGCATTACTCACAATAGCCAAAAAGGGGAAACAATACAAATGTCCATCAGTGGATAAACAAAGTGTGGTAGATACATAGAATGGAATATTACTCAGCCTTAAAAAAGGAAATTCTGACACGTGCTACAACATGGATGGACCTTGAAGACATTATGCTAAGTGAAAAAACACCAGACACAAAAGGACAAATATTGTATGATTCCGCTTATATGAGGTACCTACAATAGTCAAATTCATAGAGACAGAAAGTAAAATGGTGGTTTTCGGGGGCTGGGGAGAGGAGAAAAAGAAGAGTTAGTGTTTAATGGGCACAGAATTTCAGTCTGGGAAGATGAAAAAGCTCTGGATATAGGTGCTGGTGCTGGTTGCACAACAACATATTTGATGTCCCTGAATTGTACACTTAAAAGTGGCTAAAATGGTAAATCTTACATTATATACATTGCCATCACACACAAAAAAAGGATGCTAATTACACTTATTGTGGTAAATCATTTCACAATATATGTAAACCAAGGCATCATGCTGTTCACCTTAAATTTATACAGTGATATATGTCAATTATTTCTCAATAAAACAGGGGGAAAAATACAAAAAGAACAAAAACAAAAACCCTTCCTGGGCAATGCTGATAAGCAACAGATTTGAGAAACAGGATAAGCAATGCCCAAGTTCAAGAGGCTAAGGCAGGTCAGGCAAGTCATGGAAGAGACCAACTTGTCAGTGGCTGGGCAGGAAACTCTGGGAGACCCAGGACAGAGACTCACACCTAGGACTGAGATGCTGAGACTCTGTGGTGGGACCTCAGTCACTGCAAGGCTGGGTCACCAAACTCAGATAAGGACGAATAGCATCACTGATGTGGTGCTGAGTCAGCATTATTTAAATGGGGTTCCTTCCCAACATTCTGTATAGGACAAAATGGGTCCCACCTGTGGGACAAAGTTTGTGGGGGGAGGCAGTAAGGGAACACACCTGACAGGGGACACAGGAAATAGAAAACCCAAAGACTGTTACAGTACCAGATCTGCTTTGTTTTTTAACATCTCAACTTCATAGATTTTCTTCTGTACAGAGAAACCCTGTGAAACCTCAACTCTTAACCCCTTGGGTAAACTCCCACTCTGCCCATCAGTCTGAGAGTGGTCTGAGAGCCTGTGAGCCTTGCATAAGCCTGACAGAGCAGTCTATTGATCTATTTCCAGCGCAGAGTGGGCTGCAGGGAAGAGTTGAGCAAGGGTGTGTGGGTGTGGGGTGAGGGCGTATATGAATAGACGCTGATTCTGTTCATTTCAGTCTCAGAGGCAGTCTCACCGTTTCTGACCTGGTCCCGGAGTCTGAGCACGCACTCACTTAGCACTGTTTTCGGACACGCTTCTTTCAAAAAGTGATAATAATACTGTCAAAACCAAATTTCAGCCCTTTCATTTGAAAAGTTTTCAGTAATCTTGTTAGCAATAAAAGAAAACACAGCTTTAGTTTTAGCTATTGTACCCATTTACTCTAACCTAGACCCATTCCTCCCTAGCATAACGGCTGTATTTGTGGTCTCTGCCTTGCCTCTGCTCAGTTATGCTGCATCTCTGAGAGGAGGTAGTTTCTTAGCACACCTCAGGAAGGAAGCGTATGAGGGGGAAGTGGGGTTTCACCTGTCAAATGCCATCCTGCCAGCTTCCCAATAGCAGCTCGTGTATAGAAGGAAAGTATTTCACCTCTCGTATTTTAATGGAGTTATTTAGAACAATAAGCACTTCCTTCAGATAAACTAAGAGGAAACAAAAGCATGATATGTAGCCTTCTGTGTTTCCGATACCTTTACAGTTCTGTTTGTTCATAAATGGGTTTAATTTAGTTAGTCCTGGGCTCAGGGGTGGAGTGAGGGCAGACCACAACAGCTGGTCCAGGTTTGAAGGCTGGGCAAATGCTGACTCAGCCCCATTAAGGCTGTCTTCCCCTTGTTCTAGGAATAAGCAAACAGGCTGGGCAAGATGAAAGACACACGATGGTGTGAGTAGATTTGGCTCCCAGGGCTCCTTTGTTCTTTAGGACGTGTTCCCAAAATCTGGAGTCCTGAGAGCCGTGCAGAGTGAGGAACACTCCAGGTCAGAATTTCCCATAGGTGAGCTCACTGCCTTCATACTTTCAATAAAAGGGGATGGGATGCGTGGTGGCTGCAGGGCCTAGCAGCCTACATCACCCAGGCCTCATGTCCAGGCTCCAGGTTCAGGGTTTCTGGATGCATTGCAACCGCATTATCACCTATGCGCTCCTTTACTCCTTGTTGAGCCATAGGGTTACTTGGGATTTCAGTGCAACTGGCCTGGCCATGGCCTATCGTGATTATGAAGAACAAATAATATGATAAATAATTGACTCCAAATTCTTTGGCATTTCCACCAAAGACATTCTAAGGTGAAGAGGAGCAATCTGTTCAGTAAAAACCTCGGTTCAGTGTCCCCTGTGAAAGCATTTAGAGGCAAGGTTTATTTGATGGCTAATTCAGAGATGGAATTCAGAGATCTGTCTTGATAATCTAAACTCTCTGGTTTTTCTGAAGACTATTTGATCCAACCACTCCCTCATCTACATTACAAAGTAGGCTTTTTGAGGGACTTTTGGAATAATAATGTATGCCAGAGGGAGCCTTGGCTAGTCGTGGATGACACCTACAATTCTAATTATCTGTCTTATCTTCTTTTCTAGATCCCATGCAGACCCTGGCTCATTTATGTAGCTTCTCACTTTCTCCTGAATCAAGACTTCACCCTGTGTTTTTGATATTTAAAATTTATCTCTTGGATCATATTCATTCATATATTTATTAATTCACTTCTTCAAGAACGTGTATGAAATGGTTATAATTTACCAAGCAGTGTTCTAGGCACTGAGGCAGACAACAGAGAAAAAAGACACCATTTTTACCTTAAAGGTATCCACATTTCAGTTGGGAAGGTAGACAGAGAAATCCTTGATAGACATCTGCAAATGCGTCCAAACCCAACTATATTGTATATTATTTTTTAAATTATGTTTTGAATCACATACCTGTGTAAAACCTGATTTTGCAAATTGTTATATATTTAGAATCATCCTCATTTTGGATAGTGTTGTATCAATCTCCAAGATGACTTCCAGTGTCCTCACCTGATCTTTATCCTCTTATCAGGTCACTTCCCACATTAAATCAGTGCCAGTCTGTGTGACCAATAAAATATATCAGAAGTGACTTCTGAGGTTATAAAAGGTATTATTGCTTCCACCTTGGTCTCTTGGATTGCTCACTAGACAGCCACATATAAAGTGGCCCATGGAAAGACTACTCGAAGAGGAATTAAGAACCCTGGCCATAGCTAGCATCAACCTACCAGTCACATGATTTGACCACATTGCAAGCAAACATACTTTAGCTAGCCCTAATAGAACCTGCAGGTGAGTGCAACCCTGGTCAGGATGTGACGACAACCTCATGAGAGACCCCAAACCAGAACCAGCCAGCCAAGCCAGTCCCAAATTCCTCACCCATAAATACCATGAGACATATAAGCAAGTAAGTTTGGGGGAAATTTGTTACACAGCATTAGATAACTAATACAGATAGGCTATACTTTTGTCTTTTGTTATGAGCTTTCCTTCTGTGTACACAGACTCCCTCTGTATATGTTCTCCCATTGCAGCTCCCTTACATTTTAAGGCACGGCACAAATATCACCTATTCTAATGCTTTTCTTAGTTATATCAATCTCAGATCTGTTCCAATTACTTGGTACATTTCAAGTATTACAATTACTTGTCTATTTGTCACAATTATTCCTAGATTATGAGCAATTACAATATCATAGCACTAGCCTAGGGTCTTATACATCATATGTGTACAATAAATATTTGTTAAATGAATGATAGAGTGTGGTACATACATAAAATGTGCTACATTAATTTTTACATTTTAATGTTTCATTTCAAGAGCTCTTTTGTCTTTTACATTTCCTGTATTGAAATTAGACCAGAGAATGAACCTCATCTATGATATCTTTTCTGCCTGCCTACAGTATCTAATATAGTGCTGGATACACAATGTGTGCTCAATAAAGGTTGACTAAGCATTTAATACCTTAAAACAGAAATTCAATAAATGTAGTACCAGTGACCTGAAAGAGTGATGTTTCTCCTTGTGTGTCTAATGGATTACCAAGGAGTATCTTAGAACTAGGATTTTAGAAACAATTGTCAATGCCAAACTCAAGGACACAACTATCACCAGAAAGGGCCTGCCTCAGAGAAAGATAATTCCCAAAGAATAATAAAGAGCTTAAGAAATCAGCCTGTACTTGGTCCATAAAAACTTAGATTCCTTAGATGTAAAAGACTCCCTCTGGGAGACACATAGTTTTCCGAGGCAGAAGCCCAGCGTGTCTCTTGCCTGACAAAGCAATAAAGCCATCCTTTTCTACTTCACCCAAAACTCTGTCTCTGGGATTTAATTTGGCACCGGTATACAGAGAGGTCAAGCTTTCTAGGGAAGTGTCCTGTGTGTAGCTGTACATTCAGTGTGTCCACTGAAGGAGGTGAATTCAGGAGCCTCCTATGTTGCCATCTTGGACCAGAACTTTGCTTTATATATCTTGAAATTAAGAAATTAGATGTGTATATTTTTAATTTTGAGGAACTATTGATGAGAACGGCCTGAAGACTAGCAGAAAAGATATTCCACAACTAAACATATAAGGAAGGAACTACAACAAAACAGATTGCTTATTGATTATTGTTTCATCAACATTTGCATAACATAGTTGGCAGGATATCAGAGATACCCACCAGAGGACACCTGTATTCTACCCTGAACCGGTGTTTGGTACCAGCATGGGCCGTTTGAGCCCCACTGACTTCTCGGTACTCCTCAGATGTTCCGACAGTTGTTTTATTCTGATACTTTTGCAAAAATGCTTCACCTTCAAGAAGATTCATAGAAAGGACTTTTTGACAAGTACAGGTCTCTGATAGATTTCAGGTCATACTGCTGAAATGGATCAGATGCCCATGACCTGCAAACAGGAGGTTATGCATATTGGAAAAGACATCAAGTAAAGAAACATTGTATGTTTCTGCCATACAATGAAGTGAATCAGCTATATGTATACCTATGTCTCCTCCCTCTTGGAGCTCCCTCCCAACCCACCCTCATCCTACCCACCTAGGTCATCACAGAGCACTGAGCTGAGCTTCCTGTGCTTTATAGCAAATTCCTGCTAGCTAGCTATTTTATGCATGGTAGTGTATATATGTCAATCCTAGTCTCCCACTTTGTCCCACCCTCCCTTCCCCTGCCCCATGTCCATTCTCTGTCTGTGTCTCTATTCCTGCCCTGCAAATAGGTTCATCTGTACCATTTTTCTAGATTCCACATATATGCATTAATATACGCTATTTGCTTTTCTCAAAAAATAAAAAAAAGACTTCCTCTGACCTATACACCCACGCAGAAATCAAAGATTTCCTTTGAGGAGAGTTAATATCCCATCCTAGGTCAGCCTAGAAGTCAACATTAATGATGAGGGTTTTTGAGATTCAAGATGGTGGAGGAGTAAGACATGGAGATCAACTTCCTCCCCACAAATACATCAAAAATACATCTACGTGAGGAACAGCTCCTACAGAACACCTACTGGATGCTGGCAGAAGACTTCAGTCTTCCTAAAAGACACTCTCAGGCGACCTACACGCAGAGGTGGGGCCAAATCCAAAGCTGAACCTCAGGAGCTGTGCAAACAAAGAAGAGAAAGGGAAATCTCTGCAGCCTCAGGAGCAGAGGATTAAATCTCCACAATCAACTTGATGTACCCTGCATCTGTGGAATAACTGAATAGACAATGAATCATCCCAAAATTGAGGCAGTGGCCTTGGGAGCAACTGTAGACTTGGGGTTTGCTTTCTGCATCTAATTTGTTTCTAGTTTTATGTTTATCTTAGTTTAGTATTTAGAGCTTACTATCATTGGTAGATTTGTTTATTGATTTGGTTGCTCTCTTCCTTTTTTTATATATATATATATATATTTTCCTTTTTCTCCTTTTGTGAGTGTGTATGTGTATGCTTCTGTGTGTGATTCTGTCTGTATAGCTTTGCTTTTACCATTTGTCCTAGGGTTCTGTTGGTCCATTTTTGTTGTTGTTGTTGTTTTCTAGTACAGTTTTTAGTGCTTGTTATCATTGGTGGATTTGTTTTTTGGTTTGGTTGCTCTCTTCTTTCTTTCTATCTTTTTTCTTATTACTTTTTTATTTTTAATAATATATTTTTAATTTTAATAACTTCATTTTATTTTATATTTATTTTTCTCTTTCTTTTATTGTCTCCCTTTTCTTCTGAGCTGTGTGGCTGACAGGGTCTTGGAGCTCCAGCCGAGTGTCAGGCCTGAGCCTCTGAGGTGGGAGAGCAGAGTTCAGGACATTGTCCACCAGAGACCTCCTGGCCCCATGTAATATCAAACAGCAAAAGCTACCTCAGAGATCTCCATCTCAACACGAAGACCCAGCTCCATTCAACGACCAGCAACCTACAGTGCTGGAAACCCTATGCCAAACAACTAGCAAGACAGGAACACAACCGCACCCATTAGCAGAGAGGCTGCCTAAAATCATAATAACTTCACAGACACCCCAAAACACACCACTGGATGCGGTCCTGCCCACCAGAAAGAGAAGATCCAGCCTCATCCACCAAACACAGGCACCAGTCCACTCCACCAGGAAGCCTACACAACCCACTGAACCAACCTTAACCACTGGGGTCAGACACCAAAAACAACAGGAACTACGAACCTGCAGCCTGTGAAAAGGGGACCACAAACACAGTAATTTAAGCAAAATGAGAAGACAGAGAAACACAGCAGATGAAGGAGCAAGGTAAAAACCCACCAAACCAAACAAATGAAGAGGAAATAGGCAGTATACCTGAAAAAGGATTCAGAGTAATGACAGTCAAGATGATCCAAAATCTTGGAAACAGAATGGAGAAAATACAAGAAACGTTTAACAAGGACCTAGAAGAACTAAAGAGCAAACAAACAATGATGAACAGCACAGTAAATGACATAAAAAATTCTCTAGAAGGAATAAATAGCAGAATTACTGAGGCAGAAGAATGGATAAGTGACCTGGAAGGTAAAATAGTGGAAACAACTACTGCAGAGCAGAATAAAGAAAAAAGAAAGAAAAGAATTGAGGACAGTCTCAAAGACCTCTGTGACATTAAACGCACCAACATTCAAATTACAGGGGTCCCAGAAGAGGAAGAGGAGAAGAAAGGGACTGAGAAAATATTTGAAGAGATTATAGGTGAAAAATTCCTTAATATGTCAGAGGAAATAATCAATCAAGTCCAGGAAGAACAGAGAGTCCCATACAGAATAAACGCAAGGAGAAACACACCAAGACACATATTAATCAAACTATCAAAAATTAAATACAAAGAAAAAATATTGAAAGCAGCAAGGGAAAAACAACAAATAACATACAAGGGAATCCCCATAAGGTTAACAGCTGATCTTTCAGCAGAAACTCTGCAAGCCAGAAGGGAGTAGCAGGACATATTTAAAGTGATGAAAGAGAAAAACCAACAACCAAGATTACTCTACCCAGCAAGGATCTCATTCAGATTTGATGGAGAAATCAAAACCTTTACAGACAAGCAAAAGCTAAGAGAATTCAGCACCACCAAACCAGCTTTACAACAAAGGAACTACTCTAGGCAAGAAACACAAGAGAAGGAAAAGATCTACAGTAACAAACCCAAAACAACTAAGAAAATGGTAATAGCAACATACATATTGCTCCAACCAAAAGACATAGACTGACTGAATGGATACAAAAACAAAACCCATTAAAAAAAAACCCATGCTGTCTACAAGAGACCCACTTCAGACCTAGGGACACATACAGACTGAAAGTCAGGGGATGGAAAGAGATATTCCATGCAAATGGAAATCAAAAGAAAGCTGGAGTAGCAATTCTCATATCAGACAAAATAGACTTTAAAATAAAGACTATTACAGAAGACAAACAAGAACACTACATAATGATCAAGGGATCAAACCAAGAAGGTATAACAACTGTAAATATTTATTCACCCAACACAGGAGCACCTCAATACATAAGGCAAATGTTAACAACCATAAAAGGGGAAATCAACAGTAACACAATCATAGTAGGGGAATTTAACACCCCACTTTCACCCATGGACAGATCATCCAAAATGAAAATAAATAAGGAAACACAAGCTTTAAATGATACATTAAACAAGATGGACTTAATTGATAGTTATAGGACACTCCATCCAAAAACAACAGAATACACTTTCTTCTCAAGCACTCATGAAACATTCTCCAGGATAGATCATATCTTGGGTCACAAATCAAGCCTTGGTAAATTTAAGAAAATTGAATACGTATCAAGTACCTTTTCCAACCACAATGCTATGAGTCTAGATATCAATTGCAGGAAAAAAAACTGTAAAACATACAAACACATGGAGGCTAAACAATACACTACTAAATAACCAAGATATCACTGAAGAAATCAAAGAGGAAATCAAAAAATATCTAGAAACAAATGACAATGAAAACATGATGACTCAAAACCTATGGGATGCAGTAAAAGCAGTTCAAAGAGGGAAGTTTATAGCAATAAAGGCTTACCTCAAGAAACAAGAAACATTTCAAATGAACAACCTAACCTTATACCTAAAGCAATTAGAGAAAGAAGAACAAAAAACCCCCCAAAGTTAGCAGAAGGAAAGAAATCATAAAGATCAGATCAGAAATAAATGAAAAAGAAATGAAGGAAACAAGAGCAGAGATCAATAAAACTAAAAGATGGTTCTTTGAGAAGATAAACAAAATTGATAAGCCACTAGCCAGGCTCATCAAGAAAAAAAGAGAGAAGACTCAAGTCAACAGAATTAGAAATAAAAAGGAGAAGTAACAACTGACACTGCACAAATACAAAGGATCATGAGAGATTACTACAAGCAACTCTATGCCAATAAAATGGACAACCTGGAAGAAACGGACAACTTCTTAGAAAAGCACGACCTCCCGAGGCTGAACCAGGAGAAATAGAAAATATAAACATTCACTGAAATTGAAATTGGATTAAAAATCTTCCATCAAACAAAAGCCCAGTCCCAGATAGCTTCACAGGCAAATTCTATCAAACATTTAGAGAAGAGTTAACCCCTATCCTTCTCAAACTCTTCCAAAATATAGCAGAAGGAGGAACACTCCCAAACGAGGCCACCATCGCCCTGATACCAAAAGCAGACAAAGATGTCACAATAAAAGAAAACTACAGGTCAATATCACTGATGAACATAGATGCAAAAATCCTCAACAAAATACTAGCAAACAGAATCCAACAGCACATTAAAAGGATCATACACCGTGATCAAGTGGGGTTTATCCCAGGAATGCAAGGATTCTTCAATATATGCAAATCAATCAATGTGATACATCGTTTTAAAAAATTGAAGGAGAAAAACCATACGAACATCTCAATAGATGCAGAAAAAGCTTTTGAAAAAATTCAACACCCATTTTCGATAAAAACTCTCCAGAGAGTAGGCATAGAGGGAACTTACCTCAAAATAATAGAGGCCATATATGACAAACCCACAGCCAACTTGGTTCTCAGTGGTGAAAAACTGAAACCATTTCCTCTAAGATCAGGAATAAGACAAGGTTGCCCACTCTCACCACTATTATTCAACATAGATTTGGAAGTTTTAGTCACAGCAATCAGAGAAGAAAAAGAAATAAAAGGAATCCAAATTGGAAAACAAGAAGTAAAACTGTCACTGTTTGCAGATGACATGATAGTATACATAGAGAATCCCAAAGATGATACCAGAAAACTACTAGAGCTAATCAATGAATTTGGTAAGTAGCAAGATATAAAATTAATGCACAGAAATATCTTGCATTCCTATACATTAATGATGAAAAATCTGAAAGAGAAATTAAGGAATCACTCCCATTTACCATTACAACAAAGAATAAAATACCTAGGAATAAACCTACCTAAGGAGACAAAAGAGCTATATGCAGAAAACTATAAGACGCTGATGAAAGAAATTAAAGGTGGTACAAACAGATAGAGAGATATACCATGTTCTTGGATTGGAAGAATCAACATTGTGAAAATGACTATACTACCCAAAGCAATCTACTGATTCAATGCAATCCCTATCAAACTACCAATGGTATTTTTCACAGAACTAAAACAAAAAATTTCGCAATTTGTATGGAAACACAAAGACCCCAAATAGCCAAAGCAATCCTGAGAAAGAAAAACGGAGGTGGACGAATCAGGCTCCTGGACTTCAGACTATAGTACAAAGATACAGTAATCAAGACAGTATGGTACTGGCACAAAAACAGAAATATAGATCGATGGAACAGGATAGAAAGCCCAGAGATAAACCCACGGACATATGGTCACCTTATTTTTGATAAAGGAGGCAAGAATATACAATGGAGAAAAGACAGCCTCTTCAATAAGTGGTGCTGGGAAAACGGGACAGCTACATGTAAAACAATGAAATTAGAACATCCCTAACACCATACACAAAAATAAACTCAAAATGGATTAAAGACCTAAATGTAAGGCCAGACACTATGAAACTCTTAGAGGAAAACATAGGCAGAACACCCTATGACATAAATCACAGCAAGATCCATTTTGACACACCTCCTAGAGAAATGGAAATAAAAACAAAAATAAACAAATGGGACCTATGAAACTTAAAAGCTTTTGCACAACAAGGGAAACTATAAACAAGATGAAAACACAACCCTCAGATGGGAGAAAATATTTGCCAATGAAGCAACCGACAAAGGATTAATCTCGAAAATATACAAGCAGCTCACGCAGCTCAATATCAAAAAAACAAACAACCCAATCCCCAAATGGGCAGAAGACCTAAATAGATATTTCTCCAAAAAAGATATACAGATTACCAACAAACACATGAAAGGACGCTCAACATCACTAATCATTAGAGAAATGGAAATCAAAACTGCAATGAGGTATCACCTCACACTGGTCAGAATGGCCATCATCAAAAAATCTAGAAACAATAAATGCTGGAGAGGGTGTGGAGAAAGGGGAACCCTCTTGCACTGCTGGTGGGAATATAAATTGATGCAGCCGCTATGGAGAACAGTATGGAGGGTGCTTAAAAACCTAAAAATAGAACTACCATATGACCCAGCAATCCCATTACTGGGCATATACCCTGAGAAAACCGTAATTCAAAAAGAGTCATGTACCACAATGTTCATTGCAGCTCTATGTACAGTAGCCAGGACATGGAAGCAACCTAAGTGTCCGTTGACAGATGAATGGATAAAGAAGATGTGGCACATATATACAATGTAATATTACTCAGCCATCAAAAAAAAATGAAATTCAGTTATTTGTAGTGAGGTGGATGGACCTAGAGACTGTCATACAGAGTGAAGTAAGTGAGAAAGAGAAAAACAAATACCATATGCTAACACATATATATAGGCAAACAAAATGGTTCTGAAGAACCTAAGGGCAGGGCAGAAATAAAAACGCAGATGTAGAGAATGGACTTGAGGACACAGGGAAGGGTAAGGGTAAGCTGGGATGAAGTGAGAGGATGGTATGGACATACATACACTACCAAATGTAAAATAGATAGCTAGTGGGAAGCAGCCGCATAGCACAGGGAGATCAGCTCAGTGCTTTGTGACCACCTAGAGGGGTGGGATAGGGAGGGTGGGAGGGAGATGCAGGAGAGAGAAGATATGGAGATATATGTCTATGTACAGCTGATTTCACGCTGTTATACAGGAGAAACTAACATACCATTGTAAAGCAATTATACTCCAATAAGGATGTTTAAAAAAAAATGATGAGGCTACCTAAAAAATATCTGGACTGCCACAGTGAAAGGGGAGATCTACACTGTGAATTCCTGTCGAAACAACACCTACAAGGTCCAGCTACAGTCTGCTTGGTGGCCAGTGCTGACTCCTCTCCCCAAGACGGCTCCATGCATCTTGCTCATGATGCTCCCAGTCTGCACACTGACGTGAAGAGTCACCTTTACCCTCTGGGATACAAGCCTCTTAGCTCCAGCCCTGCCCATGACTGGCTTAATTCTCTTCATTTTCCTTTACCCATGCTGTGTCTTAACCCTGACTGACTGGTTTATGTCTCCTGGATGAATTTCCTTTCATCCATTTAAGTATCACTAATGAACTTGTGATTAATTAATTCCTTCTCAGTTTCCAGAGTAGGAGTTTTATTAATAGAAAAGTAAATGCTGATATTACCCACACTTTCAAAAGAAGAATTCACTGATTTTTTTTGAGATAAATGTAGCTTTACCTACCACTGTTCTTTTTAAAAGAAAGGAGCCAAAATTCTGATGATGAAATTATTCTTCAAAACTACTTCTTTATGATATTTGATATATCCAGTGTTATGGAAATGATAACAATTTTGTCAAGTGAGAGGAAAACACAAAAGTGGAAGGCATATAATGAATATTCAAGTCTTTTAATACACTAATATTTACCATTTGGATTTTCAATAATTTAATGGAACACCAAAGCAGGTTTTTATTATTCAACATATCTGCCTCTGGATTATCCATCAGAGATGTAAATGCCTCTAATTCAATCATGTTTATCTTTTAAGTATATTAATAACTGTACTGTTGATGGCTTTTGTGTTCTGTATTCAACTGTATATTTGTTATTATGAGAACAATAATTTTAGAAAAGACACAAAATTATATAAAGTAGAATGGTATCTAAAGGGAATGGAATAAAGTAAAAATTAATAGAAACAGAGCTATAGGAAATAAATTGATTTTAAAATTAACATTATGGTACAGAAGGTTTTTAAAAATCTGTATACCCTACAAAGAATTAAGATGATTCATGGATGGCTTTTGGCTCTGAAACTTATTTAAATTTAATAATTTAGCCTGAAAAACCCTTGGTATTTTATTTTAAAGTTCAATAAAGAATAACAAATAAAGTATGATCATCACAATCTGCAAGTGGTATTTATTAAGCTCCCATCTTCTTCCTTTAAAATCATATCCAGTACATAAATAACAAAATAGGGGCTCATTAAAAATTGATCTTCGTGCAGCTTCTACATTCATTCTCCTGTTTTTATTTACAGCATTTTCTATACCACCACAACATTTATTAGGTACCCACCACAGGTCAAGTACTGCACCCATCACTCTAATGCACAATCTCGCTTACCATTCCAGACAATCCTATGGCTAATTACTCAACATGGCACAGAAGGGGAAACTGAGGCACAAAGAAGTTAAGTAATTTGTCCTAGTTCACACAGTTAGAGGTGGTAGAGCCAGAATTCAAATCGTACCTCTTTGACTCCAAAGCCTGAGCTCTTATCATTCCACTATGAGAGGGATTAAGAATGATAAATCTCCTTCAAAAGACCTGCTGCTTCTCCAGCCCACACAAATTTCACTCCCTTTTCTAAGTCAAACTTTTTTCCATATTTTGAGTATATACTGCTTTATATTGTTATGTACATGTTTAACGTGTGTAAAATTTGTTCTTCAACTAGACTGTAAACTTCATGAAGGTAGGGTTATGTCTAGTATGTGCCATACTACTATCAGAAAACAAAAGACAAGTGTTGATGAGGGTGTGGAGAGAAGAGAACCCTTGTACACTGTTGGTGGGTATGTAAATGGGTAAAGCTATTAAGGCACAGTATGGTAGTTCCTTAAGAAACTAAAATTAGAACTGTCATATGATCCAGCAATCCCTCCTTTGGGTATATACCCAAAGGAAATGAAATTGACACCTCAAAGAGATATCTGCACTCCCATGTTCACTGCAGCATAATTCACAATAGGCAAGATATGGAAACAACCTAAGTGTCGATGAATGAATGAATAAAGAAATTGAGATTATCTATCCTACCTACCTAATGAATATTATTCAGCTTTAAAAAAAGAAAGAGAGCCTGCCATTTGTAATGAACCTGGAAAATGTTATACTAAGTGAAGTAAGCCAGGCATTTACTCATATGCAAACTTAAAAAGTCATATACAGGGCTTCCCTGGTGGCGCAGTGGTTGAGAGTCCGCCTGCTGATGCAGGGGACACGGGTTCGTGCCCCGGTCCGGGAAGATCCCACATGCCGCGGAGCAGCTAGGCCCGTGAGCCATGGCGGCTGAGCCTGCGCGTCTGGAGCCTGTGCTCCGCAATGGGAGAGGCCACAACAGTGAGAGGCCCACATACCGCAAAAAAAAAAAAAAAAAAAGTCAAATACATAGAAGCAGCGAATAGGATGGTGTTTACCAGGGACCGTGGGATGGAGAAACAGGGGGATGCTAGTCAGCGAGTACAAAGTTGCAATTATTTAGGATGGATAATGTACAGAATGAAAAGTATAGTTAATAATAATGTATTGAAAATAGAAATTTCTAAGACAGTAGATTTCAGGCACTCTCAACACACACACAAAGAGTAACTATGTGAGGGGACATGTTAATTAGCTTGACTGTGGTAATCATTTCACTTATGTATATGTTTAACATCATGTTGTACACCTTAAATGTATACAACTTTTATTAAAAAAAAATATATTAAAAATGTGCCCTATACTCTTCCAATTTACCAAATAAGCACTAAATAAGTACTAGATGAATTTAATTGAGGGTGACTATTTAAAGTAGGTGTCGATGGTTAATAAGGTATTTAGCACACTTATCTTAGTATTGTACTAGGTACTTTACACATATTATCTCATTGGATCCTGGAGGTAACCTGGAAAGTAGGCTTCATCATGCCCATTTTACAAATAAAGAAATGGAAGAAATATAAATAATTTGGCCACGGTCACAAAGATAACTAGTGGCAGTGTGGGATTCAAATCCAAGCACCTAAAAAAAAAAATCGATATTCTTATCATCTACTACACTGTTACATTAGGACTTGGCTAGGGAAAGTGATATTAACAAAATTAATTTTGCTTCTGGGTACAGGGTGAACAAGAATTGATCAAATAGACAATATACATCATTTTTACATATTATGTGTCTGAGTACATGGGACTGAATATCAGCGATATGACTGACTGATAATTTAATACTTACTATGGAATAGGGGAGAAGGAGGTGGGTAGAAAGAGAGCATTTCTAGATATCTCACTCACTTGGGGGACAGAAAATTGAATTTAGCCAAAAATATTATCTGTAATCCTTCTAGAACTAAAGCCTGACATTTAAATAGCTTCTGATTTCATATGAGATTGCCAACTATTTCTATCAGAGAATTAAATCTACTTTTATTTTATTTCCACAACTTGACTTTTTGAGATGAATTAGCTTTAATATAAGAGATATCCCATAGTCCATTGTTACTGCATTATTAAAGAAAACAATCTCGAATATTCTCCTTTCACCACAAATCTCTTGGGAAACATCACCTGCTTTTCCTACTTCAAGTCTGTGTTATGTTAAATGTTTTATTTTCTTAGCAGGGGTCAGTCTGGAGTCGTTCCTTCACTTCCTCTTGCTTTTGTCCTTTCACAAATTGTGTTCAGCCAGCAAGCACTGACCTCCATTGTAATTTCTCGTAAAGTGATGACTCACCTCTTTTGCGAACACTGGCTTCACTGATTGCTTCTGCTCTGCTCTCTCTACACCTTCGCCAAAGATGGCCATAATAGACTGGCAATATCTTTCTTTGCTGGAAAGTAATACTTTTGATAGTTGATAAAGTAGCCGTATCAATAGTTAACAGCATCATCAATATCCAGGACCAAACTTGATTTTAGTGAATACAGAAATAGAAAAAAAGATTTAGCAGAGCTTTCCTTCAGCCTTCTTAAAAACTGCATTTAACTATATACCCCTTCATGGTATTATTTTTTAATGGTTAATATATTGGCTGACCAAGGAAAAATATAGATCTTTAAAGAATTATTAATGATGAAGAATTAGAGATACACTAGGAAAAAGTGAGTTACTGCAGAATGAGGTACACCTGAGGAAGGCAGAAATTAAAAAAAGAGAAAAATGGCTTAACATCACCAACATTGAGAGGGAGATTGTCTCAATTCCAAGATGGGAAAAACAAATGCATTGCCCAGGAGAACTAACCAGAAGCACACCTCTATGTTCACTTCAGCATTATTTATAATGGTGAAGACTTAGAAACAACATAAATAATCCACCATTGTGGCTCACTCTCATGTGAGAGAACACTATGCAGCCATAAAAATAGATTGCAGAGGTATATTTAATGACATGAGAAAAATTCATTAAATATTATAAACAAATAAAAACCAGATTACAAAATGGTAGGTACAGCACGATGGAAATTAGATAGAAACACACAGATATACACATGCTCATAAATAATATAAAGACGGGAAAGATAAGCACCAAAATGTTATCAGGACTTAGCTCTGGGTCATGAACTTGTGGATGGTTTTAATATTTTTCTCGGTACTTTTGTATACTTTTCAAATTCTCTATAATTAACATGTGTTACAATGTTACATGTCTTTACAATTCCAGGATAAAAATAATACATTGTATTTTTTAAAAGGAAGAAAACAAAGAGAAGGAATTCTCTTTTTGGCAATAAAGCTGACAAGGTACCCTAAATAGCACTTTTATTGAAAACAAGAAATTCTGGGCTCAAATAAAAATAAAACAAACAAATAAAATCCCTTTTAAAACATATTGCTAAGCTGGTAGAGATACACAGAAGCCTAAAACAAAGTCAAAGAGGAACTCCAAGGAGGTAAGCAATTACTCAAACGTCTTTCACTTTGAAGGATATGCCAAACTCTGGTGAATTGAGCTTGTTTTCAGAGCCATGTAGCAATGGTGTGACATAGCTACCTACCACCAGCTGAGAGCTGACTGTATACACCTCTTCCCAACTTCAATTCAGTGATACCACTTTGGTATCTTGAAATCGGCCATGTGAGTATTTATAACACAGAAACTAGCAAATGCTACAAATCAGGGAACTTTTTCCAGAAAGCCAGTCCTTAAGCATTTACCAACACATCACTGAGCATGAAGTTCAGGAGACAAATCCTAGGGTCTATAGAACTTAGGGAATCCAATTGTAGACCCCATGTAAAGCTGGGATCCCAAAGAACAGCATATTTAGCATAAAAGAGAAGTAGAAATAAGCCTATTCCACAGACGGGATCATCAAGAAAACAAACTTGATGCTAGGCGGGGGATAAAATATCTTCCCTGAAAATTTAACCACAAGCTTACCCTTACAAAAATGTTAGGGCCTGAAACTCATACTACCTATTTTGAACCAAAATTCAAAAGTGGTCCCAGTTGGTAGTATACCCAGGCTTCTGGTTGATACAAATACAAACCCTTTCTGTAGGAATACACTTAAAACTAAGTCTCAAAAATTAGCACAAGAAAAAAATATCAGCCCACACTTTTAAACACCCAAGAAAATAAGGCAGTAAGAAACAACAGAGGGCAAAATCAGATCTGCAAAAATTTAAAATATGTAAGCTAGGCACAAAATAGAAAACAAGTTGAACATTTTAAAGAAATTAAACAGAGAATTGTAAAAATATGAGAACAGAGTGAGATTCTATTAAAATAGAAGAAACAGCCTTGAGTCTATTAAAATAGAAGAAAGAAAAAGTCTATTAAAATAGAAGAAAGAAACAAATAGAACTTCTAGAAAAAAAAAATCAAGTAATGGAAATCAAAAACCCAGTGAACAATTTAAACAGAATGTTAGAGCTGAAGAAAACATTAGAAAAATCAAAAGGCAGATCTAAAGAAAGTATCCAGAATGCAGCAAGAAGTGTCAAAGAAGTGACAAATATGTAAGAGAGGTTAAGCAATGTGGTAGAATGACGGGGACAGGGAGACACACATGTGGTAAATCCATAAATAAAGGCAGGGGAATAATAAATATTAAATTCAGGATAACAGTTACCTGTGGGATGGAGTGAAGCACTGGCTCGTGTGGGGCACATAGGGCTTTAAAAATACAATTGACCCTTGAACAACAGGGGGTTAATTCACATATAAATTATAGTCTACCCTCCATATTCAGGGTTCCTCTACATCTAGGGTCAACCAACCACTGACTGTGTAGTACTGTAGTATTTACTACTGAAAACTATTTTTGTATTAAGTGGACCCCATACAGTTCAAATCCATATTGTTCAAGGGTTAATTGTACTAGCAACATTCTATTTCTTAAGATTAGCAGTGGATACACAGGTGTTCCTTTTTATTGTTATTCTTTATGCCTTAAAATACATTATAAGTGCTCTTTTTTATGTTTTCAATATTTAGTCCAAATATTTTATTAAGCTATTTTTAAATAGCCTAAAAGGAAATACCCCATGTTGTTAACTATAATTGCATTTGAATAATGCAACTATGGGTATTTTTATTTTCCCACCTTTTCTGATACTTTAATTTTTTTTTCCTGAAACTGTATTAAACTTATAATAAAAATATAATGATGAACACACTTAATACAAAAAAAGAAGCATATGGTTTCACAACATGATAAATCTCTTTGCATACAACACCAAGCTCAGATAATCCTATTATCTAGAATCTTGTCTTTTATTTATAAATAGACAAATTTCTAAAATACTATAGAGTGGGAAGGCTCCTTTGTGTTCTGTTTTTTCTGAGTAAAAACATAATATCAAGTTTCCAATGAATTAAGGAAGCTTTATTACTCTTTGGAACTTATGAAGGTTTTTAAACTGAATTACTTCAGTTTCTTGATTATATTTAATGACAAATTAATTAGAGATCTGGGACTGATAAAATTATGACTGCTGAGAATTAAACTTGTTTCAAACAGTCTGTGACAAAGATGAGATTGATTTAATTTTGACTTAATATGTTTATAGAAAGAAAATGTTAGAATAGGCCCATTGGTAAGAGAAGCACTGACACTGGTAGACTTTTAGATAGAGAATTTGCTTACGCTTCAAAGCATTTTTAATAACTAGTTGAATAATCAAATCCTAAAGAGAAAAAGACTTTTTTTTAATGCTGAATTCAACTTACTATAGAAATTACAGTTTGCAAAATCATGTAAGGGAGACAATGAGATTTTAAAAATCTCATTGGAAGCTGCTTCAGTTTTTCTAACATGAAAAAGAAAGCTAACTTATGCTTAAGGGTGAGTACTGTTTCCTATTTGAAAAGTATAGCTTTGCCTGCAATTTTTATTTTAAGTGGCCTAAATTGTTTTTAGTTCTCTTTTAATTTCCAGCCATATTTATTGAGGTATAATCATATACAGTGAAATGCACAGATATTAAATGTATACTTCAATCCAATTTAACAAATGAATACACCTGAGTAACCCAAACACCTATAAAGATATAGACTACTACCATCACCCCAGAACTTTCCCTTGTGCCTACACCCTATCAACTTATAACCCCATGCAACCACTTCCCTGATATCTATTACCATTGACTGGATTTGATTTTTCAAGAATTATGTAGTATTCACTCTTTTGTGTCTGGCTTTTTTTTTTTTTTTTTTTTTTTTTTTTTTTTTTTTTTTTT